>NC_090224.1:1152500-1752500 GCF_024489055.1 Chanodichthys erythropterus | reverse complement strand
CAGCTAGTCACATTGAGACTATCTTTTGGTCCTTTGACGTTAACACCATGCAAATGAGAGATTAAAAAAAAATTAGACCTTGCTACTGTCCTCAAGCACTAGTGCAAGTTGTCTCTTATCACGGAGCCAGACTAATGATGCAATCTCCTCCCTTATATTTCCAGGGTGAGCTCGGAGCGCAGGAAGGAGAAGTCCAGGGATGCAGCGCGATCTCGCAGGGGAAAGGAGTCCGAGGTGTTCTACGAGTTAGCTCACCAGCTTCCCCTGCCACACAATGTCACTTCCCACCTGGACAAAGCCTCCATCATGAGGCTGACCATCAGCTATCTGCGCATGAGGAAGCTGCTCAGCTCTGGTCAGTTTGATGATATGAAGATTTGTATCGTATAATTACATTAAAGTTACACCACATGCAAAACTGATTCAAAACCTTGTCACCAGTAGTTAGAGATACTGTAAACATGAAGCACGGAGAGAAATAAGTACGATCGGTCACTGGGGCAGTCCTCAGAGGGTGCATATTAGTACTAATTTGTACCTTTTTTAGATACTGTGTACTAGGGCTGCATCTACATTAAGCCAAAATCATGATTATTATGAAACCACAAAGACTTGCTACGTAATTAAATATATACGTTGCATGTTTCGGAGTGAAGCATGGTACCGTGTTCCTTTGCACGCAAGAAGTTCATCATCTGGTGTTTTCAGTGTCTGTGTTCACAGTAAATGCTACTCTACATGAACTCATTTCTGCTTCAGCTCTGAGTTTGGGTCAGGTGTAATGTGTATTTAGGAGCACATTTTCCCAAACTTGTAATGAGAAGCACTTAAAACCGGCTGTTGTCAACTGAAGAGAAGCTTTAGGTCTCCCTGTGGTTTTCCACCAAAATAAAAGCTTTTGAAGAAATTAAGACCAGCCATTAATATTAGTATTGTAATTTTACAGTTGTACTGAAAAAAGTTATTATTATTATTATTATTATTATTACTACTACTACTACTTCTACTATTAACTTTATTATTATTTAAATGCTTAAATATTTTATATTACAATAGTAGTATTTCTTATTTTGTCTAATGTTCTAGTAGTAGTAGTAGTAGTAGTAATTGTTACCAAATTTTGTTTGTTCAGCCCAACAAACAAGCACCTTTTGCTATTTCATTTTCCCCCCACAGATTGTGCGGCCCTACTATGTGCCTTATATACCATTATAGCATGCCTATTATTACCAGTATGCACCCTTTAGATTCTGTGTAACTTATTTACCCCTCAAGGACTCATATTAATGCTAGGTACTATAATGCCCCCTTTAGGTATTAACATGAACCTTATCTTCCCCTCAAGGGTGCATTAAAGTACTGGTATGTACCTTATATGTACTAATATGTAGGGCTGGGCGACATGGCAAAACAAAATAAAGAATTTGTATTCCTCAGAACAATTGACCGATTCACAATTTCTTTTTTTTTCTTTCTTTTTTTTTTTACATGATTCAAGTATCATTCTCTTTATTAACAATCTTCTAGTTAAATGTTCTATTCCAAGTGCACCACACCTGAAGTGATCAACATGGTGTAAATAAATGACCTATTAGTTAAATATTTTTCCAGAAAATATGCATGAAATAAGGCAAATATTGTACTAACTTATCTTAATCATATTCTATATACTTGAAAATAATATAAAATAAATTCTAAATATTTCTTAGCCAAAAAGTTATAGCAATAAATAACACCAGTAATAGTAAATTATTATTAACAGCAAATGCTTTGTAAAAACAGAAAATAACAGCACCTTTCAGCCTGTCACCATCATGCAAACATGAAACATGCAATTCGTAGTTCTTTACAGGTTTTTGCATTCCATTGTGCTGTTTTTCCTATTGTTTTTATGTTTTGGCAGACGTCTTTTACAGTGTCTCATCCATGAAACGGCATTCTAAACATGTGAAGCTCAAGTTAAAAAAGTCTCCCGTCTAAAAAAAAAAAAAAAATTTTTTCCACTGCCCATGTTTTTTTTTTGTTTTTGTTTTTCCAACACAATAACACATTTCTGAGTGAACAACCACTTAAGACTAGCAACGTGTTCAATGTCACACGAGAACGGATAATCAAGAACGCCATCATGTGGTCGGATCATTTTCTTGTCTTAACTGTTATAATTGCTGAATTATCAACGTGTCTAATTGTAAAGTTTGCCAACATTTTTATTCAAAACCACAATTTAAAAATAATAAAACCATGGCAAAACATTACATTAAAATTAATTGAAAACATCGGGAAAATGGCCTAGCCCTTTGTACTGGCCTAGTGACAAGCTGCTATAACTCTAAAGGTATTTTCTGAAAGCGTGGATAAGGCATAATGTGCCACTAGGACTTTACATTTGTTAAGATTGCTGTTGTTTGACTGTGCAGATGACACCGACAAAGAGAATGAGGTGGAGAGTCAGTTGAATGGCTTTTATCTGAAGGCCCTGGAGGGTTTCCTCATGGTCCTGTCTGAGGATGGAGACATGGTTTATCTCTCTGAGAATGTCAGCAAGAGCATGGGCCTCACACAGGTAGACAGATGTATACATTTTATTCTCTGCTGTTTAGATTTAAAGCTTATTATGGTGTAGCTAACTATCTCTGCACTCTTTTCTCTCAGTTTGATCTGACTGGTCACAGCGTCTTTGAATTCTCACACCCATGTGACCATGAGGAGTTGAGAGAGATGCTGGTCCATAGGACAGGTGAGTCACGCATGATACATTGCTATATTTTTTTTTTTCTGCACATAAATGCATCAGCAATTAATAACAAATGCATTAACTGATTTTTTTTGTCCATGTTTAGTATCCAAAAAGACCAAGGAACAAAACACAGAGCGCAGCTTCTTCCTTCGTATGAAGTGCACACTCACTAGTAGAGGACGCACTGTCAATATCAAGTCTGCTACTTGGAAGGTGAGATGTCTGAATTGCTATTTCTTAGACTGTCACTTATCTTTTGGTATCCACACAGCTTATATGTGGGTTTCCCCTTAACTTTACCTTTTCCTGGTACATTTTTAGTTTTTTTTAAGAAGATAACATACATGTATTTCCTTGACTTGATTTTAAATGGTTCATTAATTTTGGTGACATTGCAAGTGTACACAAAATTTAACAAGGAAAAAGAAAGGAAACTAGCTTTAGTTGTGCATAAAGCACCATTTTAGTGATTTTTTTTATATATGTCTGACTTGATATAAATAGACTGAGATAGTTTTGCCCTTCTCTCTCCTGCTACAGGTTCTTCACTGCGCTGGTCATGTCCGTGTGCAGGAGCGCAGCGAGGGTTCGGGAGACTCTGGCTTTAAAGAGCCCCCTCTGACCTACCTTGTGCTCATCTGTGACCCCATTCCTCATCCTTCAAACATTGAGGTTCCTCTTGACAGCAAGACCTTCCTTAGCCGTCACACTCTGGACATGAAGTTCTCGTACTGTGATGAAAGGTTAGCAGAGAGATGTAATTCTCTCATATACACAAAACGACTAACAGATTTCTTCCAGATTAGATGGTAGACTGTTTGGCACACATTGTCTTTTCTTTCTTCCCTTTGTTTCAGTGTAAATGGTTTGGCCTTTCCCACTTCATTTCCCCATTTCACATTTGTTTTTTCTTCTTGTGTTTTGGTTTACCATGATGAATGGTTTCAATTTTTTTGAATAAAATCAATGCTGCAGAACTGGTCTAGCATGCCAAAGAACAAAAGCCTGCATTCTGGACTTTTGATGAATGTTATTAATGCCACCTAGTGGCAGAAGCCAGTGGTGTTTTTTAAGTCTCTGCTATCCATGAAGCTGTTACAGGTTCTCAGATTTGGAGTAGTCAGAAATGTAGAACTGTCTTTTTTTTTTTCTATTATTCTTAACTAAAACTATTAACAGACCATTAAGTTAAAGGGTTAGTTCACCCAAAAATGTATGAATTATGTCATTTATTACTCACCCTCATGTCGTTCTACACCCGTAAGATGGCTCAGTGAGGCCTCTATTGCCAGCAATGTCACCGAACTTCTCAAGATCCAGAAAGGTACTCAAAACATATTTAAAACAGTTCATGTGAGTTTAGTGGTTCTACCTTAATATTATAAAGAGATGAGAATACTTTTTGCGTGCCAAAAAAAACATAACGACTTTTCAACAATATCTAGTGATGGCCGATTTCAAAACACTGCTTCATTAAGCTTCAAAGCTTTATGAATCTTTTGTTTTGATTCAGTTGTTCAGAGCGCCAAAGTCACGTGATTTCAGCAGTTTGATATGTGATCGAATCACTGATTTGAAACAAAAGATTCGCAAAGCTTCAAAGCAGTGTTATGAAATCGGCCATCACTAGATATTGTCGAAAAGTTATTTTTTGGCACACAAGTATTCTCGTCGCTTTATAAAAGGTAGTAGGTCCTGTTTTAAATATGATTTGAGTACCTTTCTGCATCTTGAGAGGATTGGTGACATTGCTGGCAATAGAGGCCTCACTGAGCCTTCGGATTTTATCAAAAATATATTTATTTGTGTTCCGAAGATGAACGAAGGGCTTACAGATGCAGAACGACATGAGGATGGGTAATAAATGACATTTTTTATTTTTGTGTGAACTAACCCTTTAAATAAATGTTTCAGCATGTAGCTACTAAATGCACACTCATTCCTCTCATTCTCACTCTGTCCCAAAGGATCACTGAGCTGATGGGATATGAGCCAGATGATCTGCTGAACAGGTCTGTGTACGAATACTATCATGCCCTGGATTCAGATCACCTCACCAAGACACATCACAACCGTAAGTATCTGGATTTAGATAATCATTGGGCGTGGTTTACTAATTTAGTACAGGTGTCAGTGTCTACCTGATCATGATATAGAGGTTTTACTTCAACATACAAAACTGCTACAAATCATGGCTTGTTGGAATACTTCTAATTGGAGAATGTTATTGTTCCCAGTGTTTGCAAAGGGCCAGGCTACCACAGGCCAGTACCGCATGATGGCTAAGAAAGGTGGTTTTGTGTGGGTGGAGACTCAGGCCACCGTTATCTACAATCCCAAGAATTCACAGCCACAGTGCATTGTGTGCGTCAACTACGTTCTCAGGTACGGATCTGAATGTTTGTGAAAAGTTCTCTGGTGTATTTAGTTTGTATGTGTGTAAATATAATCACGAATGCACCTGTGATCAAATTTGTAATTTAACTGTTCTGTCCTATCCAGTGGCATTATGGAGGGGGACATTGTCCTGTCCCTGCAGCAGACCATGACAGAGCCCAAGGCTGTTGAGAAAGAGAGCCATAAAGTCGAAGATGATGTCTCTGAGGTGGACATGCTCAAACTCTTCAAGCCAGAAAACCTGAAGTGTCCCATGGAGTGCTCTGACCTTTATGAGCAGCTGAAAGAGGAACCTGAGGCCCTCACTGTGTTGGCGCCTGCAGCAGGAGACACCATCATCTCTCTGGACTTCAACAACTCAGGTGGATTTCTGGCGGACGGTTACATTTTTACATTTTTCAACTTGCAACAAACTGAAGTAATCTGCTGTCAATGAGAGCTGGTGGTCTGAGTCAACAAAGAAATTAATTCATAAATATACAAATATTTAGTGTGCTGCCAATAACAATTAACCATATTAATTTTTCTCCAGACTCTGACATGCAGCTGGTGAAGGATGTGCCCGTCTACAATGATGTCATGCTGCCCTCCAGCAGTGAGAAGCTGCCCATCAGTCTGTCTGCTCTGACAACCAGTGACCCCACCCCAGCTCTGTCCAAACTTGAGACCGGAGCGGAAGACTTCCCTTTCAGCTCTGCCTCTGATCATGTTCCAGACTCCGCAAACACACCCTCCACATCTGGACTCGGCTCCTCAGGGGTAAAGACAAATTAAATGCTTGCTTTTTTTTAAAGCCGGTATTGTAGTTCATTCTAAAAATGAATGCCTCTTTTTAATGGCTAATGAGATCCTGTGTCTGACTTTTTTTTTTTTTTTTGGTTCTTAGCCTAACAGCCCCATGGATTACTGTTTCCAAGTGGACTCAGACATCAGTTCTGAATTCAAACTGGACCTGGTTGAAAAACTTTTTGCTATTGATACCGAAGCAAAGACCCCCTTTACCAACCAGGTAACCCTTTATCTGCCATATATCTCTTCTGGTCGTTTATGCATTTGCATAAACTTTAGAACATGTATTTCTGTGACCTCTAGGGTATAGAGGATCTCGACCTAGAGATGCTGGCTCCATACATCCCAATGGATGATGACTTCCAGCTTCGCACCCCCTCTCCACTGGATCCGCTCCCCTCCAGCTCTCTCTCTGTTTCTGCCATGAGCTCCCTGTTCCAGCCCTTACCCTCCCCTGGATCTCCAGCCTCTTCCTCCAGCAGCTCAGTGAAGAAGGAGCCATCGTCACGGGCCCCTTCGCCCTTGCATCTTCTGCAGGAGGTGTGCAGTGCTCCTGTCTCACCCTTCAGTGGCAGTCGGGACACTTCCCCCACTCGATCCCCCACCCCACAGAGCAGCAATCAGCTCAATAACAGGTAAAGCTCTCAATTGGCACAACTTCCTGCTGACATCATCAATAATACATTCAATGTCATTCAGATCAATTTGCACAGAGATTGGATAGCTGATCCATATTAAACTGTAGAAAAGTAGATTGGTTGTTGAGCCAAAACAGTTTTGTCATGAGCATAAGAGCGTTGATTTGGAATTCCTTTTAGATGACATTACTTTATCTGATTTATCTGATCTTCTGTTTGTTGCTCTAATTTCCCAGAGAGCTGTCTCCAAAGATGTTAGCCATCCAGAATATCCAACGTAAGAGAAAGCTGGAGGAAGTGACATCACTTTCTGAGGCTGTTGGACTGGTCAGTATGATTTTGGATTTTATACAAAGATTTTATGTAAAGATGCATATATAAAAGTATACTTTATTTTGTTAAATATTTTTTTTAATGTTAATATTTTATGTTCAATTGTTTTATGCACTATTCATTTTTTTTTTTTTTTTTTTTTTTTTTGGTGTACATTTGTAACTTAGGGAATCATGGCTGATAAATATGTGATCTTTTTGAGATCTGTTTTCCATGTAACACCAATGCTAATGGCCACTTTACTATTTCCTGCAGAGTGCTTTGCTTCAGAGTGTGGACAGTGCTATAGAGCCTGGAAAAAGGGCAAAGGTTTTAGAAGTTAAAGGATCGAGTGTGCTCGGGGGAAACAGAACCATTCTTATACTGCCCTCTGGTGAGTGACAAGACCATCACTGTACCATGTATTTTATGATTTTTAAAGTCGGCATGAAACAAGTGCACATGCAGTAAAAAAAAAAATGATGCATAGATAAATAATTTGTAATAAACACTGCAACATTCTGTTAATTTTGATTTCATGGTGACTGTTAATACACTTAAATCAAAGCTAATACTATTTCAGTATGTATATACTGGAATGATTCTGGATTGATTCTGTGAATTTCGTATGCTTTCCATTCTCTCTCAAATCGATTCTGAGCTTAGTTTTTAACAGCAGATAGCACTGTGTGCTTTAGAAACAAGGCATACTCTGCTTGCTTCCAATTCCTCGCACACACCATTTGAATCTTTTATAAAATAATCATTCATAAAGTTTGAAAAGGTTGAACCGAATTACTAGGGGGTTTGCAGTGGGCTGTTTACATTAAAGGGGTCCTATAATGCTCCTTTTACAGGATGTAATATAAGCATCTGGTGTCCCCAGAATGTGTCTGTTTCAGCTCAAAATACCTCATAGATCATTTTTTATTATAGCTTGTCAAATTTGCTTCTATTTGGGTGTGAGCAAAAACACGCCATTTTTGTGTGTGTCCCTTTAAACGCAAATAAGCTGCTTTCTAGAAGAAGGGGGAGCTTTAACAGCTCGTGCTTTGGTTGCTCAACAACAACAACAAAGCTGGACAATGTCACGCAGCATGTTCAACTTTGTTGCATGTTCTCAGGTAGATTTTAGGGTTAGTGATATCACTAACCCAGGAGGAAGCTCATTGTAGTCCTTAAACAGCAATTTCTTTAAAAGAAAATCTCACTTTGCATTAAACTTTGAGCGTTGTCACTTTGCAGATGTTGTTTATACTATAACAGCAGCATTACACACTAACTAAAGTTAAAAAAGTGAAATCCTAATCAACCACCCGTTGAATCTTGCATCATAAAAGCATCCTGAGGTGCAAGTACTTTCTTTGACTCAGCCGAATGCACAAGCGCTCTTCTTCGTGAGCATTTGATTGTGCGATTTTAAAACTAGCCTAGAGCGCCATCTGCTGTTAAAAAGCCCTAGTATATACAGTTGTAAGTAAATCAGTTTCTATAATTTTCCAGTGATCTTCTCTTTTATTCTCACTGTCTTAAAATGGTTAATTGTATAAATGATTAAGTGTCTAAATGGTTAATTGCCTAATGTAATTATTTAATTGTCAGTAAAAGACAGAATGTGTGTGGACCAGAATTTTTTTCAATTGACCAGGCACTTTTTCTTTTTTTTAAATCCGAATCGATTAAGTTTTCAAAAGTACATTAAAATGCACTTTATACATGTAGTGACTTGAATACACTTCTATGACGAACATTACATTTTCTGAATCATTGTAAAAAAAATTGTGTGGAGCTTAAAGTAAAAATGTATATGTTGTTATACTGGGACATTGTAAAGAAGGGGCGAAAATTTTTCTAAGTTGTCAGTAAATGTTTATATTCTTTCCCCTCTGACTCTGTAGATGTGGCCAGTCGTCTGTTATGCAGTTCTTTAGAGGGCAGCGGCGGGCTGCCTCAGCTAACACGTTACGACTGCGAAGTCAACGCTCCCGTGCAGGACCGCCATCATCTGCTCCAGGGAGAGGAGCTCCTGCGTGCTCTGGACCAAGTCAACTGAACTCCGCTGTGTTTAGCGATTCTGGACATTGCATCCCCCTCTCTCGCCCCTTGACCCCCACGATCCCTGAAATCTGCCTCCACTTGTCTCCTATTATTCCATGCCCTAATATTCTCTATAAACCCCCAGTGTTTTAAAAATGTAATAATGACCTGCACCTTCTATTGATCCCGTAAGTGATAAAAAGAGGAGCCTAGAAGGGAGTCCATCCATGCCAGTGTGTAGAGGGCCTGAAGACAGAGGAGCGTTATGTAACTTAACAGTGGCATCAACCAGACAAGAGTTAAGAGCCTTAATGCGAAATACACACTTCCTCTGGATTCCCTAAAATCCTCCCGTAGTGTTTTATCCCCCCCAAAGTGTGTGTATTGTAGCTACAGTCGCACAATAATCTATTTTCTTAAGACAGAATACCAGCAGTCCATGCAATATACAAAACCATTTTTACGAATATGTACTTTTAATGAAAGATTGAACAATTTATTTTTTTTCTCTTCTCTCGGTTTTGTTGTGTAGCGGTTATGTAAGAGCTCTGTGTGTGCACTCATAGGCTCAATGGTTAAATGCTGTTGGATGTTTGTGAGTGTTGCTTTTCATTGCGTTGATATTTGCTTGCATCACTTTCAGTTTTCTCTTGAACAGCACGAACATGAATTGTAAAAGCCATTGAAAGTAATGGAGAATGTGCAAAAAAGGGAATTCTAAATCATGTTATGATGTTCTCATGAGGGTTTTTGTCTCAAAGAGGTTAAACAGATTTATAGTTTAATTATGCAATAGATTTTTATATTTTTAGTGGTCATTTTGTTTGTTTATTTCTCTATGTGGTAGATGCTTACGGTAATTCATGCTTGTACGAAGTCATAGCTGGTAACCATTTTTCTGCTTCAGGAGCGATTTTAATCACGCAAAGCTGATGTATCATTTATCCCAGTTTTACAAGTATTTATAATGGCATTAGAACATAAATGCTTAGTTTTAAGTAAGACAATATTTGTTTTCTTTATGCTTTCAGATGAATGTCCTGCAAGTATTTTATGACCTTTTATCTTGTTTTTCAGTAGGAAAGACATTTTCTTTTTGTTATTGTAATCTTCTGTTCATTTATCTCTGCAGTCTCCAGTCTTCTCCTTTATTCTCTTAACACTAAATGTATTGTTTATTGCAAAAATCAGTAAAAGACAATTGTGGACCAGAATTTTGTGCCGTAGGCTTCAATTGACATGACACTTTATTTATATATATATATATATATATATATATATATATATATATATACATTTTTGTTTTGTTTTTTCCATTGACATAATGATTTTTATACTGTACAAACTGTATATTCTATCCCCTACTCGAACAAGTTCCTGGAGCTCCCCCCAGCGCTGCACAGTTTACATGTCTCCAAACACACCTGATTCAGGTCAGCTGATTGGTCGGAACGTGGTTGAGAACCAACCCTACCCCTAAACAACACTCACAGCATTTTTACATAAAAAAACAAAACAAAAAAACAACATAATTCATTATGATTTATAAGCCGTTTTCCAAATGGGTAGGGAACTTATTTTTTTATCCCACAATCACAACAGCAGGTACTTGAAAGCCATCTTCAGCTACAATATAGAGCCCACAGCGTCAACTGCTCGGTTGTTAAATCAACGCGCGCGCACACAGGTGCACTCACCTAATCACAATTCAAAGTGTGATAGAGCACTGTAAACTGAAAAGTTCGAGGACGTGAGCTGATGGCGCAGAGTAAGTTACTGTAAAGATGATTTCAGATATGTTTGCTGATATCAGTGCTGGGTTCTCATGTGAATGTGTGTGGTTGGGTAGAGAAACAGTGCGAGTACTACTGGGCGCCTTTCAAACGCGACTGCGAGGAGCTTCTGGGCCGCTTCCAGCAAACCGAGACGGTTCGGTATGAGGAGTTTGCTGCTATCTGGAGGAAGATGGACTTCTCTAGTGTGTTTTTGTAAGTCACACATTTACAGCGTTGCACTACGACATTTTTTGTACTTCTCGTTAATAGTTAGTGGTTTTACAGAGAATTAAATGGATTTTTTTTGCGTATAAATATCAGCTTATCGGTGATTAAGGCTCACTTTATGTCATCTCCATGTAGAGAACTCTTTTATTATTCAACTATGCCAAGGTAAATTCAATTTCCAATTCCAGGGCACCTTTAATTTATTCACTGCATGGAATCCTAAGGTCATCCGTACATGTTTTAAAATGTTTGTCACACTTAAAGCAATATGTAAGATTTTTTTTTTTCAGTAAAATATCCCCCCCCCCCCCAAAAAAAAAAAAAACACTAGGCCAGTGTTATATATTTTTTTCTATGGAAGTAAAATAATAACAAATGTTTTTGAAATAAAAAGCTTGTTGAATTGCACTATTTGAAAAAAATATGCATTACATTAGCTGTACTTGCATTTAGATGCACTGTATTTTTAAGGCTTGCATTTTTATGGGCTGAAATTCAACATGGTCGTATATTTAGGCTGTGAATATTTCAATTAAAAATATTTCACACACATTTTCATTATTAAAAATTCAATAATTCATATTCACCTTTTAGATTTCACTTCCAAAATATTCATTCATGTTTAAAAATACAACCTATAAAATTCAACTAGCAATTTTCAGTCCATTTTATTTCGCTTTACAAATTCGCTTCCACAAATTCAGTGGCTCAAATTCGGCAGAAAATTCAACATTTCACATCCGGGAACTGCAGGAAGAGCAGTAGAGTGCCGATGCATCATCTCTATCTGCTGTTGGTCTTCTTCACCAGCAGGTGTCGCTAGTGGCTGTTTAGGACGAGATCACGGCTAGTAAGTCATCATTCATTCATAAAAACAGATTTACAGAATTAGAGCAAGCGGTAAGTGAATGTGTGATGATTATCAGGGCCAGTATAAATGCAGAAAAGCTGATAAAGACACAAAAGCTGCATTTATGTTTAATTCAGTGTATTTACGCTTACTTTCCCAGTGTAGCTACAGCTTTCTCTCCAGTGAACAAGATAACGTTATTGCCCGATGCTGGTGTACAGATCAAACGTTAAATCTGAGATAGACATATATTTCTCTCTGTTGTTTAGTTTCCTTAACTTTGTATCGCAGCGCTGTGTTGTAATACTAGGGCTTCCCTCATCCGTCATAGCTGCCATCAGGACATATAAACTCTTAACACAGCTTAATGGACTCGTACAGTGATATAAAAGACCAAACTCGCACCTCATTTGTGATGTAGGTTAGACTATATAGGCTCCAAGAAAGCAGATACTGGCATTAAGTTGATTTGACGCTGAACGTTTGATTATGATATTCGCAAATTTAGGGACTGTCTCTAAAGTTACAACATTATGTATTCACGTTTCTACCTTCAATAGCATTTAAAGAGAATGACTTAGTCACAAAACCAACTGTAAATTGTTCATCTAGGTGTCAGGTATAATGCAAACCTTTTAGATTTTTGATGTTTATTAAAATAAAAGGTAACACTTTATATTAAATAGTTGATATGAACGAACAATGAACTGCACTTCTACAGCACTTACTAATCTTTGTTAAAGTTAATTCCAGCATTTACTAATACATTATTAAAATCAAGAGTTGTATTTGTCAACTTTAGTTAATGCACAGTGAAGTAACATGAACAATGAACTGCTGTATTTTTATTAACGTTAACAAAGATTAACAAATACAACAACAAATGTGTTGCTCATGGATAGTTCACATTAGTTAATACATTATGAACCTTACTGTAAAGTGTTTCCAAATAAACTGTCAAGTAATATGTAAAGATTGCTATGTATTTCACTACTGTATTGGATCATACAAAAAAATGCCATAATTTAAAGCTCAATAGCATTTGATGAGAATGATTTACAATCACCAAAACTACCTGTGAAGTGTTCATCTATAGGTGCCAGGTCGAAGAGTGATGCACCCTTCTCTCTCTCTCTCTCTCTCACACACACACACACACACACACACACACACACACACACACACACACACACACACACACACACACACACACATATATTCAAACACACTCAACTCAAAGTACATGCACATATACTTTTTCTTTTTTTTACACATTCATCACACAATTAGTTCTACTTAGTTAATTTTATTTCTAAATTTAATTTAAAATTTGTATAAGCAGGATAATCTATGATCAGGTAAAATAAAAAATGAACAAAGTAAAAAAACAATTGTGTGATGAACGTGTAAAAAAAAAAAAGAAATAGAATATATGCATGTACTTTGAGTGGGGTGTGTTTGAATATGTATATGTGCATGTGTGTCTACAAGAGTTTGGTAGAAGGTAGAAACGTGAATACAGAATGTCGTAACTTTAGAGACGGTCCCTAAATTTGCGAATATCATAATCAAACGTTCAGCGTCAAATCAACTTAATGCCAGTATCTGCTTTCTTGGAGCCTATATAGTCTAACCTACATCACAAATGAGGTGCGAGTTTGGTCTTTTATATCACTGTACGAGTCCATTAAGCTGTGTTAAGAGTTTATATGTCCTGATGGCAGCTATGACGGATGAGGGAAGCCCTAGTATTACAACTCAGCGCTGCGATACAAAGTTAAGGAAACTAAACAACAGAGAGAAATATATGTCTATCTCAGATTTAACGTTTGATCTATACACCAGCATCGGGCAATAACGTTATCTTGTTCACTGTAGAGAAAACTGTAGCTACACAGGGAAAGTAAGCGTAAAGACACTGAATTAAACATAAATGCAGCTTTTGTGTCTTTATCAGCTTTTCTGCATTTATACTGGCACTGATAATCATCACACATTCACTTACCGCTTGCTCTAATTCTGTAAATCCGTTTTTATGAATGAATGATTTACTAGCGTTGCTTTGGTCTTCCTAAACAGCCGCTAGCGACACCTGCTGGTGAAGAAGACTAAAAGCAGATAGAGATGATGCATCGGCACTCTACTGCTCTTCCTGCAGTTCCCGGATGTGAAATGTTGAATTTTCTGCCGAATTTGAGCCACTGAATTTGTGGAAGCGAATTTGTAAAGTGAAATAAAATGGACTGAAAATTGCTAGTCGAATTTTATAGGTTGTATTTTTAAACAGAATAAATATCTTGGAAGTGAAATTTGAAATGTGAATATGAATTATTTAATTTTTGATAATGAAAATGTGTGTGAAATATTTTTAATTGAAATATTCACAGCTTAAATATACGACTGTGTTGAATTTCATCCCATAAAAATGCAAGCCTTAAAAATACAGTGCATCTAAATGCAAGTACAGCTAATGTAATGCATATTTTTTTTTCAGTTAGAGCAATTCAACAAGCTTTTTATTTCAAAAACATTTGGCATTAATTTACTTCCATATTTTTCCCTTCAGTACTTACAATATCCCAAATGTTTCCAACTATTTTTCCAACTATTGCGTCATACCCGCGTTACCCTCAGTTTAGTTTTTGTTTTGTATAAACCATGGAAACACCAAATACGCTTTAATATATTACACATTTTAATATACAACTGTTTTGATATATTTATAGACAGAAAACTAATTATTGTTATAAAGCTCAACACGTTAAATCTAATTTTATTTATTTTTTTTTTTTTTTTTTTTTTTTTTGCGAGTACCATGCTTTTAGCATGCCTCAGAGAAAAACACTATTTTGTGAAGTAGCTAACAGCATAATCAGATGCAGCTTTATGTTTAGTAACAGTGATACACAATTCTCTCCATCATACAATACGTTTTAAAATTAATTGCATGCCATTTATCAACACTAGCCATCCAATATTTAATATATTCTAAAATCGGTCTATCTTATTGCAGTGTGCAACAAGTGTTTCAGAGCATCCACCGAGAGAACGCACAGAGTAATGTTATAACATCTTTTTCAACACAATCAAATGTATCTAATATGATAAACAGAGCTGTGTTACCTCATACTCATGACCGGAAAAGCGGAAGCGGCACCGTCGACTGTGACACATAGCTGTGACATAATAAAAGTTCCGCTGCTCGCCAAGTGTGTTGCGCAATCGCTCCAGCGGCCTCGTTCAGCTCCCACAACACTTGGTCCTGCTCTGCTTCATACTACAGTAGCCTAATGTTAATAATCGCATCCATGAACATGATTTCTTCCCGAGTCCTATCCCTATTCATTTGCACCATCCGTTGAGGTGGAGACCACATGTTTTTTTGTTTGTTTGTTTTTTAATTAAACTTTTATTGTTTTAACGAATTACAATTACAGTCAGGGGGTACATTAAATAAACTTCATTAATAAACATAAAACAAATATATAAAGTAAACCAGACAAATTTAGGAAAAAAAAAGGAAATAAAAGTTAAATAATATGAAAATGTTTACAAATAGAAACACATTTTATAGCTTTCTTATATTTAAACAAAACACTGTATTTAAGTATTGATTTAATTCTGATTTCAAAATTAAAAACAAATGCTTATTTCCTTCAAATTTAGATTTATGAATGCAAAATTTAGCTAAAAGAAGCAGCAGATTAATTAAATAATATTCCTAATGATAACATTTGTTATAGGAAAAGAAACCAAATAAAACATTTTTAAAGCACAGTTCAAAGCTGGGCATGATGTGAGCCTTAATAAAAGAACAGAAATCTGACCACAAATGAACTAAAATAAGGACAACTCCAAAATAAATGATATAATGTAAACCACAAAATGTACAAAGTATTTCAATATCGAAATTAAATCTATTTACAAGATAGTATTTACAAGGGTAATATCTGTAAATAATTTTAAAATAAATTTCTTTGATTTTATTTGTGATTAAATATTTATGAGGAAGTTTCCAGATTTTACTCCACAACAGACCATCCACATAACCATTCCAAAATGATACAATAGCAGGACTGGAGACAATATCCCTTTGAAACAAAGCCCGAATGTAACGATTATTATTCTTAACAGAGGAAAGAGAGAAACAAATCCGACCAACTTCAGTATCAGCAGGATCCAACAAGGATGGAGAGAGTTGAGGAAAGGTATTTTTAAGAAGCATTTTTAGACCAGAGGGAACTGCATCCATGACCACAGCATAATCTTTCGGAGTGACTGGGACGTTATATTCAGAATAAGTTAACATAAGTCCTTCATGATTAAAAGTTGGCTAACAAGAACTATGTTATTATAAAAACAGTTTTCAGAAAATAAAGATTTTGATTTATATGTAATGTGCTTATTATTCCAAATAAAACACCTATTTGGAGAGAAACTGTGTTTATAGATTAAATTCCATGAAAGAAGCATCTGTTTGTGAAAATTAGTCAGTTTTAAGGGAATTTTGGTAATGCTGTAATCACAGAGCAAAAGGAATTGAAGACCACCAACCTGTGAAAAGATAAAGTGAGGTATAATATTCCAAATAGATGTTGGTTTTTTGAGGAATTGTTTAATCCAATTCACTTTGAATGTGTGATTAAGGGTAAAAAAAATGTTCTACAACATTTCTACAACTACAGGGAGTGCAGAATTATTAGGCAAGTTGATTTTCTGATCATATTTTTTTTCCAAGCACATTTTACCAATTCCAATCCACATCAATCTTAATAACTTCTATTAATATTGTTTTTAATCATTTATAAGTGATATATAATTGTTCATGAAGGCTGGAAATGAAGAATACCCTATATTCAGGTGTGCAGAATTATTAGGCAGGTTTTCTTTTACAGATAAAATGAGCCAAAAAAGAGATTTAACTCAGACTGAAAAGTCAAAAATTATTAAATACTCATGAGAAGGACGCAATACTAATGTAATACTAGAAATTGCAAAGTTAAAGCATGACCATTGGACAGTGAAATGCTCATTGGGTCAGCTGGGTCATACAAAAACAGCTGGAGAAGAAAAGACACGTTAACTGCAAAATAATTAAGAATTAAGGTGAAGAATTAAGTGTGAAACCATCAGGAACCCTTTAGTCTCCAGCGTCACCATTTCCCAGTACTGAAACCTACCTGGAGTCTTCAGAAGTGTGAGGTGTCAGGATCTCAGAGACTTTTTAGGATTCTTCACCTAACCTAAATGACCCGCTCTTAATAAGAATCACAAGCTGAAGTGTTATAAAATACATGAAGACTGGGTTTTTATAGGCCTTATAGACAGACAGCTTGAGAGTGACTCCTGAAGGACCAGCACCACATCCTCTTGTACCACTGTTTGAAGAATTTAGCTTCCAGAATCTGGCAGTAAGTTTTGGAAGATCATTTAGTCCATCTCTGCAAGATGGACATTTCAGGATAAGAGATGGACTAAAAACTGTCTTTGGACAAAAACATTGCATGCGGCGCCTGTGGAGTGTGGAAAGTTACTGGAGCGCGCAGCTGCGCTCGTCTCTCACAAGGAACGTCACGGCAGTGATTGACAAGCCAGAGGGCCAATCGTTTACGCGATGATCACGTAAATGATTGGCTGATGTTTTTAAGGCTCTACCTCTTGCACAGATGATGTATATTAATATTATTCCTTTCAGTGCACCTAATAAATAGTCTTTTATCAGTTAGTAAAGACGGTTTCAAGTAATATTGCAAAAATGTAAAAAACAAAACTTCCTCTTTAAAAAAAAAATCCTCTTTAGCACCTTTAAGTCAGGAAGCTGAATTCAAACACTGGATCAGTGTTAACGAACTCTTGACGTCAGTGAAGTCAGTTGTCATTGGTTCTTTTGTCTCATGACTGATCATAAGTGGTCAGAACTGATGACCCATATTTTAATGTGTGCAAGCACATTAAATTGGAAACCCAAATGAATAAATGTTTTCAAAATCAGAAAACCTGGAAAATTGTCACAGTCTATTTTTATAGGTCTTTTTTTTTTCCTTCCCATTTCTGCAGCTTGAAAGTTCCTGTTTCTATTCACATTCAAATCAGCCAAATCAGAAAAACAGATATAATGCAGTTTTTAAACATGAGAGTGAATAAGTGACTTTCATTTGTACTGTGTTCTCACATGTAATCAAGTAAATGTAAAACAAGTAATGTATTTCGGTCATTCTCCTGTTTTTTCCCATTAGTGGGACTCATTCCGACCATGAGAGCAGATCCTTCACGCGGCTCACTTTCACCATAGCCCACAGCTACATTCTGCCCCCATACAGCTTTCAAATTCGGGTGGGGGGTCTGTATATGATCTATGGCCTTTACAATACACAGCTTGTTTGGCCAAAGGAAAAGGTAATCCATGTCTAAATTATAAGACCGATGATTCAGCATTACCTGTAAATTTTTTCTGAATATGAGAAACTTATAAGTTGATTATCTGTCTTTTACTCAGATCAGGATTGCTTTGAAGGACTGGTACGACGTGCAGAAGCTTATCACGCAGGCAAAAAGTTGCCAGCATCTGGATGTTGTTTACATCTTTAAAAGGCTTTTGTCGGCTAAAGCCTTTTGTTTCACTGCCATGCCCAAGAAGGTCAGCAGTTTCTTCCACTGCTTTTATGTTTTGGGTCATAGGGGTGTATCTTCCAACAGTGTTTGAAAACTTCCCAAATGTGACTGAATCGCAGCTGACATTTGAATCAAGTGATCGTGTTCAACATGATGTGAATGAAGAGTTTCGGGCCCGCAAGGACAGAGTGGCCGAACTTGCTTCCTTTGAAATGCTAGAAGTGGGTATTTAGTGTAGTGCGTGTTTTTATTGTAATACCAATACCAAACATTTGAAATT
Organism: Chanodichthys erythropterus; assembly: GCF_024489055.1. Taxonomy (NCBI): domain Eukaryota; kingdom Metazoa; phylum Chordata; class Actinopteri; order Cypriniformes; family Xenocyprididae; genus Chanodichthys; species Chanodichthys erythropterus. The sequence goes on along the minus strand of NC_090224.1, from coordinate 1,733,845 downwards.
AATGAAGTATTTTTTGATATGCAGGAAATTGCAAACGTGCAAGGTCATTATGATAGATTGAAGAAATCATCAATGCCCACATCATCTGGAGTGACGCTGCTTAACCTGACGGATTTACTGCGGAAATGTACTTCTGAGTACCAGCAGTGGCAGGACAAAATCGTAGTGAGTTGGTGGACTTCTAATACTATGCATTGACTAGTTTTCATTTCTGAATGTCCTTCATGTTTTTTTTCAGTTCAGTTTATATAACTGTCTTACTTGTGTGCATCATTACATTTGTACTCAGGCTGCAAAGGATAAAGACTCTAAAAAGGAAACCACTCAGAAATCAGAGGCGAGTTAAACCCTGCTAAGAACTTTCCATAGTAAAGACCTTTCATATGGATAGAAAAAAAAGAGTCTGAATTTATGAAAAAGACTCTGTGGTGTTGTTTCTGCAGTCCTCCAGTAGAGCTGATCTGCTTGCCGCCATCAAGTCCAAATCATATGGTCATCTGTCAAAGGTTTGAGATTTTCTTGTTGCTACAAATGCTACTTTGCTTGTTCCTTCAGTTGAGGATATTACTCAAAAAACATTGCACCATTAATGTCATTGCTCAGTTTAAAGGGGTCATGAGTTTTTGTTTTTCACACTTTTTAAATGTCAGGGGCCTCATGTATAAAACTTTCCATAGATTTCATCCTAAAAGTGTGCGTACGCATAAAAGCCAGATTTTCCGTACTCACACAAGTTTTCAGAATTATAAAACCATGCGTACGCCAGAACCTGCGCAAAATTGCTTTTATAAAAATCAGTCAGCGGAAAATTGTGCGTACATGAAACTCCACTCCCTCTCCTCCCCAAAATATCCATATATGGAGCTTACAACACCTAGTTTTACTATGCATTGTCATTTGCATATCATTTCCATGCATATTCCCCTCCGTGTGACACCATGTTTAGCGGTACAAACATTAGGAAAATATAACTATAAATGCCATCATATTACATTGCTAAAAATAATTCACTATCCTTGTCTTGTTTTAGAAGAAAGTAAAATAAATTAAACTTGTAAAAAATACTGTTCAGAATATTTTCAGTTAGGAGTTATTCTCAATCTTTCCACTGGCCAAATAGTATTTTTAATTGTTTTAAAGCAGAACTAAGTAACTTTTTTAACCTTCATAAATAGTTTAAGTCCTTACGATGGTTAATTGACTTATAGTGTGTTTGAGGCGTGCGCTAACCCCCTCTGGCACGTCTACGTCAGAAAACGGCACTTGCAAGTTGAGCTTCGCTGACCCGACACAATCTCGCCTCATGTTCACGTTCACGCGAGAGTGACAAAATGCTTTACGATAATTCAAAAACAATGTATATATTATGACTTTATAAGACAATTTCGAAAATTACCCACCTCCATCGAGATTTCTTGTACTGTATTTGCTAAACTACTGCGCTGGCGAGTGTTGTAGTCGTTGTAGTCCAGAGCTGCGCTTGGAGTATTTATGACAGTGCGATTCACTGAAGGAACCTGTAGGGGGAGCTTCGCAAATCTTACTGATTTCCGCTTTAAACAAATCAAATTTAAGCAATTTTGCCTATAAAGTAAACACAGACAATATTTTAGGATGTTTATATAAACTTTTAATTGAAAAAGATAGACGGCCTTATTTTTGCATTGCAGTGACTCAGCGAGATAAATGTGCATATCTTACCATTACCTTCAAAATCTATCCTTCAAATACAGTTGCATTTTTCATAATATTGGGAAGACCATGAAATTGGTTATCTTTAGGCTACTGTCTGTCTGTGCACGACACCAGCAGCACACCTGACTCCTGAGTTCAGCAGAGGTTGTACAGTAGGTGTACAGTAGCTACTTGTCAGATGATCACTGAGCGACTCCTTCAGTGTCTGTCATTATGCCATTTTGTTGCTAAGCTATCTGCTTAGAATTAGTGTGCTTCATTGATCATTATTCGCGTAAAAATATTTCCTCAGAACATGAGTTTTGCTATTTAGAACACAATTTAAAGCTGAATTATGTTCACAAGATGTAATATAAGTCTAAGGTGTCCCCTGAATGTGTCTGTGAAGTTTCAGCTCAAAATAACCCATAGAAATTTTTTTAACTGCCTATATTTTGGGGCATCATTAAATATGCGCCGATTCAGGCTGTGGCCCCTTTAAATCCTCGCGCTCCCCACCGCTGAGCTCTCGACTATAATACAGTGCGTAAACTTCACACAGCTAATATAACCCTCAAATGGATCTTTACAAAATGTTCGTCATGCATGCTGCATGCACGCACTGGATCATGTGAGCATAGTATTTATTTGGATGTTTACATTTGATTCTGTATGAGTTTGAGGCTGTGCTCCGTGGCTAACGGCTAATGCTACACTGTTGGAGAGATTTATAAAGAATGAAGTTGTGTTTATGAATTATACAGACTGCAAGTGTTTAAAAATGAAAATGGCGACGGCTCTGTGAATATAGTAATAAATTATAGTAACTTTAACCACATTTAACAATACATTTTAGAAAGACAAATATCACTAAAAATATCATGTAATCATGGATCATGTCAGTTATTATTGCTCCATCTGCCATTTTTCGCTATTGTCTTTGCTTTCTTACCTAGTCTGATGATTCAGCTGTGCACATCCAGACATTAATACTGGTTGCCCTTGTCTAATGCCTTGAACATGGGCTGGCATATGCAAATATTGGGGTCGCACATATTAATGATCCCGACTGTTACGTAACAGTTGGTGTTATGTTGAGATTTGCCTGTTTTTCTGAGGTCTTTTAAACAAATGAAATTTACATAAGGAGGAGGAAATAATGGTGTTTGAGACTCACTGTATGTCATTTCCATGTACTGAACTCTTGTTATTCAATTATGCCAAGGTAAATTCAATTTTCAATTCTAAGGCACCTTTAAAACACAGCATGCCACAAGAAAGGTGTTCAAAAGCATCCGGGTCAAATATTTATATTTAAATTTATATAAAATGTTGTAACTTCTGGATAATGATTTCATGTAATTTCGGTGATTAACTCCATTAAAGAGAACCAGAATCAGAAATTAGAATCAGAAAGAGCTTTATTGTCAGGTATGTTTACACATACTAGGAATTTGTTTTAGTGACATGAAGCTCCACAGTGCAACAGAGTGACAGGGACAAGACAAGACACGGAAGATATAAAGAATAATATACAAATATAAAAGATAGACAAAGTGCAAAAAATATATAATATAGACAATTTGTATGTACAGGAGAGTGACATTTAATCTAAACGTGGAAATGCTTAAATGGAATACAGTTTAAATGCATTCTTATCTGGTTACCTCATTACTTTGCTCACTCCAGTAAAAGTTTTATTTTAGTTTATTTTTTATAAATCCCGATATGTGCGTGGAAAATTGAGTACGCACATTTCAGTGCCTTTTTTGTGTGTATGCAACATACATCAGGCCCTTGGACTTGAAACAAGATGGTGTGCTCTGTCCATCATTCACAAGAGCGATATTGCTGTCAAGGTTAAAGGGTTACTTCACCCAAAAATGAAAACTGTCATTTATTACTCACCCTCATGTCATTCTACACCCGTAAAACCTTTGTTCATATTCAGAACTCAAATTAAAATATTTTTCATAAAGTCTGATGGCTCAGTGAGGCCTGCATTGCCAGCAAGACAATTAACACTTTCAGTGCCCAGAAAGCTACTAAAGACATATTTAAAACAGTTCATGTGACTACAGTGGTTCAACCTTAATATTATGAAGAGACAAGAATACTTTTTGTGTGCCAAAAAAACTAAATAATGACTTTATTCAACAATATCTAGTGATGAGCGATTTCAAAACACTGCTTCATGAAGCTTTGAAGCTTTACGGATCTTTTGTTTCAAATCAGTGGTTCGGAGTGTGTATCAAACTGCCAAAGTAATGTGATTCTCTGTTGTAAGTGTTTCGAAATGGCAATAGTTCACCACTGGGGGGCGTGACTTTGGCACTTTGAACCACTGATTCGAAAAAAATATCTTAATTTGAGTTTCGAATATGAACAAAGGTCTTAGGGGTGTGGTGAGTAATTAATGACAGAAGTTTTTTTTCTTTTTCTTTTTTTACAACCTCCAGACACAATATAAAGATCTAAAAAAAAAATGAATTTCATGACTCTGTTAAGATCACTTTTGGGATACAAATATATATTTATCATCTGTATGTTTTTATTTCTATCTATGGATGTACAGTCAACTCTGGGGAAAAACTCATGTTGTAGAAAGAAAATGGTTAGTTTTTTTTTCTCTTCACATGACTTTGGCACATGGTTTAAAGGGGACAAAATCTAGGCGCCACAGAAAGGTTAAGATGGCAACATCATGCTCTGAAACTGATGAAGCCCTGTTTAGTCGTAAAAGGAGACCCCCATCCCTCAAGACCAGAACCTATCAAAACTTTGGCAAACCAGGTCAGTACTGGCTAAGGCACTCTTTTAGACATAAAATATATTTTGATAACAATGGTAGTTCAAATTTTGGGTCAGAAGTTGATGTTCACTTTTGTCTGAAAAAGGGGAGCCAGAACAGATACAGGATTGGCTTCTGAGTGTGATGGAGGAAGACAAGAATGCATGTAAGTGTAATTTCAATAAATGGAACATTTTACTGGGATACATTTAAATTGTGTAATATATAATATAATATAATATAATATAATAATATTTATTTATCTCTTTCAGTGAAACGCAAAGACCGGAGAAGATTCAAGTGGTGAAATGACCATATTGCACTGGACAAAGTCATTATGTGTCAGTTAAACTGCACAATATCCACAGTGTTTTATTTGAATGAATTGTTTTATTCATATGAATACTTGAAGGCTAAAGCATCTTATTTCTTTTGTTTTGGTTTGCACAAAAAATTAACTAAAATATATATAATAAAGAGATCTTGCCGTCCTCCTATTGCATTTCTGGTATGATTCAGCTTACAAATCTCCTGCTTTCTTGCTTAGCTGGATGCATTGTTCATATTGGGAAAACACAAGTGTTTGTTAAAATGAAATTTAGCAAATTTAGGTGAGCGTTTATATTTTCAAAAAGGCTTGATGTTATTCATGATGCTAAATTGCTTTGGCCAGATCATTTTAAATTAAAAACAAAACAAAAAACAAAACAAAAGCTAAGGCCACCAGTAAATGAACAGCTGTCATGAACCAATAGTATCCAGCTGCAGACCTGCAGCACCAGCAGGGAAGTCTCCCTCTAGTGGAGAAATGTTCAACGTCATTTTTTATTTTTTTTTTCTCTTGATGCATCTTTGACACCACTCTTTTACACAGTGGCCACAAGAGTGACACAGCCTATGATAGTCCCACAGGGTAAATGAAACGCTTCAGTTAGGGGAACCCTTTTATCTAACCACAAAGATCCCTCTGTGTCTGGTGTGCTTCACTTTGTCATACCACTATCTGAATCCAGTCTTGGTTTAGTGCTGCTCTTTGTGAGCTCTGTCATGTCTACTTAAACCCATGAGGTGCAGTTTTACCAGTGTCATCAGAACCGCACATATCCTCGAGATGCGTACACAAGAAACATTATTTACTAAATGAAGAATCTGACTAATTCTGCATATCAATCTAAAAACCTTTTCACAAATTTGACCTGCAAGTAGTTACAGCAATGTAATCAGATTCTCCAGTTGTTTTGTCCACATTTTCTATTCCCTTTAAGATAATAATTGATCATTAAATTCATAATTATTATAAGGCGTTTCATGAGCCAGATTAACCTATTTAATCATTAACTATAAGGTTGAACTCATTTTTTTAAATGCTATTTTGTTTATGCACTAGTTCCTTGCCTTTGGTTCCCTACATTATTACAGGAAAGCGGCACAGTAATCACATGATGTTTTCAAGAAGTTTTATGTGTGTAAACATCTGAAGCACATGCCCAGAAAGTGCGAATAACCTAATTGAGGTCACGTCGTCTTGCACTTGAATGAACAAATTCACACATAATTATATCATAATGACCGTAAAGGTGAGTATTCTTGTGAAACATAAGCTATTTTTCCATCAAAAGTTGTGAATTTAATTGTGCACAAATTTGGAATAGCCTATCGCATAACATTTGCAAATAAAGCAGCGTTTCTATCCAGTGAGTCAAAGAGAACAAAATCACTTCCTGAAAAAACTGGCACTAAATATCACTAAGACAAATGGAAGTTGCTACAGTAGAAGCGACTGTATATAATAATTATCATATATATTAAAATTACTTGCATGCAGACGAACCGCAATAAACGCTGTCATGTTATCTTGCATTCAGATGCCTGGTGTTTGTGAACTCATTCATGTGAAGTGCTTCTGGGAGGGAATTATACTGAACCACTTTAACAACAGACTTTGCTCAGGCATTACAGAATGACCAAAACAGCATTTCAGTCCAAGATCAGTCCACTGGTTGGTCCAGCTATGCCGTTCCATCGCAGTGTCAAGTATTTTTTGATTCGCATCAAGGAATTTAATTGGTAAAATTGTTTCCATCTTAGTTTACATGCATGTTTTCATATCGCATAAAAAAATGATCTGATCTGCCTACGTTTTTTATACATTTTTTGAATTTTTCCATCTTACATTATTTTATGCAATATCCCAAAATGCGCATAAAAATAGGTGGATGGAAACAGCTGTAAGTCGGTTATGTCAGTCTTAAGAATGTAAACAGTTGAGAAAAAGAACATGTGTAACGGTATGTTGGACACGTGCAGCTCTTAAAGTGACAGCAGCCTAATAAACCTACTGCTGTCTTTGCTCATGTTCATCTAACAACAAAAGACAAAAAGAAAATCACCCATTGCTCTTGACTGAATAATTTTTGTAACTTTGGTTAGGATTAATCTATATTTATTAATTTATACAGTGAAGACTATACATTTTTATTTCACATTTGATTACTTTATTTAAAGGGTTAGTTCACCCAAAAATGAAAATGTCATTTATTACTCACCCTCATGTAGTTCCACACCCTTAAGACCTTTGTTAATCTTCAGAACACAAATTAAGATATTTTAGTTGAAATCCGATGGCTCAGCTAGGCCTGCATAGCCAGCAATGACATTTCCTCCCTCAAGATCCATAAATGTACTAAAAACATATTTAAATCTGTTCATGTGAGTACAGTAGTTCAATATTAATATTATAAAGCAAGAATATTTTTTGTGCACCAAAAAAAAAAAAAAAAAAAAAACACAAAGTGATGGCCGATTTCAAAACACTGCTTCATGAAGCTTCATGGCGTTATGAATCTTTTGTTTCGAATCAGCGGTTCGGAGCGCCAAAGTCACATGATTTGCGCAGTTTGGCGGTTTGACACGCGATCTGAATCATGATTCGACACAAAAGATTCATAACACTCCGAAGATTAATGAAGCAGTGTTTTGAAATCGGCCATCACTATATAAATTATTTAGTTTTTTTTGGCGCACCAAAAATATTCTCGTCGCTTTAGACAATATTTTAATATTAATATTGAACCACTGTACTCACATGAACTGATTTAAATATGTTTTTAGTACCTTTATGGATCTTGAGAGAGGAAATGTCATTTCTGGCTATGGAGGCCTCATGGAGCCATCGGATTTCAACAGAAATATCTTAATTTGTGTTCCGAAGATGAACAAAGGTCTTACGGGTGTGGAAAGACATGAGGGTGAGTGACATTATTTTCATTTTTTGGGTAATTTAATTTCTGTACCTGAAAATTATGTTTCACTGGTATCTAAAAATTATGTTTCACTGGTATCTAAAAATTATGTTTCACTGGTATCTAAAAATTATGTTTCACTGGTATCTAAAAATTTTATTTTAAAAGCTGGGCCAGTAGAAAAAGTGTTGGAGCAGCTCAAATATTCACTCTGCTATTAAAAAATATATATTACAGAATGAACAGTGAAATTAATTCTACTACAATACAATAATTAGGTGTGAAAATAACTGAAGGAAATGTCAATTTGCTAAATGAATTAAGCCAACTAATTTGAGTCATATTCTTTGTTTCTTTACCCAATATTTGAAAAAATTACAAATTCATTGAGTATCGATAGGTATATTCATTGCAAGTATTGGTGTAATATTTTGGCAATAATAAAAATATAGTCCTATAAGAAAATACTCATTTGAAAATTGTGAGAGATTTCATTAGCCAAATTTACTCATTTCCTTTGTTGAAATATTTCTCTTTTTTTATGCTATATCCCTGTTCTGTTTATGGAAAACAATAATGATATTTACAAAAAAAAAAAAAAAAAAATTATTCTTCCCTCGGGGGGCGCTTGACTGCTTACAAAGCCGAAAACTCAAAGGCCACAATTAAATCTTATGATGTTTTTGTCTTTGAGACATCTGCTCAGAACGAATGATTTTAAGGGAGTTATTGAGCATTTTTTTCCGCCATTCGTGTAAATAGAAATCCTCAACATTCCCTACAAAATGATTTTAGTAGTACTTATAAACGAGTGTGATTTGGTGAAGCCTGAACAGCGAGGAGAAAAGTAACAGGTACCACGTGAAAACGCCATTAAAACGAGCTGCTTCAGAAGCGATAATTTACACTTGAAAACGACACCAAAAACGTTAATACCAGTGGAATATATTATGCACAGTGAATAACTGAGGAAGATTTATAATTCGGACTCATCATTCCTGACTAAGTTCTCAGCGCCGCCCATTTTCAGATCCTCCCGTTTCATGCTAGTTATTATAATTTATTAGTGAATAAATATTGTCTGCAGACCATAACTGAGAATCACCGGGACCTACTGTGCGTCATTACTAGCGCGCGTCTCCGCCTTCAACTACGTAGGCTACATCTGTCGCGGTGTCGCCCTCCCTGCCTAATAACGGACGGGTACTTCCTAGCTCCTAGTCAAAAAGCCACTCTATTTACTAATGTCTCTTGTGGTTTGAAGACTCGAGGATTGTATAGCTATGCGACGTACAATATAGTCTGCCATTGTTTAGCACAGCTTTGCACGCGCTTGTGTTTACAGCATCACACGAGCAGCGCGTGTAATATTGATTTAGTGTTGGAGCTCTTTCGGTTTCACCATGGCAAGCGAGGCGCTCCACAAATTCGTTTGCCTTTGTCGATACCTACAGGATCCCTGCCATGTCGCCAGATTCCAGCAGTTTTGCGGCGTCCGCGGGACGTTTCCTAAAAAAACAGCCGAGGCTGACGCGAAGCTTGCGGTCAACGGAGCTTACGCGGGGCAATGTCAGGAAGACCGCGCGGCTAGTGGGGATTCAGCACACGGACTCGCGGGCCAAAGGCTGAGAAAAAGTTTAAATGCCGCTGGAAATGATGAACAGGACGAAAGTCCTGCTGATTTTCTCAACGGACCCTCGGGGCAAGAGGCAGAGAGAGACTCCAAAGGCAGAGTGAAGCCTTTACGCAGGAACTCATTGACTGGTGAGGTTGGCCAGGAGTTCATCATAGAGAACAAGTTTCTCTTCTATCTCTTCACCATTGGTACCGAGCTGGGCAATGAGATGTTTTTCATCGTGTTCTTCCCTTTCTTGATGTGGAACGTCGATCCCTATGTGAGCCGGCAGCTCATCGTGGTGTGGGCTTGGGTGCTGTTCTTCGGCCAGTCCACCAAAGATCTGATCCGGTGGACCCGTCCTGCCTCTCCTCCTGTGATTAAAGTGGAGGTGTTCTACAACACGGAGTACAGCATGCCCTCCACACATGCCATGACCGGCACCGCGATGCCCTTCTGTCTGTTCATGCTCACATGCAGTCGCTGGGAGGTACAGTATACTTGTACACAAAACCAAGCCATAATCTCACCAACGCGAAACAAGTAGTTGACTGTTTCTGTTTATGGGAATGTGTTGAACTAACTAGCATTTTTATTTTACGAAATATGCATTAGCACTTGTTCCTATTTACTTGTACTTCATTCATTAGGTTTATAGTACTGTTACATAGTTACTTCCACTGGCCACAAATAGCAAATTTTTGGTATCACTCCCATTAGTTATTAGTAGTTAAAGGAACAGTTCAGCCCAAAAGGGAAATTATCCCATAATTTACTCACCCTCGAGCCATCCTGGGTGTATATGATTTTCTTCTGTCAGCCGAACACAATCAGACTTATATTAAATAACATCCTGGCTCTCCTCAGCTTTTGTAATGGCATTGAATAGTGCCCAAGTTTTTGAAGCTCCAAAAAAAATGCATGCATCCATCATAAAAGTAATTCATATGAGTCCTGTGGGTTAATAAATGTTTTCTAAAGTGAAGCGACGAAGAATATCCATATTTAAAACTTTATAAACTAAAATCACTGGCTTCCAGCAATGGCTGTGCGCAAGGGCGACCTCTGACAAACTATGAAGTAGCCATACTGGCTTGACTATATATGGAAATTAAAAATTAATTGTATTTAAAGAGTTAGTTCACCCAAAAATGAAAATAATGTCATTTATAACTCACCCTCATGCTGTTCTACACCCCTAAGACCTTTGTTCATCTTCGGAACGCAAATTAAGATATTTTTGTTGAAATCCGATGGCTCAGTGAGGCCTCCATAGCCAGCAATGACATTTCTTCTCTCAAGATCCATAAAGGTACTAAAAACATATTTAAATCAGTTCATGTGAGTACAGTGGTTCAATATTAATATTATGAAGCGACGAGAATATTTTTGGTGCGCCAAAAAAACAAAATAACGACTTTATATAGTGATGGCCGATTTCAAAACACTGCTTCAGGAGGCTTCGGAAGTGTGATGAATCAGCGTATCGAATCGTGATTAGGATCGTGTGTCAAATTGGCAAACTGCTCAAATCATGTGACTTTGACGCTCCGAACAGCTGATTCGACACAAAAGATTCATAACGCTCCGAAGCTTCCTGAAGCAGTGTTTTGAAATCTGAATCTGAAAACAAAAATATCTTAATTTGTGTTCCGAAGATGAACGAAGGTCTTACGGGTGTGGAATGGCATGAGGATGAGTAATAAATGACAGAATTTTCATTTTTGGGTGAACTAACCCTTTAATGATATAATGCAGTTCAACAAGGTCATTTACACCACGCTCTCTCGTCTCGTTTTTTTTTTTTACACAAGCAGAAAAGTACACTTTTCGACTTTCAGGCCTTCTTCAGTGTGTGTTTGTTTAATGACATAAGAAATATTTTTAATATAGGATTTGGGATAAATACTGCAGTCAGTGGTGTCAAGCCTTTAAAGAGTTTTAATTTACCATTTGTCTGAAGCTAATTCCTTTAGAAAATGTTATTGAAGAATGAATGAAATGCTTCAAAATGCACTAATATTTTTTTTTACTGTATTAAAGAACGTATTGCATAGTCCCTGAATGCAGTGCGTTAAGTTGTGAACCTATTAAACCTGAGATGTGAACCCAGTAAAAGGGGCTGATAAGAATGTTCACATCATACCTCAGCTGTTGATGTAGCATCAAGAGAGTTGTGTAATGCTCTCAAAACATGTAGTATTGCCATGAATTGCCCTTTAGTTCTCATTAATTGCCCTTTAATTGTATTGCCCTTTAGTTCTCATAAATCACCCTTAACCCTTTAAAGGGCAGGAACATAAAGGTTTTGCAGTCTCTATATACAAACATACTCTACATACATTCGATCCCAGCCTTTCATCATCCTTAGGGTAAATTGGCTATTAAAAATATGTAAGTTACCCTTAGTTTCTCTCCATCCCTATATAAGAAGTGCTGTAACTTGCATGAGTCATATTTGTTCAAGCATAAAATTTAAGGCGTAAGGCCAGTTCACACCAAGAATAATAACTATAAATATAATAATAAAGATATAGTTTTAAAAATCATTTTAAATGTAAAAGAAAAGCACTGTCAGTGTCTACACCACCGGTATAACGATAACGGTATCATTGGGATCACTTTCAGAATGATTTTTTCCAGTTGTTGAACGATAAAACACTGACAGCCAATCAGAATCCATTTTAATTTAAGGTCTCTTGCATTTAAAATGTCAAACGACATTGCAGAGAAGTTAATCGCCATGGTCCAGAAAAAGCCACCACTGTTTCACAAGTCAAACCCCCTTTTTAAGGATACTTTAAAGAAAATTGATACATGGAAAACAATCGGTTATATACTCGGAGTAAATGCTGAGAAGTATTAATGATAATATCATTATGCCAGGCTAGCAAACAGTGTAACATAATATTACCTCAGGTATCCAGCACTAGTTTGAAGCTTGTTTTCTTTTAAGTTGCAGTGAAAGCCGTTTGTTTTTATTCCACTATTTTGACTTCGCCAGCTAAATTCACTGTTAGATTAGATCGATTACACTAGCTATTCACTGGAAACATAGCATGCTGAGGACATCTGCTGTTTAAAACGTAAATGTAAATGTAAATGGTGTAAATGCAACAAGAATAGTAAAAAAAATGTTGAACACACTTCAAAAACTGCAGCGTCATGTGGACACAAATATAGTTATCATTATAGTTATCTTTATAGTTATCGTTCTTGGTGTGAATGGGCCTTCAAGGGATAGTTCACCCAAAAATGAAAATTTGATGTTTATCCCCAGTGCATCCAAGATGTAGGTGACTTTTTTTCTTCAGTCGAACGCAAATTATGATTTTTAAATGCAACCGTTGCCGTCTGTCAGTCAAATAATAGCAGTAGATGGGAACTTCAACTATAACAGTAAATAAAACTTGCTTAAACAAATCAAAATTAAAACCTGCGGCTCGTGACGGCACATTAATGTCCTAAGACACGAAACGATCGGTTTGTGCGAGAAATCGAACATTATTTATATAATTTTTACCTCTAATACACCACTATGTCCAACTTCGTTCAGCTTCCTGTTAGTGAGGTCAAAAAACGCGTTGTGATGACGGAAGTGATGTCTCGCCCATATACTTCAATGAGCGCGAGACATCACTTCCGTTGTCAGAGCGCGATCTGACCTCACTCACCGGAAGCTGAACGAAGTTGGACATAGTGGTGTATTAGAGGTAAAAAATTATATAAATACTGTTCGGTTTCTCGCACAAACCGATCGTTTCGTGTCTTAGGACAACAATGTGCCGTCACGAGCCGCAGGGTTTAATTTGGATTTGTCTATGGAAGTTTTTTCGACTCTTATTGTTCAAGTTCCCAATCACTGCTATTATTTGACTGACAGACGGCAGCGGTTGCAGTTCAAAATCATAATTTGCGTTCGACTGAAGAAAAAAAGTCCTCTACATCTTGGATGCCCTGGGGGTAAGCAGATAAACATCAAATTTTCATTTTTGGGTGAACTATCCCTTTCAGGCCAAAAATGATTCTAAGTATAAAAGAACAGCAAAGCCCACACCCCAACTATAACAGAGAAACAGTATTTTTTGAATAATCATTTTTTCAGTTGATGAACAATAAAAACATTGTCAGCCAGTCAGAATCCTTCTTGCTTTAAAGAGCTCGAGCATTTAAAGTGGCAGACAACAAAACTGCAGTACTTGCTTAGAATAAACAGAACAATATTGTGCTTTGGTGTGGACATAGTTATCGTTCTTGGTGTGAAAAGGCCTTAATGCTTTGTTCTCAAAACATGCCACGAATTGCAGCATCAAAAACTCTGAAATAAGCTGTTTCTCTTGAGGGGAAGTTGTATGTTTTTACTTTCTATATTAGTTCAGTTCATTTGACCATGTTTTGGGAAGTTCATGCAGTTTAATGTAGACATGCTAGAATGATTGTTTTCCTCAAACGTTCCTCAAACATTGATTTACAATCCTTAGTCTGTTGCATTCAGTGGAAAAATTTTTACTTTTCCATATTATTGTAGAACTGACTCATCTGGCAAATCGAGGTTCTCACTGAATGCATTTCCAGACAGGACATTAATCTCCGTCTTTTTACAAAATATGCAGGCTTTGTTACTTAACCACTAAAGGTCTGTGTAGTGCACAGTATTATTCATAAATATGGATTTCTCTGCTGGGTTGTCTGAATCATATGCTTATTGGTGTCAAAGAAATCATTACATTCAACGATAATTAGCATACAGTCAGAAGAGGTTGTGCTGTTGCTTATGATATCTCGTTTTATGATATCACCAGAGTGCTTTTCTCAGTCTCTTGCTTTTGATAGATTGTTATGGATGATTTTTGTTTTCCCAACACTATCAGTCAGTTCCTGCTGACTTCAGAGAAAATGTGCTGTGTACCCACTGAAGGCTGAAGTCTTATCCATCTGTTTGAGCACAAAACGGAACAGTCTGTATAGTTTATTTTCTTGCTTTCATATCCTCTTAAATTTAGCAGGAAACTAGAAACAATAGCCTGTTGGTTTTCTGTAGATGATTGATTCAAGTATTTGGCCAGTGCCAAACTAGAAGTTTTGTATTCATGTTTGTACTTTAACAACCATTGTACTTAAATGGTAAAAGAGGTTTCTTCATTTTTCAAGGAAACTGAAAATTAAACTTTATTTTGGAAGTTGCAGATGAGAACCAGTGAGGTCAAGTCAGCTCAAATCTTTAACATATACACAGGGTAGTCAATGTTGATGGGTTTGTGGGAGGTACTGGTATATTGCCCAGACTACTGGAGCGAATAAATGCATGAGCACAGAGAGAAAGTTCAGTCGAATGCCAAAAAACAAATAGATTTTTTGTCTGAATGATGAGAAATCCAGCATTTCTGCAGACAGCAGCTACTTCGATCCACTTCTCTTCCAACTCTGCTTGGTCTGCCTCTAAAATATTAAGGTGATGTTACACGGGGCAACTTTTTGAGCAATGTTGCCAGGCAGGTGTTGCAGAGTGATGTTGCTTGGGCACTTTCCCATTGAGAATGAGTAACAAATTTCGATCTAAAGTATCCAGATAGAAATTTGTTGCCCATTCTCAATGGGAAAGTTCCCAAACAACATTGCTCTGCAACATTGCTCAAAAAGTTGCCCCGTGTAACATCACCTTTGAAGTATGTTTAGGAATTCATCAAACATATGAACTTACATTAACGGTGTGCCTTCTGGTCCCAACCCTTGATGGACTCTTAAGGACCCACTCTGTCCTGATACTGTTGCCTAATTTGTGGTTGATCATCATAGGTACTGGAAGAGCTTTTAGTCCTTTACTAAGGCATGTTTCACAGTAGGCGTGTAAGCAGAGTGCAAGCTGCGCATGTTTTTTTTTTTTTTTTTTGCCGACCATGTTAACAGATTAGAGAATTCATTTCACACTGCACACCGAAACCACAGTGCATTGTTCTTGGTTAAAGTAGACCTGAGTTAACACGAAAACAAAAACATTTTACAATAAAAACGTATAAGTGAGGTGGTCGTTTAACAGTTACCATATGACATTCAGCGCTGTGAAAAATAAATAAATAAATAAACTGCATGAAAACACAAAAATGCCAGGAGTTTTTGCCCAATCATCAAAGGCCTGTTTAAATGATTAAGACTAGAGGCAAAATGTCTTTTGACTATTTCACAATATGAGGTAAATCTGGCCCTGTACATATAGTATATATATAGCATGTTATATGCATATGTGTGGGACAGTTGGAGGGGAACACGTATTCAAAAGTTAGGGGTCAGTAAGATTTTCTTTCTAAATTTCTTAAGCTTGCAAAGGATGCATTTATTTGCTTAAAAAAAACAGTAATATTGTGTAATATTATTACAATTCAAAACAACCCTTTCTCTTTTGAATGCATTTTAAAATGTAATTTATTCCTGTGATGTCCTTTTTTATAAAGTCTTACTGACCCAACAGTAGTGTACACTATACACTGTATAAATTAGATCATTTGTATTTTATTGCTAGCCTAAAATATAATTTTAATACACTAAACAATTTCGATCATTTTTTTATTTTTTTAACATTGATGAAATTACCTTACTGCCTATTGAACTGCAGTTCCCTCATGAATCTTTCGTCTCTGTGTGTTCAACAGTACCCTTTCATGATTGGATTGAGCGCAGCTCTGTTCTGGAGTGTCCTCGTGTGCATCAGCAGGGTTTATATGGGCATGCACTCTGTCCTGGTGAGTAATCTTTTCATCACATTTAATCATTCTGTCAAGTAAATGAAGAGTACATTTTTTTTATTGTGCATTCCAAGTAATATCAATCAAACTGCAGTTGGGTTGTTTTGATTAAGTAATAATAAGTAGGGCTGGGTGTTGACAAATTTCACGATTCAATTTGATTTCTATTAATACGCTTGCAATTCGATTCGCTTCGATTCGATATCGATTATTTTGGATGTAGTATATCAGTTACAGTACATGGCAAATTTTTTAGAGGAAAAAAATCTCTCAACACATGGGAGTCAGTTGGTACTACTTTACTATAACATTGAAGGTTAAAATTAACTTATTTATAAACAAACACTTTAATTACACTCAGTTATGTTTTTTTTTATAATAAAGTTTAGAATTACATAATCATATTTCTAATCCAATGAGTTTTTTTGAAATATAAACATTTAAATCATGGCTGTTATAACTGATTTATTCAAACATGCATTAAATATTGAAGAACATTATAATGAATATGTAACGGTGCATAGCTATATTTATCAGAATGCCACTTTCTAGAGTTCACTTTTCTAGCTGACTAACGAGTTTATGGTCACTGAATATGTTTTTCTGAGGAAAATGTGACATTATGTGACATTGTTTCCAAGCTGTTTTATTGACGTCTTTCCGAGGTTGAAACACTGATTGAGCTATTACAAGAGACATGATACGGATTTTGGTAAGTTGTACTGTATATTTTAACATACCTCCAGATGTTTATTAATATTTATTTCGCGCTCTAACCGGTATTAAAGCGGAGAGGATGTTCACATGCGCTTTGTGCTGCTGCTTCTCTTGAACTGAGGCGCTAAAGCGCTCTGTCACGTCACATTTAACAGTGGCAAAACGGTATTTATTTTTTGAATCTCATAATAAGATGGACGTCATTTGAAATCTGAGACTTTGCTTCATATCAAAAATAACAAAGCACAAAGATTATTGCGTTTTATTGGATGGGAAGCGCTACATGTTCTGTTCATTCATCAACTGAAAACAGACTAATCGATTCTTGGAATTTAAGAATCGATATCGGTTCGTAAAAATGAGAATCGATTAAAATCGAGAAATTGATATTTTTTACCCTGCCCTAATAATAACTAAAAAAATACAGATAACTTACAAAATGAAAGTTCATTGAAAGCATGTTGTTTTTTATATATATATATATATATATATATATATATATATATTAGATAACTCCAACAGTCGTTTTTTGGCAAAAGCTGATAACTCCACATTTCATGTTTCAGAGTTAAACAAAATCAAGTAATTGCTTTGTAATTGCATTTAAAGGTGCCCTAGAATTAAAAATTGAATTTATCTTGGCATAGTTAAATAACAAGAGTTCAGTACATGGAAATGACATACAGTGAGTCTCAAAAACCGTTGTTTCCTCCTTCTTATATAAATCTCATTTGTTTAAAAGACCTCCGACGAACAGGCGAATCTCAACATAACACTGACTGTTACGTAACAGTCAGGGTGTACGCCCCCAATATTTGCATATGCCAGCTCATGTTCAAGCATTAGACAAGGGCAGGACGTCTGGATGTGTACAGCTGAATCATCAGACTAGGTAAGCAAGCAAGAACAACAGCGAAAAATGGCAGATGGAGCAATAATAACTGACATGATCCATGATATCATGATATTTTTAGTGATATTTGTAAATTGTCTTTCTAAATGTTTCGTTAGCATGTTGCTAATGTACTGTTAAATGTGGTTAAAGTTACCATAGTTTCTTACTGTATTAACAGAGACAAGAGCCGTCATTATTTTCATTATGAAACACTTGCAGTCTGTATAATTCATAAACACAACTTCATTCTTTATAAATCTCTCCAACAGTGTAGCATTAGCCGTTAGCCACCGAGCACTATGTATCAAACTCATTCAGAATTGAATGTAAACATCCAAATAAATACAATACTCACATAATCTGATGTATGCATGCAGCATGCATGATGATCCATTTTGAGGGTTATATTAGCTGTGTAAACTTTGTTTATGCTGTTAAACGCAAACGTGAGCTCCGTGGGCGGGGAGCGTGAGCATTTAAAGGGGCCGCAGCCTGAATCGGCTCATATTTAATGATGCCCCAAAATAGGCAGTTAAAAAAAATTAATTAAAAAAAAAAATCGATGGGGTATTTTGAGCTGAAACTTCACAGACAAATTCAGGGGACACCTCAGACTTATATTACATCTTTTAAAAAGACATTCTTCGGCACCTTTAAAACACTCAAACATGTGCACGTGTACACACTCTCTCTCTCACACACACACACACACACCTACATACACAGATAGCAGTGTTGGGGAGTAATGCATTACAAATAACCTGAGTTACATAAAAAAGTAATCTTTTTTTTTAAGTAACTAGTACTTACTTTTAAATTTACAACAAAATATCTGAGTTACTTTTTCAAATAAGTAACACAAGTTACTTTGTTTTCCTACTTATTGACTGACATCTCTGCTGTCCTCATGTTGAGAGAAATCGTGAGTAATTGCATAGGTGTTGTGTGTAAATATGATGGTTTATTGTATTTCTTGACTAAATGTGAGCATTTACTCATCTCATTTGCACAAAAAGTGTGATAACAAGTCAGTATTACTCAATAAAAAACACAAAAAAAAAAAACAGAGAAATGCAATCTCAGAATATTGCACAGACCTGCAATGATTCAATATATTAATTAAAAATATACTTTTATGTATTTAATCTCACTTTATTACCAATGTCTTTGTTGCTTACCTTTGATGATCCAATTCAACCATACTAAGCAAAAAATGTTTATCGGATTTTGCAAATGAACTTGTCAAATGATGACAGAATTTTCATTTTTGGATAAACAAACCTTTTAAAGACTATGACCATCTCAAACAGTTGCACTAGTAAGTGTGCACAATGGTTATTCTGAGCATTTTAATATGTTTTTATGTAGTTCAGGCACCTTCAGCTGTCTGCTATAATTTGCTCTCTCCACAGCTTTTGAGCTTGAGGAACTTTCCAGTAGCTTCGTGACTGAGGTTTTGGTATCAGTTCAAGAAGAAGCCTAATATATGCTGCTTCAGTCTTTGCAACTAGGGATGCACCGATACCACTTTTTTGGAGTACGAGTACGAGTACGAGTACTTGCATTTCAGTACTCGCCGATACCGATACCGAGTACTTAATAAAAAAAACATGATTTCAATTTACAGGTAACAGCTTTAGTCATATAAATTTAACAAAAAAACAAGGGACTAGTTTGGAATTAAGAACATTTATTTAAAATGAAAAGCATGTTGTATGCAAAATATTACAGAATAAATAATTATAAAAAAATAATTAAAAAGTGACAGTGCAACTCAAGTATTTTTTTCAGTTTGTTGTAAACTCTGCCGCTTTGGACAACACAAGGGGCATTCATAAACATCTTTTTAGTGATGTTTAGCTATTTAGTGCACAATATTTGGATAAATATGTTTATGTCGTTGCGGCGTGAAACTCTCGTCTATCCACTGGGAGGTTAGGCTAATTAGCGACACGGGGCTAACACTGCTTGTCCAAATATCCGTGGTGAAACTAAACGCAGAGGAGGCTTGCAGTAGGCTGTGGATATGTTTTTTCACGGAGTCGTGTAGTTTAGGCAGCTCTGTGTCAGTCATGTAGCGGCGGCTTGGGACATCATATCTGGGCTCCAAAACATGGAGGAGACGCAGGAATCCCACATTTTCTTCCTCTGAGAGTGGCTGGTCACTCAATGCAATGTACTCGATAATTGCTTGTGTTATTTTCACAGCACGTGGATTGTCTCTGGACATTTTCTCTCGTCTTGCAAGAGTTTGCTGCAGCGTGGGTTGTGTTGGTTTAGAAGCGTGGGTAAACTCTTTGTACTCATTGTCATGTTGGGATTTTAGGTGCTTGATTAAATTACTTGTGTTAAATGCGCTACCTTTTGAGCCTCCTCTGGACAATTTCGCTGAGCACAATTTGCAGTCCGCCTTTGTTTTGTCGTCTTCATTCACTTTGAAATAGTTCCACACGGCTGACATGTTGTCTCGCCTCGCCTTCTCCCCGCTCTGAGCTGCAGCCGGGGCGGGGCCTGGGGGCGGGCACTCGGCGCCTTTGATTAACCCCTTACACGCCGCTCAAACATAGACATTTCTCAGACCGTGGTATCGGTCCCCGGTATCGGGGGACTTTTAACGAGTACGAGTACTTTAGAAAATGTGGTATCGAGGCCGATACCAGATACCGGTATCGGTATCGGTGCATCCCTATTTGCAACCCTTTCCTGTCAGTAGAGCTCCTGAAACGAAGCAAATCAGTGAGTCATCATGGTTGACTCAGTATCCTATGATCTTCTAATGCTCATCTGTTTTCCACTCTTTTCCTCACAGAAGATCTCTGATTGCATAATTGCTTCCCTTGGGCTTGTATGAGCCAGTGGTGATCATTTACATTTTGATGTGTAGACGGCTCGAAAAACAAACTTTGCTTTAGTCATCAAGATTGACATGCTGTGTATTAGTCATCAGTTCTGCAGGCTTCACATGCAGTAACGATTATGACCAACTTCACACACCTGTTATTTTTATAAAGGCTGTGTGTCTTTATCTGTTTTAAATGCTGTTGGTGCGAGCGGACAGATTTAGAAAGCAGATGCTAGTTGCCTAGGTGATGGGAACCTTGTTATTTTAAGGCTGTGCTCTCGATGAAGGTGGCTGAATCATCTTTGTGGAAATCTGCACACCCAATGATTTAGTAAGTCTATTGTGTGAATATTGTAGGAACCGTTTAATCCACTGAAGTCTGACTTTAAGGATGTTTCGATGACCCGTGGCCAGTGTGAGAGTGGACGTTAGATAGAACTGTCACTTGCCCTATTGGGCTGGTCCACGGTCCACTATATCTTATGTTGATTGATCACACACAATTTTTATTTTATTTATGTTATATGAACATTGCAAATTGTGCTGATTTATGTATGCCAAGTCAAAGTTATCCAGCTGAATAACATCAATGAGAATAACTTGGAAACAAACAGTAGTTACAAGTTATATTATCAACAAATAATTCATGTTTTGCACCATGTATATTTTCAGACAAAGTAGGTTTATTAATGGATATCTGTTTAATTGAATTAATTTAATAGTAATTCATTGCATATATCAACTTTTTTTTTTTTTTTTTTTTTTTTTGGGTTGTACACATTGATGTCTTTGGTTGTTGTATCATATCTCTGTTTTTCAGCATCTTGCTTTCATGACATCTTACCTTCATGTCGTTTCAAACCCATAAGTCTTTTGTTCATCTTTGAAACACAAACTAAGACATTTTTATAGAAGCCTGCCCCCCCACTGAAAGTCTATGAAACCAGAACTTTGACATTTTAAAAAGTTCATTGTAAAAGTAATCTGTATGAATTGACAGGATTCATATGTAAAACATTGATCAACGCACACAGAGGCATCAAATTTGGTAAACAGAAGCTCAGCCATACATCAGCCATACATCAAATAAATAATCAAATATTTCATTTTTAACACTTAACAATTAGTGTATTAACAATTTGCACTAAATTGAAACTTGAAATTGGTCATCCACAAAGTATTCTCCTCGCTTCATAACATTAAAATTGAACCACTATAGTCACATGGACTATTTTAACAATGTATTTACTACCTTTCTGGGCTTTGAAAGTCGTAATTGCATTACAGTCTATCGGACTCCAGAAAGCTCACAGATTTCATCAAAAATGTCTTAATTTGTGTTCTGAAGATGAACAAAGGTCTTAGGGGTTTGGAACGACATGAGTGTGAGTAATTAATGACAGAATTTTCATTTTTGGGTGAATTAACCCTTTAAATATGTTACTAAAAATATTTATTTTATTTGTGTCAAAATGTTAGTGGACCAACCAAGCCAGGATTGAAAAATCCGTATTGTTGAGCCCCTGATGGGCTGTTTGACAGCTTAGAACTGAAAAACCTGTGATCAAAGAGCTTTGGTAGAAAGGATTACGAAAAAAAAAAAAAAGTCTCAAAGAGTGCTTAGATCTTTCCAGCAACCTTTCAGCCCTGTAACTTAAAAAAGAGTGATAGAGGGAAAGACTAGAGCAGGAGTACAGTGGGAAAATGTAAAATGGGAGACTGTGCTGGAAAGAATTAGTCTTTTGGCCTGCAGTATATGGAGAAGCGTGTGTGTGTGTGCATTTACGTAAAGTATGCATGGACAGGTCAAACAGGCTACACATCTGTCAGATCTAGGTGTCTGCAATCTCTAAAAAGAGAGTTCCTTCTGCTGATTCTGCAGGTTTATTTGACCTTTGACCCATTTTAAGTACATATCAGCATGATTGTATCGCATAAAGATGATCAGATCGTAGTGTTATCACGAGGCGTCCAAAGTCAGTCTCTAATCTTCTGTTAACCTTGAACATGCACCACTTCAGATCAGGCGACTAGGGGGAAATAGATCATTTACTGTACTACCTAATGTCTTTCCAATCCCTTTTGACTTACTGTCTTCTGTGGAAGATAAAACTTTGTGCAGAACTCTGTATCATTTCTTTATAATGAAACTGGGGCTGTCATGCAAAGATGAGGCAAAAAGTATCATAAAAGTGCTGGATGCTTCAAATTGTGACTGGATTGTTGAGTCTGGACCAACTGATTCACTGAAAAGATGAAAAGGTACTGGTACACTACTGTGTAAAAGTTTGTGATCTGTAAGAATGTTTTAAATAAATAAGAGTTTAACACATTTATTAAAAAATGACTGTCCTTGGTTTGCAAAGAAATTACAAGGTCAGAGTTGACTTAAAATATCTAAAAGCAGAAAGTCTGAAGGAAGAATGTTGCAAGACCAGTTCCCAATGTTCAGGCTGCAGTGCAGTGTAAGAAACAGTGAGCTGGAAGACACTAGGGAAGACTTTGGACGTCTACTCTCTGTGAAATCTCACACAAAGTGGAGAAGTGCCCTGAACATGGGTTTAAAGGGTCAGTTCACCCAAAAATGAAAATTCTGTCATTACTCAACCTCATGTTGTTCTACATCCGTAAGACCTTCGTTCATCTTCGGAACAGAAATTAAGATATTTTTCATAAAATCCGATGGCTCAGTGAGGCCTGCATTGCCAGCAAGACAATTAAAGGTGCCTTAGATTCAAAAATTGAATTTACCTCGGCATAGTTGAATAACAAGGAGTTCAGTACATGGAAATGACATACAGTGAGTCTCAAACTCCATTGTTTTCTCCTTCTTATATGAATCTCATTTGTTTAAACGACCTCCGAGGAACAGGCTAATCTCAACATAACATCAACACTTACGCAACAGTCGGGGTGTACGCCCCCAATATTCAATGCATTACACAAGGGCAGCCAGTATCAACGTCTGGATGAGCACAGCTGAATCAACAGACTAGGTAAGCAAGCAAGGACAACTGCGAAAAATGGCAGATGGCGCAATAATAACTTACATGATCCATGATATCATGATATTTTTAGTGATATTTGTAAATTGTCTTTCTAAATGTTTTGTTAGCATGTTGCTAATTTACTGTTAAATGCGGTTAAAGTTACCATCGTTTCTTACTGTATTCATGGAGACAAGACTCATTATTTTCATTTTTTAAACACTTGCAGTCTGTATAATGCATAAACACAACTTCATTCTTTATAAATCTCTCCAACAGTGTGTAATGTTAGCTTTAGCCACAGAGCACTATCAAACTCATTCAGAATCAAATGTAAACATCCAAATAAATACTATACTTACACGATTAGACATGCAGCATGAATGACGAACACTTTGTAAAGATCCATTTTGAGAGTTATATTAGCTGTGTGAACTTTGTTTATGGTGTTTAAGGCAAGCGCGAGCTCTTGGGGCGTGGAGCACAAGATTTAAAGGGGCCGTGTACCTTGAATCGGCGCATTTATAATGCTATGGGGTATTTTGAGCTGAAACTTCACAGACACATTCAGGGGACACTTAAAGGGATAGTTCACCCAAAAATGAAAATTTGATGTTTATCAGCTTACCCCCAGTGCATCCAAGATGTAGGTGACATTTTTTCTTCAGTCAATCACAAATGATGATTTTTAACTGCAACCGCTGCCCTCTGTCATTCAAATAATTGCAGTAGATGGGAACTTCATCTATAAGAGTGAATAAACCTTGCTTAGACAAATCCAAATGAAACCCTGCGGCTCGTGGCGACACATCGACAAACCGAACAGTATTTATATCATTTTTTTACCTCTAATACACCACTATGTCCAACTCCGTTCAGCTTCCTGCTAGTGAGGTCAAAAAACGCGTTCTGGTGACGGAAGTGATGTCTCGCCCATATACTTCAATGAGCGCGAGACATCACTTCCGTTGTCAGAGCGCGATCTGACCTCACTCACCGGAAGCTGAACGGAGTTGGACATAGTGGTGTATTAGAGGTAAAAAATTATATAAATACTTAGGACATTAATGTGTCGTCACGAGCCGCAGGGTTTCATTTGGATTTGTCTAAGCAAGGTTTATTCACTCTTATAGATGAAGTTCCCAATCACTGCTATTATTTGAATGACAGAGGGCAACGGTTGCAGTTAAAAATCATCATTTGTGATCGACTGAAGGAAAAAAAGTCACCTACATCTTGGATGCACTGGGGGTAAGCAGATAAACATCAAATTTTCATTTTTGGGTGAACTATCCCTTTAAGACTTATATTACATATTTTGAAAACATGTTCTTTGGCACCTTTAACACTTTCAATGCTCAGAAAGCTACTAAAGACCTATTTAAAACAGTTCATGTGACTACAGTGGTTCAACCTTAATGTTATAAAACGACGAGACTGGTTTTTGTGTACCAAAAAAAAAAAAAAATTATGACTTTTCAACAATATCTAGTGATGGCCAATTCAAAAACTCTGCTTTGAAGCTTTACGGATCTTTTGTTTTGAATCAGTGGTTCGGATTGCGTATCAAACTGCCAAAGTCATGTGAACTATTGAAAATTTGAAACACATATGACGCAACGAAGCCTCGTTTACTGAAACCACGTGACTTTGGTAGATTGATACGCTCTCCGAACCACCAAAAAATTTGTAAAGTTTCATGAAGCAGTGTTTTGAAATCGCCCATCACTAGATATTGTTAAAGTCGTAATTGTGTTGTTTTTTTTTGTTTTTGTCATGCAAAAAGTATTCTGGTCGCTTTATAATATTAAGGTTGAACCACTGTAGTCACATGAACTGTTTTAAGTACGTCTTTAGTAGCTTTCTGGGCATCTGAAAGTGTTAATTATCTTGATGGCAATAGAGGCCTCACTGAGCCATCGGATTTAATCAAAAATATCTTAATTTGTGTTCCAAAGATGACTGAAGGTCTTACGGGTGTGGAACAACATGAGGATGAGTAATAAATTACATAATTTTCCTTTTTGGGTGAACTAACCCTAACCTTTTTTGCCACCCACAAAATAAAGCAGCTGACAATGGTTTAAAACCTAAATAAATGGTACCTCTTTGTCAGATCTACAATATTGTGCCATATTCTTTCAGCTTGTTCTCAGGTCTGTTCCTGCTCACTGTAGAGTTAATAAATTCACTGCAATTTTTCATTTTGGGATTAATGTTCTTGTAAGCTATGGATGTTTTAGTTAATTCTGCACACAACTAAGTCCTGTTCCGTAATGACTGTTTATATACAGTTCACTTTGTATCAAGCAATACCTCACCTGTTTTCACTAACCTTCATGTATTTGCCTGGCCAGTAGCAAAAAACAATGAGAAATGCCAGTTTGTCTAAAAATGGCACCATGTATAAACACAATCAGCATAACGTTTGACTTGATGTCTAATACGTTTGTGCCTTCATCTTTTCAGGAGGTGATCATAGGCTTCCTCTACAGTGTGCTCATCCTGGCGGTCCTTCACCCCATGCTGGCTGACATCGACATGTTCTACCTGTCCCACAGCTACGCCCCTCTGGTTGTCCTGCTTGTGCATGTGGGCTTCAGCTTGGTGGCCTTCTCGCTGGACTCATGGAGCACCTCCCGCGGCGACACGGCCCAGGCTTTGGCCACAGCTGCCGGAGCCGCGTTGGCATGCCGTCTGAACCACCAACTGGGTCTGCAGCCAGATCCTCCTGAAGAAGCTCTACCGCTCACCCTGCCACTGATCGACGGGGCCCTATTGACCCGCTCAATCATGCGGCTCCTGGTGGGAGTGGCGGTGCTTCTGGCCGTCAGGGCTGCCATGAAGGTAGTGGCGATTCCGTTGGCGTGCAAGATCTTCGGCGTGCCTTCGGATGACGTGAGGAAGGCTAGACAACACGCGCAAGTGGAACTCGCGTATCGGTTTATTGTCTACGGCACAGTGGCCTACTGCTGCGCATTCTTAGTCCCACTTCTCTTTAGCTTCCTTGGCTTATCCTGAAGAAACCCCCCCCTGTTATTATCCATTTTTCTTATCCTAGCTAAAACCTATACATTACCTGGACTAGTCAGGGTCCACAGTTGTAGTCAAAACCCACAAACTTGGAAAAGCCTTTTGGGTGCAAACATGTATGATGTTCATGATGTTGATAATTTCACTAGCTCAATTTCCATGCTAATTTATTTGTTAGATTTTATTAATCTGATAAATTTAAGCAGGGTTTTTAGGCACATTTGTTGCCATCTGTGGGAGATCAGTCCGCTGTTTTTCATGAAAGTGAGTGCATGTGATCATCAGAGGACCTGTTCAAAGCTCAGTGATGTTCAAAGCCATTCTCAGATGTTTCCTGCATTTGTCTTCAGTGGTTTCTCCTCAGCAGACTGACACCCACCCATCCTGAACCCAATACGCAGGAATGTTTCTCGCTTCTCGCTTTCTTCAAGTCTACAGTCTTTTTCATCTGTTTTCAGTCTTCGGAAATGAACTAACTTGAGCGACCACCCTTGTCAGACATTTGTATCCATGGTTTTCCAAAGGGCTCGCTCTCATAACAATTTGTAATTTTTCATTTATCCCAGGGCTTGTTTCTTCTCCTGTGAAGAAATGCTGTGGTCCCAATGGTTCATTCAACGGTTAAGGAAAGACACTCCAAATTCCTAGAGTTGTAGAAAGTTCTGTTCTTATCTAAAAACGTGTTGAACTCAGGCCTCACAATAAGCGGTAATGCATTGAGAGAATGAGGGGAGGGAACTTCCTGTCAGTATGAATGCTGTATACATGAACTTCCTGTGGATGTGTTGCTCTGAAACCCAAGCCTGGAAAAGACCGCTCTGAATATGAATACCACATATCTTTCTTAACATTCTTTCATTGTCAATATATTATCTATACACCTGATAATACATCTGATACGTTTTTAAGTATTACTACAGTGAGATTATTTACGCAGTGAATGAATAGCTCAGTACTCTCAAGCAAATTGTACTATTTTAATTTAAACAAATAATTACAAGTAGATTTTGTAACATTTCTGTTGTTGTTTTTTCATTTTTCTTTCAGTTCTGCATAAACAGATAGTTCACCCAAACATGAAAATACATGTAATGATTTATTCACTGTCAAACCTGTAAACCGTTGTCTTCTGTGGAACATAATCTAGTTTTTGGACCCCATTGACTGTCATTATGTGGACAAAAATTTCATTTTTGACTGAACGTGTCCCTTTTTAGTAACGGTAGGCTAAATTAAGTCATTATAATTCAGAGCTGTCAAGTGTTGTCAGATTGTGCTGTTCTGTTCTGCATGTCTCCGTTTGACTGTTCTCCCAAAAATTAAAATTCTGTCATTAGTTACTAACCCTCAGGACGTTCATTCATCTTCGGAACACAAATTAAGATATTTTTCATAAAATCCGATGGCTCACTGAGGCCTGCATTGACGGCAAGACGTTTAAATGCCCAGAAAGCTACTAAAAACATAATTAAAACAGTTCATGCGACTACAGTGGT
Source organism: Chanodichthys erythropterus (assembly GCF_024489055.1). Taxonomy (NCBI): domain Eukaryota; kingdom Metazoa; phylum Chordata; class Actinopteri; order Cypriniformes; family Xenocyprididae; genus Chanodichthys; species Chanodichthys erythropterus. The sequence continues at coordinate 1,705,813 of NC_090224.1, read as the reverse complement.
TCAACCTTAATGTTATGAAGCGACGAGAATATTTTTTGTGCGCCAAAAAAAAAAAACAATCGAATCTTTTGTTTCAAATCAGTGGTTTGAAGCACCAAAGTCATGTGATTTCAGTAAACGAGGCTTTGTTGCGTCATAAGTGTTTCGAAATTTCAATAGTTCACGTGACTTTGGCAGTTTGATAGGCGATCCGAATCAGATTCGAAATAAAGATTCGTAAAGCTTTGAAGCTTCATGAAGAATTGTTTTGAAATCGCCCATCACTAGATATTGTTAAAGTCATCGTTTTTTTTTTTTTTTGGCGCACAAAAAGTATTCTCGTCGGTTTATAATATTATTGGGTGTCTATGTTAAACCACTGCAGTCACATGAACTGTTTTAAATATGTCTTTAGTAGCTTTCTGTGCATTGAGTGTTAATTGTCTTGCTAGCAATGGAGGCCTCACTTGTGTTCTGAAGAACGAAGGTCTTACGGGTGTTGAACGACATAAGGGTGAGTAGTAGTACATAATACTGACATAATTTTCATTTATGGGTGAACTAACCCTTTAAGATATCCAGGTTGTCCCATACTGTCAGCAGTTTGGAGAAGATACATTGAAGTCCTTGTTCCCCCCAGAAATGCACTTAACGTGGCTTTATTTAATGGATCGACTGAACTTCCCTGCTTTCTTCACTTCTGCAGTTTTAACCGTTTAAATATGAATATGGGCATGTTAACATGTATTTTCAGATTCCAAGTTGTCAGTATTAACCTAGTTGATATGTTTGTCTGTCATTGAACTAGTGCCCTGTACTTGCATTATATTTTATTAGTGTGTTCAGTTTCACAAGAAAATGTTGTAAAGCCATAGAGGACAGATCTCTGATATACATCCATTGCTCACTGCTCAGAAACCCCAGTGCCTTGCATCCTTGTTTTCAGGGCAACTTTATCCTCCAACTAGGCACAAGACACCACAACTGTCTTTCTGTGAACAGTTTTAATGGTGCAAGTGACAGAAATATCATTACACATTTATTTGCAAAACTTTTTTTTATTTTTATTTTTTATGTGCATTATGTGGAACTTATTATCAGGTTTCTGTTAACACATTTTAATGCTCACAAATGAGTTTGAAACAATTTATCTGTGCACCAGTATAATTAAATTAATGAAAAAGATGTGCATATATTCAATTGTGATCAGTTATGCATATAGTTAATGTTTCATAACTGAATGATAAGCTGTTTTCAACACTCATTTTACAGTGCACTGAGCTGAAGTGGGTAGCAAAGATGGCTAGATGATACAAGGAAATGCATTATGAATGAAGCAGGTACACCCTACCCGTACTGAGCTTTGAGCCTGTATCTGTAATCTGTGGCTCCTTGTCTGCAATGCTCTTACCATTTTCTGTATTGGCAGTGAATAGAAACTAGTATAAATTAACACTGTATTTGTGTTTTTGTCATCTGAAATTAGCATTTCACTCCATTACAAAGCGATCACTGAGCAGTATGAACATTTTGTGTGGTTAATTACAGCATGATGTTTGTGAAAAATGGCTTTTTGATTAGGACCAACTAAATGCACTTACAACAGTGTTTTCCTCTTATCAGTGTAAGTGTGTGTGCTTGAGTACTCTAGATCCAGCAAGACTCAGGCACACATACTCGTTTCTCAATTTGTCCGTTCTAAGGTCTACTTTTTACACGATGTATTGATTTTAACCTACACTGTTAGCGCTTATTTCTAACTGCACATACATTTCCACACTCATCGTCCTCCTACAATACACATATATTTAGGCTCTGTGACTGTGTACTAACTTAGGTTGTATTTTTCCACATTCAGTATTAATGCTGCCTTCAAGTGCTTTCAGAATTATCATAAATACTAGTTTCCTAGTTAAAAAAAAAATTGGACATGAACGCCATCTCAAATCAAAATTAGAATATGATGAGCTCGTAATCACGACTTCCGGAGTGGGAAGTACGAAATTTCGGAAAGCACATGAAGGCAGCATGACTCGGGTTGTTGTTGTTTTTTTTTCCACATTCACTGCGGAATAAAACCCTATTTATTGGGAGGGTAGTTGGGATTAAATTTCAAGCAGTAACATGACATAAGTGGCATTTTTCCAATTCCAAAAAAATATGTATTTATGGCCTTATGAGACTACAATATTGAATATTTATACTTTTAAAACAGGACAAAGTAAACTTAAATATCGTAAACACTTCATTTGTCATCTACCAGGGAAGAATTTGGAATGGTTTTCATATTTTATCAAACTGTGTTCATCGAGTTCATCTTGTACTGAACCTTCACACAGAATGCCAGGCACAAACTTAACGTACTTTATCGCCATCTTGTGGTTGTAAGTACAAAGTGCATCGTGGGGAACAGTGGAATGAATTCTTGAACTTTCCTCCAGTTCTAAAATGAAATGTTAATGTATTTATCATGTAATGGTGTAGTTAACCGCTAAAAAATTAAAAAAACGAATCTTCATAAGAACGGACATTCAGTCCATTTAGTGGTGAGGATTTTGACACTTAAATCCATTCACCAAAAGATTTGTTTGCTTATTTGTTCACTGTATAATTACAACATAGCCGGCAACTAGTGAGAATCTTTTGAATGGATTCCTTAACCCTCTGGTATTGTTCATTTGGGAGTCACACTTGTGTTGTTTGCAGTCAGAAGTGACCGAACACCTGAAATAACTTTTTTTTTTTCCCTCCTCAGTAAAATCGATGTAATATATTTTTGTTCAGTAATATTTTTTTTTTCTTTTTTGTTTTGTATTTTGAGAGAATTTAATGGTACTAATTAATATTTATGCAGTTATATTTTTTATATTATATATTTTTCCCCATTGAAAATAAAACAATTTTAGTGCCATCTGGTGGGAGTAAACCTCTGTAATGCCATGGTTTAACCACCAGAATCCTATAATAGCTCTATATAAAAAGGCTTATAAATTCTCTAGTTGATTTTAGACATAAATACTTTTTTTTATTATTATTAAATTGTGGATTTGGATGTATATTTAGACATTTTCAAAGACAAATGATTGGTCAAATGTTGGTTTGAAGTGTCAGTTTTTGCATTAATTTTACAATAGTCAAATCTGAACACAGAGAAAGACATTCTGTTACACATAGAACATTACAATTCAACAGAAATGACTAGGAATGCTTCATCAGAGGTTAATCAATCTGACCTCAACCTATTATTTGCCATATTGTTACACACACACCAGTTCATTTGTGTGTGTATAATAGTGTGTTTGTGTGTGTGTGTCTATTTAGTACTCTTGATATTTTAGAGTATCACCCTTCATTATGTGGACTTTTTTTCTGCATTGTGGATGATTTGTAGATGTACACACAAAAATTCTCTATATTTTCGTGTTTTTACATATTTCCCATTAATTTCCAATGCGGCGGTCATTTTTGACCGTGAACAGCACAAGTGTGACCATTTAGCTTTTTTTTTAATCAAGTCTACGATTTTTTGTGTGGTCACATAGCGACTGCCATCAAAGTCACAGAGTTTCGTACCATTAAGATGAAGTAGCGATATTTAAAATTAATCTAAACTTTTTTTTTTTTCGGTCTAAAATGACCGAACAACACTAATATACTGAGTCGTTCAGGGCCAATATAAGTCCTATTATACTTTATTAAAAATTTTCTATGAATCTACTAAGAAAATCCAGAAGAAATAAAACGCTTTCAAAAAAGTGCTCGACAGAACGAGTTTGCCTGCCTAGTAACTCTATGCTGTCTCAGACATTTTTGTCCTGTGTTGGCCACTGTAGGTTCTCTATTGGAATTCACAATCTCACCGCTAGATGCCACTAAAATGTACACACTGCACCTTCAAAGCACCAATTTGTACGAAACGCCACAAGATGCGTCACTCATAGGCCCTGTCCCAAATGGCACCCTAAACCCTCACAGACTTCCGCACTTTCATGACGTAATGTCCTCTGCATAGCTCACAGTGTTGCAGACTCAGCAGAAGTGCGCATCGAGGGTGCATAGCAGCTGCAAAGGGGGTCGCTCACGAGCACCCTTCTTTGAGCTTGAATGACGAATGGGACACCCTACGGTCTTTTGGACTTAACAGACATGCGCACACAGCGGCCATTGTAAGTCCACAAGACCGAAAGTGTGCATGAAGTGTGCCATTTGGGACAGAGCCATATTGGTTTGAATGGGAGAAGGTGCAACGTTCAATATGGCGGAATAAGTCCCACCTTCTAAATAAGAGCCAATGGCCGATTGGTGAAGTCATCATGAGTGTCACTGCAGTGGCCCTTAGAAGCTCCGGAGTGCACCTCAAGAGATGTGCATTTAGGATTGCGCATGCACATTAGCTTGATCTGGCCTGAAAAATAAAATTTTTTGTTATGATTCGAGTGTTTAGAAACTAAATTTATGAGACAGTAGTTGTCAGATTTAATTGGTGATTTCAAATATGAAATTTGGCAAACAGCTTTGGAGAATTTGATGTTTCCCCATTCAAAGAGATAGGAGCTGCACTTGCATGCCCAAGAGGCGTTTCAAAGATGGCCGCAGAGTAAAATTACTTGTCTTAAAGGGACTTTGACCATAGGCCACTGAAAAGCGATAGTTGTATTCTTAAATGGTTAGTTCAAAAATGAAAATAATGTCATTTATTACTCACCCTCATGCCGTTCCACACCCGTAAAACCTTTGTTAATCTTTGGAACACAAATTAAGATATTTTAGTTGAAATCCGATGGCTTTGTGAGGCCTCCATAGCCAGCAATGACATTTCCTTTCGCAAGATCCATAAAGGTACTAAAACATATTTAAATCAGTTCATGTGAGTACAGTGGTTCAATATTATTATTATAAAGCGACGAGAATATTTTTGGTGCTCCAAAAAACAAAACAAAATAACGTCTTATTTAGTGATGACCGATTTCAGAACAATGCTTCATGAAGATTCGGATCATAAATGAATCAGTGTATTGAGTCTGCTGTTCAGACAGAGCGCCGAAGTCACGTGATTTCAGCCGTTGGCAGTTTGACACGCGATCTGAATCATGATTTGATACACTGATTCATTTATGCTCCGAAGCTTCATGAAGCAGTGTTTTGAAATTGGCCATCACTAAATAAGTCGTTTTTTTTTGTTTTTTTTTGGCGCACCAAAAATATTGTCGTCGCTTTATAATATTAATATTGAACCACTGTACTCACATGAACTGATTTAAATATGTTTTTAGTACATTTATGGATCTTGAGAGAGGAAATGTCATTGCTCCCTATAAATGCCTCATGGAGCCATCAGATTTCAACTGAAATATCTTAATTTGTGTTCCGAAGATTAACGAAGGTCTTACGGGTGTGGAACAGCATGAGGGTGAGTAATAAATGACATTTTCATTTTTGGCTGAACTAACCCTTTAAAACTCTCGTCCCTGATCTAAACCGATTGAAGATATACAGCTCAGTTAATAAGTTGAGAGACTACAACTATTTATTACTTATCTTAATGACATTTTAGTTTAAAAAAGTAATTGCTGTATAAAATAACGTGGCAATGGAAGCATTACATTTTCTCAGTTGACAGAAGAAACAAGAACGAATATACGGAGATGAATAAAATGAACGAAGAAAAACATCACTGGTCAGTGTCATTCATGTTATGTAACATCGTGTTCAAAGTGAGGACTCAATCTTTGAAAAGGATTTGGGGGATTTTTCCCCGCTTCAATTACTAAGAAACATTAGTCTATCTAGTTGTCTGCGGCTTTATACGCGTAATTAATTTCTCATTTGAGATAAACAGAGAATGCGGAGCCCGAGCAGACCACAGCTCGGGTGACATTTCTTGCCATACGGGCATTTCTGGTACTTGTCTTCATCCAATCTCCATCTCAGACATTTACGCCGCAACCTACCTCCATAGCTCCTCGACATCAATGACGTTTGACTTTCGAGGCGTACCTAAAACCGTTTTGATTGACAGCTCGTGAGACCAATCCACTCGTTCTTTGTGCAAAAACCGGCCAATCATTGGCTGAATAGCATAAACCAGCGTTCCATCACACTAGGTTTACCGGTCTGTTTTGAGCCAGGAAAAAATTGGCACAGAGCACTAGCACAGGCTGCTAACATTTACTTGTGATAACAGGTTAGCAATTAGTCGCTATTTGAGTGAGTTTAGCAGTAAGGACAAGGACAATCTGACCTTAGTGACCAACATCTGGGTATGTAGTCGGTCAGCGAATGTGTATGAATGTGGCTTTTGGTGCAGGCTGGGACGGCAGCTACAGGGATTAGCTGTACGGGGAGCTCCTGCTAGCAGTGCAATGCTGACATACCTCCAGGCGGCTTGCTAATTATCTCATAAACGGTGATTCTGGTGTGTCTTCAGTCGGGGAAATCCTCACCATTCATACGCGGACTGTATTCCAAAGCTGAGACCGGTTTAAATAGTCCGCGAGTGAAGCGTTTGAGTTAGCTGGCTAGCTGGGTCGCCTGCAAGTACAAGGTTAGCTGTTAAAAACGAGCCACCTGGACCCGAGAACCATCGAGAGAGGTAAGAAGCCCAATTGAACACTACTTTATAAAATTAGTAGTGATTTTAGAGCGATAACTAACAAGTGTCCGATAATTTAAAGAGGCGTGACAAGCTAGTTATTTATAACTAAAGGACAATGCACTCTAAAAAAAAATCTAAACCTCTGAGATAAACACGAATCGACCTCAGAAATTTAGATTAAAGATTATAATCTTGTCATTCATCTTTTTGACATATCTGCTCACTTGAGTTATTCAGCAACGCCTTCTTCATTCTGGTTTGGGACACTGCTGTGAAATGAGCACCAGTTGTCCACTGTGCAGTGATGATTATTGTATTTTCTTCACAAATGTTGAGGTATATTCTCAGGCACTTGTGTTGTGAGTCTGATCAGCCTTTGATAGGATGAGAACATCATCTCACTTTCTAAATCTGCTGTAATCTTGTTTTGACCCCCCCCCCCCCTTTTTTTTTTTTTTTTAAGTGTCCATTTGATATGTTGTCCAGAATGTCCATTGAGTTCATCTTTGAACATAATTCCAAGTAACTTGTGTTGGGGTTGTCTCCTTTAGGTTTTCTTGTGCTTTTGCTCGCTTTAACAAGTCAACAGTCTTGTTTATTGGCCTTGTCTTTCAGGCTCTTGGGAATGCAATATACTCCACACCTGTTTTTGTTCCACAGCTGCGGTCATGCATTTCACGGACTGACAATTGAGACTTTTAAGGCACACTGATTCAAACTCTCCTGACCTCCTGGTATTCTGTCTGATAGTGCTTTTATTGAGGCAGGAGACATTTTTATCTTTCAAGGGGCATGCGTTTCATTAGAAAGTGCAGTGCAAGATCATACCCTAACTTTTGCTGAGATTCAGGAAACGTACTTGTGTATGAGAATAAAAAGTTAAATCTTGAGCAATATGAGTGTCTTGTCAGAAGTGTCTGAATAAGCTCTTGATTTAGATAGAGTATAGGAATACCCAAACATATAGAAAGAAAATTTGCTTTATAATATTGGTCCAGTGTTTGCTTTGTCAAAAATAGTGTCTTAATCTAAAGGAAAACCATCTATATAATGCTTGTAATTTGAGTCAGACGTTCTAATCAATGAGATTAGTCAATTGTACAGGGCCCTTCCTTATAAAACAAACAAAGACTCTAGCTGTTGTCTCTCAGTATGCTCTTCATATTTGAGGCTTGCAAAGTTTGAAATTTATTAGTGAAAGAGTTTCTTTGGGGAAAAAGAAAAAAAGTTGCTATTCCTGAAGTTGGAAAGGGTTCCTTCAGTACAGTCAGATTTGTCAGGTCGCTTAAGATTTTGAGACCAGTATCTTTAATAATTTAATTGCATGATTATTAAAGGTAAAAAATGTGTCTAAAACATTGTAGCTAAAATTGTGCATTAAGGTTGTAACAGTATGAGATTTTCATGGTATAATAACCGTCTCAGAAAATATCACGGTTTCACGGTATCCTTGTATATCATCATTTAAAATGACCAGTAAATTAAATGAAAACAGTTTTTTGCTTCATTATAACAAGCTTGAAATCATTTGTTTTTTTTTTTTGTTTTTTTTATTTCAATAATAAAAAACATATAATCAATTAAATTTACTTACTGATTATTACTGATTAAATATGTTATTAGATTAATAACATATTTATCATCAATTTATTAAAATTCAGAAAATATGGTTTGAATTGATTCTTCTGGAATTTTTGATTTACTACAAATATACTATCAAAAATGGTGGTAATGAAATTAATTAATAAAACTTTACAGTTTAAAACATAAATTAAATTGTTAATCAAACAAAAAATTAAAAACTTGATAATTTTATGTTTTGGCAAAGTGCTGCAGAACAGATTTACTAAATTAAAACATGGACAAATTATATTCCTTAAATAATTTAAATAAATTGTTTTATTATTATTTTGAGAAGTACATTCTATTGTACAAACATAAAATATTTCTGTCAATTTCTTCGAGTTAAAAATCAGACTTTTATTTTGACTGGTTGTATTGAAGAGCTATTTGACAATGGTTTTTCTCAAATAAAATGATGAAATGCCCATTAAGCTTTCTCTCAGAGCAGCCTTGGATATGTTTGTTCATGTCCTTAGATAGTGAGATGGCAAACACTGAAAACAATATGAGCGTTGCGTGTATTTGAGTATGTAGTACACGAAACGGTGCCACTCGTTCACATGGACACACACAAAACAGATATATTTACAGCAGTCTTTTTGCGCTTTAATGTTCACAGACCCTAGACCATGTTGCGATTTGATCTGTACAGCTCTGCTTTTAGTCATCAATCTACCTAATTGTGCGTTTTATGTGACATCTGCGTTATTTTACCATTTATTCGCCATGGTAAGATGAATAATGAATGTATGACTATAGCCACACCAATACGTTTGGAAGCAAAATGTAATTTGTGACCCTGGACCACAATACCAGTTGCACGGGTATATTTGTAGCAATAGTCAACAATGCATTGTATGGGTCAAAATTATCGATTTTTCCTTTTATGCCAAACATCATTAGGATATTAAGTAAAAATCATGTTCCATGAAGATATTTAGTAAATTTCCTACTGTAAATATATCAATTTATTTTTGTAAGAGGTTATGCATTGCTAAGGACTTCATTTGGACAACTTTAAAGGTGAAATATCGGCCAAATATTGTCTTATCCTAACAGACCATAAATCGATGGAAAGCTTATTCAGCTTTCAGATGTATAAATAAAAAAAAAATGTACCCTTATGCCTGGTTTTGTGGTCCAGGGTCACATTTTAAAAAGTTTTTAGGGCTAATCGATGCAAATACTTTAAATATCAGTACATTTTTTTGTAATTCTCACTAAATATTGGTGTTCTTTGCTAATCTTATAGTTTTGATTGGATCATCATTTGTTACTCTTCATTGGAAATAAATTGACTTTCAGTCTGTCGTTTTTCAGAGATTTACACTTTACAAATTGCTAAATTGTTGCTGTTGTTTTTTCTATCTCCCTTTTTTGTCTATCAGAACCATCAGTTTGTGTAGTGAATCAGCCGCCTAGAAAACGCTGAATGATCTTGATTGGAGGATATCCAAAAAGACATTGGTGGCCGCGTCCTGTTCATGATGTAAGGGGGTGTAATATTTTCGGGCTGATTTATCCGTCTCAGGAACAGAACAGCTTTAAACTTGTATCAGCGAAACAACAAATTCAGTATTTCGCCTGTGTGTTTTACAGGAGATTGTAAGAGCGTCAAGGTGTCCGTTTGTGAGCCGAAGCTTAACCAAATCTGGGTCATGCTGTACAACAATGATCCTACGCTCTTAAGTAAATGTATAACCAAGCAGTTTCAGGTGAAGATATTTTATGCTTTAGAACAGCCAAGTCAAAGTCCTGACTCTCCAGTTGACATTTCCTTGCTTGACATGACGTAAGAAGTTTAATAGTTCAGTCTATGAACTCTGAAGAAGGTGTGCTTACGTTTTAAGTTAAAGTAAGTGACTTAAATGTTATCGCAGTCCTTCTCTTAGCGATGTATGCAAAGGCCTTGTGTATGACACCTTGAACATCTAATAAACAACTTGTTATCTTGAGCGTTGATTTATAATGCTGTTAGATGAATGAATAAATCTTGGACCGCCATTAAATGTGCGGTGCTTTGTTTCTCTGTGCTTTAAATCCCAGGCTCGTACTGGCAGGCCGTTTAGGGCCATATTACAGCCACCATAATGTAAACACATTCACAGAATGGAAAAGCAGTCGCCTGTTCTTCAAAGTTCACTTTTACATAAGTGTCTCGTGGTCTTTAGTTCATCTGTTTTGGGAAGGCATCCATGGGCTACATGCAGTTCGTCATATGAAAAACAGATCACTGAAACCATGTCAGTATCTAAGGTTGTGTTGTGTTTAGTTGCTTCTTGCTGAAGAGTTGGTCAGAAATATAAACATTTAGATGTGACCTTTTTATGTTACAGTTTGGGTTGAGCAGGATAACTGTTAAGTGTAACTTATTTATCTATAGGGCTCAGAGGAAAGGATTTGTTCAAATTTTTACATGCCCTGCCAAAATTATCAATGGTGCCACCAAAAAAAAAGTTGTTTTGACCCATGTAACATTGTATTTGAAGATGCAACAGCTGCTAAACGCCACCTTCGTCAAAAAACGTGGTGATATTGAGCAAATGCTTTCCCCATATAGTATACGTTCATCAAATACTTTCAGGAATTGAGCCCATTCAGAAATACCAGTTCGTTGGTAGAAACCACTAAACGCCACTTCCACAGAAGAACCAATCTGAAGACGCAAATCGAATCATTTGATTTCAACATAAATGACTGTGCGTATGAACCAGCTTTCAATTGCCGAGCTGCAAGTTTTTATCATTTTCTGGTTTTGTCCATCATTACAGTGGCAATGACTGGATTTCGCTAGTAGTAACTTAGTAAACACAACAGTGCCTTTGCTGTAAAACTGACAGAAATGGACATTTTACTATGTCATGTTGTCCATGACACAGTGTTGAGGTGTTTTTGCAAAAAAAAAAATAAATAAATAAGGCACACATGGACTTAGCTGGGTTTGCAGCAAAAGACAGTCAGATTTGTTAAATATCAATGAATTGACCAAAGTGACATTTTTGAAAATAAGGCATTTCAATAACTGACTTATTGACAGTCTATTGACAGATCGATTTTATATGGCTTGTTCTTGTTTTTCAATACATAAGCAGCTTCAGGGATGGCAGAAACACTTCCCTACATGGCATGGCTTTGCCTCCAAAGTCCTTTTAGTTTATGACTAGTGTTATGACAGCCTCACATTTATCAGCCTGATAACTGACAGTTACACACTCTGTTAGTTGTGAAATTTATAAGCAAAGAGTATTTATTAAGCATGAGAGCTTGCTCAAACTTGACATTGCCTTTCATTCTGGAGGCTTTTCCCTTTTGCTTTATGGATTACACACAATTAGTTTTAATTTTCTTTTATTTTTTTATTTTTTATTTTATGCCAAGGGCATTTGTCTTTCTTTACAAGAACTTCAGGTTACATTGGATTGCATAAGTAGTTTTTGACTTTATAAAAGGTATGCTTTTATTTGTTGTTTTAAATTAAACTTTTCACATTCTGGTTGCCTACCAGAAAAAGTCAGTAAACCCATATAAGAAATCAAATGTACATCCAGCAGCAATGCTCATCATATCAAATTGCTATTCAAAACATCAAAACTTTTTTTTTTGTTAAATGTTTAGTGCAAATGCCTTTTTATTTTGACAAGTTCAAGGAAGCCATGAAATATGGAGATTCAACACAAGTAGGGTAGGAAACATGAGACATATCAGGCCAAGGCAGAGCAGTTGTGATGGTGCGAATTTTCAACCTGCCACGTAGACTTAAGTGAATATTTTATTTATTCTTTACACTAATTTTCAGATGAGTCTTGCTCCTTCCTTTCAGCAGATAAAATGTTTTTAATTGGTATATGTTTGCTGGTCATTGTTGGAGGACTCTGGTGATAATGATGCAAGTTGTCATAATGAGAGCACTTTGATTTGCACAGTAACCATAACTGCAAGGACTGTAGTACAGTAATATTCTGTACAGTATCTTAGAGTCTGTAGAAAAAGTGAAAAACCTTTGCAGTGTAATGGATTTGTGTCTATTGGTTTCTATTAATTTAATTGTTTACTAGAGCTGGGACAATACATTGATACATTGCGAATCGAGAAATGATTCTGGATCGATTCTGAAATTTTCCGTATGCATTGCGATTCTCCTGAATCAATTCTGAGCTTAGATTTCAGCAGATTGCACTTCATGCTTTTGAAACAGCTGTACTCTGCTTCCTTCCAGTTCCTCACACTCACCACTTGAACCTTCTATAAAATAATCATTCATAAAGTTCAAAAAGGTTGAAGCGAATTACAAGTGTGTTTGTAGTGGGCTGTTTACATTAATTTCAAATACATTCTCAGACTCAGCTGAACACACCAGTGGTCTTCTTCATGAGCATTTAAAGGTGCAATATGTAATATTTTGTCTGCTAGAGGTTGCTAGAGGCCTATTCAAAACAAAGGCGTAGCTTGATGATGCCAAGTTTGAGCGCGGAATCTTGGGACGTGTGGTCTTCACATCACAGCCGGAAATAATCGGGATAGGACTCGGGAAGAAATAATGTTTATGGATGCGATTATTAACGTTACTGTAGTATGAAGCAGAGCAGGACCGAGTGTTGTGGGAGATGAACGAGGCCGCTGGAGCAATAGCGCAACACACGCCTCACGAGCAGAGGAACTTTTATTATGACACAGTCGCCGGCGCTGCTTCCGCTTTTCCGGTCATGAGTATGAGGTAACACCGCACTGTTTATCAGATACATTTGAGTGTGTTGAAAATGTTATAAAGTTACTATAAAGTTAGTGCGTTTGCTCCGTGGCTGCTGTGAGACACTGTTACACACTCCAGTAAGCTAGATCGATTTTAGAATATCATATTAAATGCTGGATGGCTTGTGTTGATAAATGGCATGCAATTCATTTTAAAATGTATTGTATTATGGAGAAAATTCTGTATTACTGTTACTAAAAATAAAGCTGCGTCTGATTATGCTATGTTAGCTACTTCACAAAATAGTGTTTTTCTCTGAGGCATGGTGAAGAATGGTACTCGCAAAAAACTTGTTGAGCTATATAACGATTAGTTTTCTGTCTATAAATGTAACCAAACAGTTGTTCCCTTGTCTAATAAGACGTAATATATTAAAGCGTCTTTGGTGTTTCCATGGTTTCTACAAAATAAAACCGGAAACCGAGGGTAACGCGGGTATGACGCAATTGACAGGCGACTCCTCACATGTCCTGGAGTCTTGGTTAAAATTGCAGTTTTCTCATGATTTACAAATAGTTGGAAACATTTGGGATATTGTAAGTACTCAAGTGAACAAAATATATAACGCTGGCCTAGTGGTTTTTGGATATTTTACTGAAAAACTATTACATATTGCACCATTAAGTGTGTTGTTAAATATTCTAGATTGCCGTCTGCTGTAAAAAATACTAGGCTCAGAATCGATTTGTGATGCATCTGGAAAATATCATAAACAATCCACGAATTGCGAGGCATCGATATAGTGTCCCAACTCTAGTTATTTTACTGGTTAGTAATGGTAATGTGTGCTTAAAAATCTATAGAATGTTTCATTATTAGTGTTTAACACTAATAGTTGATTTGTTTTCTCTGGTCTTTTTAGTTAGTTTTCGTTTTGTTAAGCTGGTCCTGAAATTCACATGAACCAAATGTAGGACATGGGGCAGAACAGAAGGTCATATTCATAGACCCCCTGTAGAATCTCTCTGGAAAATAAAGTATCTGTGCCTGCTGTGAAATTAATCAGCTGTCTGTTATTCTCATCCAGCTCCTACCATAGCAGTGTGTCAGGATGTTAACATTTTAGCTGAAAAGACAAGTGGGGTTAGGAACCAAGAACTGGTTCTTTGTTGGGAAGAATGATTTTCATGTTTTTTTTTGAGGACTTCAAACACAAACTTGAACTCTTAAGTTATCGGTTTGAATAAGTCTGTCTCAAAAGGTCCTTGTCTTAAATGGATAATCCACCCAAAAATGAAAATTGTCATCATTTACTTGTATGAACTTATTTCTTCTGCTGAACACAAAATATATTCTGAAGTATGTGGGCAACCAAACAGTTGATGGGCCCCATTGACTTCCATAGTATGGAGGCAAAAAAACACTCTTCTTGGTGTGATCAGGCCTTTTTTAATTGAACCTCAAGTCATTACATCCAGTAATGTCTAACTATAAATTAATTGTCAGCCTACTGTGTTTTGTCCACATGAGGCATGTGAGAACCAGTCTAATTTCCGGCTGGTTGTTCCGGTGGTTGATTTATAAGATAAAATTGTTTTTGTTTTAAGTACATAGTTAGTAATGGGTATATAACAATTATTTTATTAAATTTTACTGGAATAGATACAATAATGATTTAAACTGTATTTCAGTGTCTAAATACAGCCATACAATTGTTTTATTGAATGACTTTTTTTTTTGTCTTTTTTTTTTTTTTTTTGGTCTTTTTTCGGTTTCATTTTTGCGTTGGGATTTTTTTTTTTTTTTTGCTTTTTTGTTTTGTTTTGTCACTCATCATGTCCAATACCGCCACTCCTCCGCTTTCTAGGGAAGATATGGCCTAGATTGCTAAACATGTTTACAGTGTGAGGTCCTCACCACCTCCTGCCACTCCTACTTCCTGCTTTGCTTGGGAGGAGTGCTAAAGCCTGATCACTTCCTGTCCCATCCAGCCCACGGTAATCCCAGTGCACAGCAGTCCTGTGGGTGTGTTTTGAGCCCTTATGTAAGGCTGAGAAGCTTCAGGGACACCAGCCCCTCCAGTCAATCTAAGTACAATTTAACCTGTGATGGCTCACTGCTGTTTACTAACTTTGAATTTGAAAAGATGAAACAGGTACAGGTCAAGGGCTTGAGTACACATCTGTCCTGAACTGATCTTGACTGGGTGAATATTTTAATTTGGAACAGACTCTGGAGTGTGTCCTTAAAATGCCTCCTCTGTAGGCAGCTCGCTTGCATTTGTCGCTTAGATTAATGTTGTCACAATACCAAAATTATAAGTTTGATACGGTACCGACTAAAATATCTTGATAATACCACAGCAAAAACCTAAAACAAGAAAAGTAATTGAAAAATAGTTGACTGAACATTATAACTGACTGAACATCTTGTTTTTTTGTTTTGTTTTGTTGCAAACATCTCTACCTCAGCTTGTTTAAATGAATTTTTAAAAAATAAATTAATTTAAACAAGCTGAGGTACAGATGTTTGCAACATTGTTGAAAGGATTAAGCCAAATTAAAGCATTTCTGCCTTCAACTGCTTCATCAAACTCCAATAATGAAAAGTTTGCTTGTCACAAAATAAATCACACTTGTTTGACATTAAAGGCATGAGCATCATGTAGGTTAATTATCAATCACATTCATTAAACTGTCATTTAGGGTTGAACAAATTATCAAATGTGAAAATAAAATGCTACATAGTCTTCACTGTATGAATTAAACATACATTGATCATTTTTGTAACGGCATAAGACGGCAGTATGCATGTGATGGTATAATTTTCATATAATGTTATTTTATATTCACATGCGCTCGTGCTGCCGTTTCTCTTTAACTGAAGCGCTGAAGTGATCTGTCACGTCACATTAAACAGCGGCAAAATGGTATTTATTTTTTGAATCTTATAATAAGATGGACGTCATTTGAAATCTGAGACTTTGCTTCATATCAAAAGTAACACAGCACAAAGATTATTGCGATTTATTGGATGGGAAGCGCTACATATTCTACTCATTCATCAACTGAAAACAGACTAGACTAATCGATTTTTGGGATTTAAGAATCGGTATCGGTTCATAAAAATGAGAATCGATTAAGAAATCTTTTTTTTTTTTTTTTTTTTTAACCCAGCCCTAACATTATTGTGATATATCGTATTACTGTATATCTGCACATGTCTAGACACCAGCAGGCATATTAAGCTTCTGTCACTTTAAGATCTAATGCACAGATCCAAAATACTGATTCAAATCTGATGTTTTCCCAACTGTTTACGTTAACTGACTATGTTTACGTAAATAATCATGTAACGAGGTTAGTAGATGGGGGAAGAAGGAGGCGGGAACCGGTGAACGTTGAACCAAACTTTAATATAAAATAAACAAAGAACAAAACGAAAGTAATGCCCTCGCGGACGTCTGCCGGCCACACAAACATAATAAACCATAAAATAAAGTCCAGGCCTGGTCCTCTCTCGTCCTTCATTGTAGTCGCTCCTCCTTTTATGCCTCCGGAGCTCCTCCGTGAGAGACTCGAGCATCCTCGCGCCGTTCCCTCACGGCTCTCGCCCGCCCTGCTCGTCACATACCCCCAACGCCCCTTGCAGGCCGGGGGGTACTCCCGAGACTGCGCTCTACTCCCCCCCGGGGCCTGTCTCGGCGGCCGCAGCACCTGGGGGTAAGGACAGACGAGACGAGAGAAAGGAGACGGAAGCAAGGGGAGCGACAGGACGAGAGAGGGGAGAGAGGAAAAAAAAATTCTTGGTCCGGTTCCCCGACACACTGCCGCTCGGTCCTCAGCCTGCTGAGAGGCTCTTCCTCGCGGTGCCACATGCGATGGCACTGGACGCTTGGTGGACGGCCCGATCCTCGACCGCCTCCTGGCGGCCGGCGATGGCTCCTCCGGCTGAGGGCAGCCGGCAGCGAGTCCCCCGTCCCCTGCTCCTCCCCTTCATGGCGGACGGCAGCAGGCTCCGGCCCACGGCGGCGACTCCTCCGCTCCCTCCTGGACGGCAGCCACCCCACCTCGTCCCAGGAGCACGGCATCCGGGTCTCCGTCCCACCTTTCACTTGGCTCCAGCACCACCGCCTCGGGCAGCCTCTCGCGGTCTTCACTCCCGCGCTGCCCGAACTCCGCAGCACCGCGATCCCCCTCAGCAGCGAGGGCTCTCCGACAGCATGTCCCTCCTTCCTCCCGGGTTTCGGCACCAATGTAACGAGGTTAGTAGATGGGGGAAGAAGGAGGCGGGAACCGGTGAACGTTGAACCAAACTTTAATATAAAATAAACAAAGAACAAAACGAAAGTAATGCCGGCAGACCCTCGCGGACGTCTGCCGGCCACACAAACATAATAAACCATAAAATAAAGTCCAGGCCTGGTCCTCTCTCGTCCTTCATTGTAGTCGCTCCTCCTTTTATGCCTCCGGAGCTCCTCCGTGAGAGACTCGAGCATCCTCGCGCCGTTACCTCACGGCTCTCGCCCGCCCTGCTCGTCACAAATCATCATCTGTAAATCGTGGGCATTTTGACGAGAACTAAATTCACAATCGCATGCTTCTTTTGTTTTGAATAAGTTCTTCACAACCATTAAATTATTTTTGATATAGTATGAGTGCAATTCGACGTACTATGTCATGTTATTATCATGTAAATTTTGTCATTTGTGTTGCTTCACTGCCATTCATAAATCTGCTCCCATGGCCTCATGGGATACTTAAGTGTCCGTTTGATGTGCACTTCGGATTTTTGTGGGAAATGTACTGTGAATTAGGACGCATATACTATTCTTTTCACATACTATATAGTAGGGAAGTATGCGTATTCCATTGAGTATTATGGATTTTTATCATGGTAGGTACCATATTTACAGAAATGAAAATTTGGGAGGTTGTACAGTTCGTTCAGTTGGTTGCATAAAAATATAGGTCTTACGGTCTTTTTTTTTTTTTCACATCTAATTTTTACAACTTTTTTGTTAAATGAAATATTAAGTACATGGTGACCATGATTTTATCTCCTTTTAATCTCATTTTGTGCAAGATTTTAATTCATTCTATACATTATAACTGACTGTTCTCTGTTTTCCCCTCTGTTTCTCCGGCACAGGGCTATGTCTTCAGCAGCCACCACAGCCCCGTCGGTGGACAAGGTGGACGGCTTCTCCAGGAAGTCTGTCAGAAAAACCAGGCAGAAACGAGCACAGAGCTCATCCCAGTTCAGATCTCAGGACAAGCCCATAGAGCTGGTGCAGCTGCCTCTGCTGAAAGGTAAGCTCCATTTATGTGGTCATATGAAGATAATGGTTGGTGATGTCACAGTGGCTTTGAGCTATTTTAATTGATCAGATAGAGCTGATAAAGATGGTTGTACTATAATAACAAAAAAGGAAAGCGAAACGGAATGCAGTCAGACCTGTCACTGTGTGACCCATGTGAAAGAAAGTTTCTAATTGTTAAGATGGGATTGTTCTGTCAAGTCTGTCATGTTGTCCCAGTCTTTGGGGTTTGGACTTTTTTTTTTTTTTTTTTTTTTGACTGTAGTCTCTTATGCTCAACAAGGCTGCATTTATTTGATCAACACAGAGTAAAACTCGTAATGTTCTGAAATATTATTACAATTGTTTATTACAATTGTAATATTAATAAATGTTTTATTACAGATTTCAGTTTTTATTACAATTTTCAGTTTTTTTTTGTTGTTTTTGTTTATATATTTAAAAGTATAATTTATACCTGTGAATTACTCCAGTGTCACATGATCCTTCATAAATTATTCTAATATGCTGCTTTGCTGCTCAAGGAGCATTTCTTATTAATGTTTAAAAATTGTGATGAATTCTTTGACTTGAACACAAAAGATTAAGAACTGCATTTTTTGGAAATATTAATCTTTTATAACATTGTAAACTTTCCAAAAAATAACAACAAAACATAACAGTAGTGTATATTATATTGCCTAGTTGATTTGTTGTGGATGTAAAAAGTCATTGCTTCTGAAGTGTAGTTCATCACATTAATCATGAACATGTTTCACTAAAGTTTGACAACCACAAAGTATTCAAATACATTAACTTCATTTGTAAACAGTATATCTATTGTTTTATCATTTTAAAGCCTAAACTTCTTTGTGCATTGTTTTGCTTGAAAAGTGTGTGTGTGCTATCTTTCTGTTTGTCTAAATTATTCAAATACTGTTGATAAACCTACGTACTACATGAACATTGTCGCTGTAATGGTTGGTTATGCCACATATACTGTGTCTTGAATGGCTTTTCAAACTCAAGCCCCTATTACTTGGAATATTTAGGGGTCAAATGCCAGAAGGAACTCCAAGCTAAAATGTAAAGTATTTTAGGCCTCCCATCAACAGTCACGAAAATCAGGAAGTTGATATAAACCATTTGTGTAGCTTTAGTACTAATGGACTGTTTTGCCTTAAATCTCTCTTTCTCTTTCTGTCTAGATGTTTCTGCGCAGGAGCAACCAGAGCTGTTCCTCAAGAAGCTGCAGCAGTGTTGTACCCTGTTTGACTTCTTGGACACACTTTCTGACCTCAAAATGAAGGAGTATAAGCGGTCCACCCTTAATGAGCTGGTGGACTACGTCACCCTCAGCCGGGGCTACTTGACTGAGCAGACCTACCCCGAGGTGGTCAAAATGGTGAGATTCAAAGATTAGAAGCATGCTGTGTGATTGGACAATTTCTCTGTTTAATTTATATGCCTATATCAATGTATATTTCATTTATAGCTCAAGTGTTTCCTCCTTTTAATTTTTTTCACAGGTGTCCTGCAATATATTTCGGACTCTTCCGCCTAGTGACAGTAACGAGTTTGACCCAGAGGAAGATGAGCCCACGCTGGAGGCCTCATGGCCACACTTACAGGTACATATATACCCCGGCTGCCATCTAATGCAATAGGATTTAATCAGTGTAAATACTGTCTGTTTTTACATGCATTGTGTTTTATATTTCATCGGTCAAACGTACAAAAAAACATGGGCTTTATAAAAGTCTTGTGCAGTTGAGATATTTGCAAGGTCTCATCTTTCAAGGACAAGTTTTCTGATTTCTCCTTTCCTTTTCTGCTTAAGCTTGTTTATGAGTTCTTCATTCGCTTCTTGGAAAGTCAGGAATTTCAGCCCAGCGTTGCCAAAAAATACATTGACCAGAAATTTGTATTACAGGTGAGTGATTGCCTTTTGAAATGTTATATGACTTCTCATCTTAGTATAAATCAAATGAAGCCATTATTGCCAGTAAAACAGCACTGATATAGCTCTCTGAAATAGTTTATTCTCATTGGTCAGTTGTGGCAATTTGCTGTCAAATAGTTTAGAATAATTGCCACTAAACTGTACATTTTACTGTTGTCATTGATAACCAGTTCCCTAAAGTGCTGTTACCGATCTAGTGCTCTTCTCACATAATTAATTTTAAATCTCACATAATTAATTTTTTGTTTTATTTTGACGATACACATTGCTTATGACGAAGATAATGTAGTTAATAAAACTCTTCTTAATTTCTAGCTCTTGGAGCTGTTTGATAGCGAGGATCCGCGGGAGAGGGATTGCCTGAAGACAGTTCTGCACAGAATCTATGGCAAGTTCCTCGGCCTCAGGGCCTTCATCCGCAAACAGATCAACAACATTTTTCTTTGGTAAGTAACTGTCAACCTTTTACATTTCGTATATACGAGATAAAATATTACGGTATGCTGACATAGCTCTTTTTCCTCCTGTCCTGCTCTGACAGTTTTGTATATGAGACCGAACGCTTCAATGGTGTAGCTGAACTGCTGGAGATTTTGGGAAGGTATGTCATATTTTAGAAACTATTAATTGGTTGGAAGAGACGTGGAGAAATTGAAACTAAGAAACGGAAAGTTTGGGAAGACAATGAAGGGGCGACCAAAAAAGGTCACATTCCTGTTTTATCTTACTCCACCTTGTCCTAAGCCTTGAGGCCCCGATATACTCACGGCAAAGTTATTTTTCGATATACTTTTAGCGAACATCCCGATGCTGCCCACACTGCTGAGAGCGGCGATTAGATGAATATGTAAATATGTGCTGCATGCTTTCCTCTTAATAACAAAATAATCGCGCAACAAACAAAAAAAAAAAAAAAAAAAAAAAAAAGCATGCTGTTTTTTCAAAGTATAAGAATCTGATAATAGCACCATGGATATGTTTGCATATCGGAAATTCGGCACTCTAAAATCACATCACGTTTATTTATATAGCACTTTATACAATAGATTGCTTAAAAGTAAGCAGCTTTATTAAAAATGTAAACCAGTGTCTCATTTCATCAAAATTACAACATTTTCTACTATAAACTGGCTTTCCAGTGTGTTCTTGTTTTCACTCGCGGACATCTGACCTCGATGGGCTGAATAGCAGAAATAAACCAGAGAAGATTTCCACGTCATAGAAAAAAGTTTCGAACTCCTGATTTTGTTCGAAATGACATCACACCAGATTTTTTCTTTGATTTCACTTGAAGTATATCGGGGCCTTTAGGTGTCATTTAGATGTCTCAGTCTCCTGCATATTATCAGTTTTTGTCATGGTTATCAATGTCAGATCAGCGGTGAAGCCTCATACGTCTCTGGTTTACAGCATCATCAATGGTTTTGCACTTCCTCTCAAAGCTGAACACAAACAGTTCCTTGTGAAAGTGCTGCTGCCTTTGCACACTGTGAGGAGCTTGTCTCTCTTCCATGCCCAGGTACATACACTCAACTGTTTGTTATATCTACACGTCTGTGCTTGCTTACATGCATTTCAAGGATAGAAGAAACCAAATACTTGTTGTCATGCTTGTTTATGGCACACTTTATGAATCTCAACATTTGAAATGCATTTATTTTAATCTGAAGTCACCTTTTTTTTTTGTAGCTGGCCTATTGTATTGTACAGTTCCTAGAGAAAGATCCCACGTTAACAGAACCTGTAAGTGTTCCTTGTAACTATTTTCTTCATTCTTCATCAAGTCCCATCTTGTTTTGTCTTGTTCCTAGGATTTTCACTAGTTTGCCTCTGATTGTGTTTTTTTTTGTTTTGTTTTCAGGTGATCAGAGGCTTGTTGAAATTTTGGCCAAAAACCTGCAGTCAAAAAGAGGTAATGTCTTAATTTTGTGAAATGCCTACCTGCAAACCATTATTCCAAAGTCCATTTTTTTGTAACTTGCTCATAAAAGGAAATTAATTTAGTAAAAAGTCTTAGAAAGCAAAGATATGATTTCTTCACTATTGTTTTCATGCATTATTTAAGAGAAATGCTTTTCTTTAACATTTATATAACATTGACTGCATTGTTTTTTTGTTTTTTTTTTGTAGGTTATGTTTCTTGGAGAGTTGGAGGAGATTCTAGATGTGATTGAGCCCACTCAGTTTGTTAAGATCCAGGATCCACTCTTCAAACAGATTGCTAGATGTGTGTCCAGCCCCCATTTTCAGGTAAACACACTCCACCATAAATTCTCCTCACAAACCTTGTGATATCATGTAATAGATAGAAACTTAAACATGTAAATGTTCAAAAGCAATTTCCCAGAGAAACCCTGATCCATATTTGCTCGCGTTACTAGTTCACTGTTCTGTTAGCATGTTGGATCATTAATATCTCAAAATTCTGGGCATAAGAATTAAGATTCTATTAAATTAAGAAAAATCAAGAAACATTTTCTCCTGCAAAATCGACTCCGCTTCCATTTTTATGTATTTACTTAAATGTTTAGTGAACTTATATTTTTGGCACGAAAATGGCACATTTGAGTGCAAGTGAATGCTTCAGGTTCTCCAGTCTAAAACCCCTGTGTAAAAAATTACTGACATTAAAATATTTTAAACATATTTTAAAATGGAGGTTGTATATTGTTTCAGGTGGCAGAGCGAGCCTTGTACTACTGGAACAATGAGTACATCATGAGTCTGATTGAGGAAAACTCTAGCGTCATCCTGCCTATCATGTTCGCTAGTCTCTACAGGATCTCCAAAGAGCATTGGAACCCGTGAGTTTCATATGTCATAGAACACTTTATGAATAAAAGTGTTGGGACATTCTTAAAGGATTTGTTCACTTTCAAATAAACTTTTCCTGATAATTTACTCACCCCCATGTCATCCAAGATGTTCATGTCTTTCTTTCTTCAGTCAAAAAGAAATTAAGGTTTTTGATGAAAACATTCCAGGATTTTTCTCCATATAGTGGAATTCAATGGTGCCCATACGGTTGAAGGTCAAAATTACAGTTTCATTGCAGCTTCAAAGTGTTCTACATGATCCTAGATGAGGAACAAGGGTCTTATCTAGAGAAACCAAAGCTCAATTTCTTAAAAAAATAAAAATAAATTATATACGTTTTAACAATAAATGCTCATCTTGAACTAGCTCTCTTCTTCTTCCTCTCTTTTTGAATTCCAGCAGTGTAGACACTAATAAGTGTATTACTGCCCTCCGCAAGTGAAAGTTTGATCCAATTGTTATATACTTGCACTAGAATATTGTACATGACCGTTTAGTTCAAACTTTTTTTACCTGTGGAGGGCAGTAATACATTTAGCAGCGTCTACACTGCTGGAATTCAAATAGAGAAGAAGAAGAGAGCTAGTTCAAGATGAGCATTTATGGTTAAAACGTATGGTTTCTCTAGATAAGCCCCTTATTTCTAGTCTGGGATCACTGTAAACTGTAATTTTGACCTTCAACCGTTTGGGCTCCATTGAAATTCACTATATAAGGAGAAAAATCCTGGAATGTTTTCATCAAAAACCTTAATTTCTTTTCGACTGAAGAAAGAAACATATGAACATCTTGGATGACATGGGTGAGTAGATTATCAGGAAATTTTAATTAAAAGTGAACTAATCCTTTAATTCCTGAATTCAGGTGTTTCAATTTGACCCACTGCCACAGGTCTATCACAGTCATCTGTAAGTGGTATTATTGAGAAGTGGAAGTGTTTAGTAACAGCAGTCCACCTAAAGTCACAGAGCTGGGTCACCGAGTGCTGAGGCACATGGTGTGTAAAAGTCGCCAATGCTTTGCTGATTCCATAGCTAAAGAGTTCTAAACTTCCACTGGCATTAATATCAGCACAAAAACTGTGGCGGGAGTTTCATGGAATGGGTTTCTATGGCTGCAAGCCTCGCCTCACCAAGTACAATTGGCAAGCGTCAGATGGAGTGGGGTAAAACATGCCGCCACTGGACTCTGGAGCAGTGGAGTGATGAATCATTCTTCTCTGTTTGGCAGTCAGATGGGCAAGTCAGGGTTTGGCAGATGTCAGGAAAATGTTACCTGCCTAATTGCATTGTGCCAACTGTACAGTTTGGTGGAGGAGGGATAATGGTATGAGGTTTTTCAGGGGTTTACAATGCCCCAATGCACAATCAAGGTCCATAAAGACATGGTTGGAAGAGTTTGGTGTGTAAGAACATGACTGGCCCACATATAGCCCTGACCTCAACCCTATCGAACACCTTTGGGATGAACTGGAAAGGAGATTGTGAGCCAGGACTTCTCGTCCAACATCAATGTCTGACCTCACAAATGCTCTACTGCTGAGGTCTTCAGACCTGGTCCTGGGGACCCACTGTCCTCCAGAGTTTATCTTTAATCCCAGTCAAAAAATCCTGAAGAAGATAATCAAGCTCTTCAGTATCGCTTGAAAATACACATGCAGGTTGTGCTGAAGCAGGATAGAATCTCTGAAGGACAGTGGATCTCTAGGGTCAGGGTTGAGGTCCTCTGCTGCTCTTCTGGATGAACAGGCAAAAATTCCCACAAAATTGTTCTGTTGGTGTAATTACTCACCCTCATGTCATTCCACACCTGTGACCTTTGTTCATCTTCGGAACACAAATTAAGATATTTTTGATTGAAATCCGAGGGTATCTGAACCAAACATAGGCAGCAACCACATTGCTCCTTTTGAGGTCCAGAAAGGTAGTTGAAAACATTGTTAAAATAGTCAGCGTGACTACAGTGGTTCAACCTTTATGAAGTGACGAGAATACTTTTTGTGCAAAAATTATATATTATATACTATATTAAGGTGACCATTATTTTAGAGCATTATTTTAAATTCCCCCGCAGTGTGTTATTAACAAACCAAACGTTAACAACATAGCTACTACGGACAGAAAACCAGATGAGCCCAGAATATGAACACACACAAGTGTTTTCCTCTCATAAAAAAAGACAGTGTCATTAAAAGACCGAACTTAGTAAAGACTATATTAAAGCATAATATACAGAAAAATTGGTTTGTGCCGAATTTGATCTTTTAATATCACTTATGCTACATTAAGCGACGTTAAACGTTTTCTTTATAATAGTTTTCTATGAGGAAAACGCTCATGAATTTAAACAAATCCTGGGCTCAACTGCTAGGCTAGCAATTTAAATGTCTGAAACTTCAAATAAACATTATGTGGTTGAAAACACTGAATAGTTGTAAAATATGAAAAGCACAGAGCGTGTCCATCTCTGGCTCAGTGCCAGCAGCGCGAAAGCAGGTTTGAATTTAGCCGCACTGAAAGTTTAATCACACCAGTGTGATTGCACGCGTTAAAGGATAAAATTGGGAGTGAATGGGGGAAAAATCTAAACTGAGGGGTCACAAATCTGATCTGAGGGGGCAATGCCCCCTTTTGCCCCCTCGTGGCGCCGGGCCTGGGTTGAATGTATGCATTGACTATGTAGTCGCATTGACTATTTTAACAATGTTTTTACTACCTTGCTGGACTTCAAAAGGTGCAATGACATTGCTGCCTATGTGTGGTTCTGATACCCTCGGATTTACTCAAAAATACCATAATATGCGTTTCGAAGATGAACAAAGGTCTTACGGGTGTGGAACGACATGAGGGTGAGTAATTAATGACCTAAATTTCATTTTTTGGGTGAACTTACCCTTTTAAATTTTAAATTAATACAATATTTTAATGTTTTGTTTTTTTTTAAGTTTGCTTACCAAGGCTGCATTTATTTGATCAAATACAGTGAGAACAATAATATTGTGAAATATTACAATGTAAAATTACATTTATTTATTCCTGTGACGACAGAATTTTCAGCAGTCATTACTCAAGTCTTCAGTGTCACATGATCCTTAAGCATTTTAATGTTCTGATCAATTTAATGTGACCTTGTTTAAAATTAATTTCTAAAAAAACTTACTCACCCCCAAACTTTTGAATTGTATGTATCATTAATTGCAGAGTAGAAACTTTAGACAAAGTGTTTTGATGTTCATGTCTGCTTTTCTCCACCATCAGGGCAATATCTGCTTTGATCTACAATGTCCTCAAAGCATTCATGGAGATGAACAGCGCTTTGTTTGATGAACTCGCCGCCAATTACAAATCAGACAGGCAAAGGCAAGAAACACAGTGTACAGTATTGTTTTAAACTCCTGCACTTTACAAAGCGGTTCAAATAACCTCTTTCTTGCTCTCCCATAGGGAAAGGAAGAAGGACAAGGAACGGGAGGATCTATGGAGGAAGCTGGAGGACCTGGAGCTCAGACGGGGCATCCAGAACAGCGACGGTGTCATTCCCACCTAACACGGACCTCGCCTCCAACCTTCAGTTTGACCCCAACCAATCCCTTTCTACTCTTCCACAGGGACCCCTCTTTGCTTCTCATGCTGCGTACTTTACCGCACACTCCCTCATTCATTTCCTCTCTTTCAACAGCACTGTAAATAATCCTCTCCTTCTTTCCTGTATCATACTACTACACTGAAAGGAAGAAGAAAAAAAAAGAAAATTTGAAGAGAGACTTAATGTGCACTCCTTGTTGTAAAAAAATATGGTAAAATGATAATCAACTATGGTCAAAGGATATATTTTAAAAAAACCTTTCAGTTCAGAAGTTGTTCAGTGTCTCCATGTCGATATTGTTCTCCAAGGAAGTGCCCTGGGACTTTAGGGTCTGTGCTCACCCTGCGATTAAAGGATCCCATTGCCACCACAATTTTTTTATTTATTTTTTTTTTAATGAAGAGAGACTTTTCCATCTAGACATAATTTGACTCCCCTGACTCAGGGGACACAAACCAGAAACCCATGACGTGAATCTAAGGAAAACAGAAGTGGGGAGAAAAAAAACAAAAAAAACATTAAACATCCTCTCTGTGGTGTGCATTTTTTTTTTTTTCTTTTACAGGATGATCAGCCTGGTCCTTTACTGTACATTATGGACAGGTGCTTTTCGCTGACCAGGAAGCTTAACGTCCAAGATGGGCCGCAGTCGGCTACGGTGGTTACCTGTGCTCAATAAAGAGGACAAACCTCTCCGAGGACCTTTATTTTTTTAACTTGTGAACCAGGTAATGATCTGGTCATAGTTTCATGCTGTCTGCTGTGGAGACTCTTGGGAATTCCCATGTGGAAATTCAGTAGTAACCAAGAGTATGTCAAGCTCAGTTTCTCCGACACTAGTAAGGACTTGTGGAATTCCGGTGGCACACAGTGTTCAGAGCTCATCCAGTGTTTTTAAAACCGTTAAGTGACATATATATTTTTCGTAAAGAATATTCTGGACATTCTTCTCATGTTCCACCCAGATTACCACTGCTCGTCTCCATTAGTTTTCGATTTCGGAGGTAGTCGGGTGTCATCTACGTGACCGAGCTGACCGAGAAGAGGTTTTTCTTTCTGTTCATGGAGTGTTTGAAATGAAATCCTGCTTATATTGGGGTTTTAGGGCCTATGTAGGTAAACTCTGATCTGGTAGGTCATAATCTCTCTTCTGAAATACCAGCCACCAGGGCAGGCTAGAACTAAACAGCACTTCGAGTTAGATCATTAGTTGTTCTCATGGGACTTCAGCCCCCTTTCTTTTCTTCTTTTATTTGAAGTCCCAACAATCGTGGTTGTGGATTTTACATGTGAGGAGGATGTATTTTATTATATTTTATTTTTTTGGCTTAATCACGTGTCTCTCTTTCTCTCTTCCTTGTTTTAACTCTCCCAAGCTCATTGTGTTTTATGATGGCCCAAGTTTGATATGTATAAAAAAATTCAAAAGAAAGGGTTTGATGAATAGAATAAATCTAATTATTTTAAAAAAGAAAGAGATATTAAATAAACCTGTTTTTTGTGATAAATTGTTTGCTTGCTTTTTTTTCCATGTGCGTTTTTTTTTTTTTTTTTTTTTTTTTTTTTGGGAAGTTTCTTTTTTGGAAGTTTCTTTCTAAGATATTTTCATTATGATGTAGAGTGATGATATTCTAAGGTGTCTTCATTACATTAATTATATTTTAGTGTAGATAAAAATAGATTTTATGATCTCAGTTCTGAGAAAATAAGGATGAAGTGTATTGAGTAAATCTAGTAAGGGCTTAAATGTGCCATTTTAATCCAGTTTGTGTGTCGATCAATTTACCTTAAAACACATTCCATTCCAGAGAATTCATTTCATGTAAAACAGTTTGATATTTTAGTGCAATCATTTGTCAGATTGGTCTGAAGTGATGGACCCTGCAGCCGTATAGTGATGATTTTCACCAACAGAGGGGGCTGCAAGCTACATTAATTAGTTGGTCTCGCGCCTCTTCTCCAGCCATGATGAACTTTACCTTGACGAGACAAGAGGAGTCCTCAATTATCAAACGAAACGAGACCCCGTAATTTCTTTCAAGGTAGTCGCATAATAACTATACATGATAAAGTAATACTGTTTGTATGTACTTTATAAAACAGTGCCTGAACAGGGGTAGTTTTGAACAATTTTAAACGTTCTCGAAAGTTCCGCCGTCAAAACCTTTCCAGACACACCTTGATTATGATGTCGGTGAAAGTACTCCCCGATATGAAAAAAAAAATCTAAATTATGATATGAAAACTAAATTGTTACACTTGCAACAATCATATTAAGGAAAAAGCATGTGGTTTGTGCTCAAATGAGCCTAAATATCCACAAAAACCCTGACCAGACACGCCTGCCTGTAATTAGGCCTAAAGTTTACATGAAACGGAAGTCTTTTCTGCAATATTATGACGTATATCAGACTCAAATGGCTTCTTGAACAAGAAAAAATGGGGCATTATGCTGAATTTCGACTCTGCCAAATTATTACCTCATTGAACCCACTACCTAATTGCCTAATCCAGGGGTGTCAAACTCATTTTAGTTTGAGGGCCGATTGGGAAAAAATGTAACCATGTGCGGGCCGATTTACCTTTTTTAAACCATATCATAATCACTATAAAAAAAACAAACAAAACTTTTTTAACAGAACAATGTGTTTTACTAGTTTTCTTGACAACTAATTTGTAGTTTGTATGGTTAACATTAATGTAGGCTAATAAATGTCAGGATGATTCCAATTTTTACAAGGCCTATTACCATACTGTTTGGCGATTATTTATTTTTTTTTTTCTTTAAGCAAATTAGTTTTTTGTTTATTTGCTCTATAACAGACAAACTGGCCTTAAACCAAAAATACCTATAGCCATTTGAAATTAGAGGTAAGCACTACATTTTTATCATGATGCAAACAAAGGTGCTACACATATGTAGCATGAGTTGTTTTTTATTTAAAATTAGATTTCAAGATTTAAAGCAAAAACAGAATGGTCTTTTGTTTTGTGAAATTATGCTATAATTAACATGAACAAAACCAAAAAAGCAGACGGACTGAATGAAAATGCAAATTCACTCTGTTAGTAGGTGGTGCTTATGGAACAGCAGCAATATAGTGCATCCTTGTTTACAGCTGTATACAAAGCAGCGCTGCGCTAATAAACACTACTTTATACGTAGGTAAAAGAACAAGAAAATGCCGTCGAAACTATTCTGAAGACAATTCCCTTCATAGATACATTCATATTAACCCCATACCCCATTTCAATATTTATATTTTTCTTCCTATATTTCTCGAACAGTGAGCCTTCTGTGCGTGGTAGAGTTTTTGCTCTGCTGGCGTGTCTGTGTTCTCCTCTTTGCGTCCATATTCAGCGTGCCCCGTCTGGCCTGTTTTAACATCCTGTTTACAGACTTCATATTTGTAATACCGCCTGTGCAGAAATAAGAGCCAAAAAGCAAAATGCTTTACATTGAGAAACATGGACAGGGGCGAACAAACAACCTGGGTGTGCATGAGGTAGGCTCTGGAACCTGCGGCTACATGGACTGCCAGATACGACCAAAGAGAATGTGCGATAAGAGGTTATCTGTGGGTGTCCCAAGAAGTGTTAGCCTACTACATGAAGAAACGAAACTACCAGATGCTATAGATGTTGCTCACTGACTGGGAACCAAACATGCTAATGAGACGAGGCCCCGCGCAACAATCATTCGTTTCACTGCCAGTAAATTCAGAGATGCAGTTTAAAGGATTAGTCCACTTTCAAATAAAATTTCCCTGATAATTTACTCACCCTCATGTCATCCAAGATGTTCATGTCTTTCTTTCGTCAGTTGAAAAGAAATTAAGGATTTTGATGAGAACATTCCAGGATTATTCTCCTTATATTGGACTTCACTGGCCTCCAAACGGTTGAAGGTCAAAATTACAGTTTCACTGCAGCTTCAAAGGGCTTTAAATGATAATAAGGGTCTTATCTAGTGAAACGATTGGTCATTTTCTAAAAAAATACAACTGTATATGTTTATAAACACAAATTATCGCCTTGCACGTGCTTCCGCTTTCCGCATTCTTCAAAACGCTTACGCTGTATGTACTACACTTTCCCTATTCAACTTACGGAACGAACTATGGCATATAGGAGTCAATTTGTGAGTGATGTTTTCTGGGAAAAAAATCTAGCTTCTGCCCAATCGCTATGTCTTAAACAAGATCAAAGAAGTACTGTATCTTTCAAACTCCTTCACAAAATATACCCTGCTTAACATTATTTAACAAAGTAAAAGTTTATTTTAATGGCTACATTTTATATTCATAAAAGTACATTTTCAGGGGAAAAAAATGTTTTATAGTAGAAGAAGTGAAGCATTAAATTAGGTCAATATTTCCCCCGAGGAAACATTCATCTATTCGAATTTAAAAGTATTCTTATAATATTGTTTGTACCTCCCCCTCGCAGTTAAAATTGTATTGTAATTGTATTGTTTGTTTTGATTAAAAAAAAAAAAAAAAAGAAAAGAAGAAAAAAAAATGTAGGACGGGACTTGATTTTGTCCCTCGGGAATTCATTGGATGGTTTTGGTTTGCTATTCCTGTGATGTTATGTGAGTGACAGGTTGTCCCGCCCTCGCACCAGTTAACATGTCATCGAAGAAGAGAAAAGATGTCACTGCAAGAGGGAGAAGTTATTTTGATCAAAGGTTATGAGAGCATATTCATTTTAATACTGCAATATTCTATAAAAAATAAGAATAGTCAACTTTGATTTCATGGTTACTTTAAAGCAGCTCTGACAGGACAGTGGACCAGTATTCTGATTAAAATTGGATTAAATTGTGAGTACTTTCATTAATGAATATTCAAAGACAATTTAAAAAGTTTTATCACAATCTTTAATCACTCTGTGTATATTTACAACAAATTTTTAGTTTTGGCAAAGAAAGCTGTCACATTTCTTAAGTAGATAATCCAATACATGAAATTTAAAGAAAAAAAAAAAAACTTATTAAAAATATTAAATATAAGTTTACAGTTGAGTTCAAGACTGAGTTCAAGTTATAGCTCTTTCAACCAGTGACTGAAAACTGGTCTTCTCATTAGCATTACAGTATATAAATGATTGCATAGTACAATGCAAGGCACAGTGTCGTAAGTGCACTTAAACTGAGTGAAGAAACAAACTCTATGCTACATTAAAGGCAAGTGAATGAGGCTCATTCTTCCTCCTCTCTGTGGAGCAGGCTTGATTCCTCAGCCCGAGGAAGGTCGCTAGCACCTTGCGGGGCTCTGGAAAGAAGTCCCTGAGGTCAAACTAAGGAACGACTG
This sequence comes from Chanodichthys erythropterus, assembly GCF_024489055.1. Taxonomy (NCBI): domain Eukaryota; kingdom Metazoa; phylum Chordata; class Actinopteri; order Cypriniformes; family Xenocyprididae; genus Chanodichthys; species Chanodichthys erythropterus. The sequence continues at coordinate 1,673,947 of NC_090224.1, read as the reverse complement.
ATGTGAAGAGCAATCACAAGAAATCAGTACCAGTTCTGGTGTCCAAAAACATGGTCGTCTGAGAACTACAAGTTTTTGGTAAGTGAAGTGATAATATGGAGACTTGAACTGCAAGTTTACAGTTCAATGCTTTGGCAGATGGTTAATATACCTAAAATTGTTATGTCATGTGTCATGACAAAGGTAAGGGCTACACATATTGTCCATACTCCATACTATTTGACACTTGTACCAAAATACAGTAGGGAACGTCCTCATTTTGAAAAGGCCAAATAAGACGGGACTGCACTTTTACAGCGTGACCACACTACATGCATTCGAAAAAAAGAAAAAAAAAAAGTCTGAAGAACAAAGCCATTTGTGTTTGAGCTGATCTTTAAAGGGGAAAATAAGGGGGCGGTTTTAGCCAGAGGAAAAACAGAACAGTTAGACAGTGTACAAGCCTGGTTCTTAGTAAATACACCAGTACTTCAGCTGAAATAGGGAGTGATAGGTTGAGTGTTTTTTTTTTTTTTTTCTTCACAGTTGTAGGATCATATGGAGTACTATAAATGCCACTTAAAAATAAAATAATAATAGTGATAAATATTAAAAAATAAAATATACAAATTTAAATGATAATATAAAAAGGAAAGTCAACCTTTAAGATTTACAAATAAGTAAACCATTGACATTTAATTCATGATTAAAATGTTAAATTGAACTAAAATAATATATCAATTACTATTAAAATGCATTTAACAAAACAACTGGCAAATGAATAAGAAATTTGTACATGCTTTATATAAGTATAATTTAAAAGTTATTACATTTAACTAATTTGTTCATTTAATATTTAGTACATTGGTGATTAGTTATTTTTATTTTTAAGTAGCACTAAAGTCCTCTATCGGCTCATTTTTAATAAGGACAATGAGAGCATTTTTTAAAATGTGTATAGACAGTAATTTATCTTCTGTATTTTATCTGTAGTTTACATTTCAAAAATCAAAATGTAAATGCAAATGAAAAATTGAATAATTACAGCACCATTATATGGCATCATTGTTCTACACCTACATTGTATAAAGATTAAGGTCTGATGGCTCACAAAAACTTGACTAAGTACACTTAAGGACAACTTGGTTTTAAAAACCCAAGGAAATATGAATAATTCATGGGCTAATGTTATCACAATATACATTTTCCCTTTATCCTGTCACTGATAGACTTCAGTCTCCACATGTGTGCTTGATTGTCATTGTATTATTATTTGTGCCTTTGGATGTGTAGGTATGCAACGGTTATCAGTGATTTTTACTAATTGTTAGTTGCTAATTTTGAATGACCCAATGATTTTTGGTAAAGATGCACTTCTTACACATGCTCTCTCTCTTCTTCCTTCTGCTCTACCTCTATTGATGAGTTGGCCATCCTCCAGAGAATTTCCCTTATTAACTAGCTCAAACTGCTGAAGCATTGACTCCAGAAAGAGCACATATTGATCTGAGGTGACTGAGAAAAACCAGCTTGCATGAAGGAATGGATTTTCATTATTTCATAAGCCTCGAGAAACCATATAATATAGTCGGTTTTAAAAAAAAATCCACTGGCCTAGAGCTGAATCTAAAACGTTTGTTTGATTGGAGATTGGCGACGTCACGCCATGTCGGTTCAAGTAACCGCAGCCCAGTCTGAAACTTCTTTGGCTTTAGTAGTGAATCCTGAAAGGCAACGTGGGGAGAAATTAAGGCACTTGTTTTGGAAGCTCTCCACAAGACACACAAACCGAGGGAAAGACCACTCATTGTCCTGAGGGACAACGGGCGGATGGAGAAAGGAAGGATGTACAGCAGACTGGAGGCGGTTTAGGGTCTGTTACGCTGCCCGAAGCTTTGGAGGAGTGTGGGTTTTCACAGTTGGAGACGTTTTATCCTCACACGATAGCACAACAGCTGCTGCAGGCCGTGCATCCCCGTTTTTGTTTCTTAGGGCTGAAGATTGTCAGGATGGCCTCATCAAACACTGTCTTTAGTCCCTTCTGAGTCAGTGCCGAACACTCCAAATAGCACTGGGCTCCAATCTATGGTCAACAATATATAATATTAAGACAAAATACTCAGCTTTAGGCTAAAGGATAGTTCACTGGAGTACTGTCATCATTTACTCACAATCATGTTGTTCCAAACCTATATGACTATTTTTTTTCTATAGAACACAAAAGGAAAAGTTTAGCAGAATGTCAGAGCTGCTCTTTTACATATAATGAAAATGGAGCGCAGAGAACAGGATCAATCAAGCTCCTAAAATTATCATCAAAAGTGGTCCTTATGACTTCTTCTCAAAGTAGTCATCTTATAATCCTTAAATGTAACTTTTTATTCATTAAAAAAATTGCCTTGAAAATGTGGTCACCATTCACCCTCACTGAATGGAAAAAAAAAAACAGCTCAAACATTCTGTTAAACATCTTTTTTTTGTGTTACACTTGAGAAAGAAAGTCATACAGGCTTGGAATGACATGAGGGTGAGACAGGATATACATTTTTGCATGAACTAATAACTGCCACACAGTGGTAATAGTTTTCTGCTTTCTGCTTTTTGAAAGCTGGACGGATCAAGACTGCACGATTTTCAAAATAGTCGGGTCACTGTTCTTTTCACACTGCATGACGATCTTGGCCAGCATTCAGTCGCTGCTGTGTTCACACTACACGATGGATCGGCGACAAAAGGTTTCACACTGCATGACTTTACAATAGGAAGAATCGCCGACAACTCTGTCTGGCACGCAAACTACGTTTCACAACCAAACAGACGTGAAATGTGACAAGGAAACAACGCGATATCACGCGTGCAAGCCCGGATTTCTCACGTGAGACTGGGATTATTATTAAAAATTAGGGCTGTGAATCTTTGGGTAGACAGTGATTCAATTCAATTCACGATTCATAGGTGTTCGATTCGATTCAAGAACGATTTTTGCAAATTCAGAACGATTCGATTTGAGACGATTCACATTAAAATTCGATGCGATCCGATTAATTCGATTCGATTCTGCTTTTTAATATGCATTTATAGGGACATTGAAATGCTTCCCTCAATGTGTCTTAGTCAGAGTGTGAATTAGCGGCCTTCAGGGGGTCAGAGAGTAAGGGCAAAAACAAAAAAACAAACAAACAAACAAACAAACAAACAAACAAACAAACAAACAAACAAACAAACAGAAAAACCCTTTTGTCTGTTGTTAATGTTGGTTCATGTTAGTTCTCAATGATGCAACATAACTTTATTTTAACAGCCTATAAAAATTGGCATTTGTGGAAATTTACATAAAAAAAAAAAACTTTAAAAGGGCTTTAAAAGTATTTTTAGGCCTAGTTCATGTTAAATATAGTGGAGGATATTGTTAAAGGCTAAACAACCTTATTAAACTGTTCCAGGTACATTAAACATACTAATGCTTACATGGAGAGACTATCATGCACTTTCCCAACTAATCTTAAATTAACTTTTCTTCACGGAATAGTTATAAAAGCCATCTTTGTTCTCTTTATATGGAACATTTTCCTTATGGTAATTCTGAAAGAAAACGCGCTGGGTTTCTATAGTTCTGTTGCTATAGTAAAGAACGCAACTTTAACGCATCTGATTGATAAACTGCGCGCTCTTATGTCAGTGTTGTAGTTATTTCAGCAGTTTCCTCGCACATTCAGTTAATGACATTAAGTTAATCATTTAATTTATCATTCATTGAACTGTGCGTATGCATTTAGACACTTACATTATGTGTTTGCTCCGATCATGCAATAAATGCGCGCCTTGAAATTGCTCAGGTAATGTCAATGAACCATTTCCGACTTTTTCCACACAATAAAAGCGTTTTATTTCAACAGTAGTGACCGCGCAATGACTTGGCAGCTTTATCAATGGCTTGAGCAGTCTGACTAAGAACTATTGTTGTCTTAATAGAGAACTGTCTTGCTCATGTGAACAGCAGTGGTCGTCCTGAGGAGAACTCAAATGTGGGCTACGAACTGAGCGCGAGCGCAGTCTAGTGAGAGGCGGTAAAGAGTGCAGCGCGTGTCTGTGAAGGAGAGCTGTGAGAGAAGGCGCAAAATGACAGCGCACAATGTCTCCATCAAATCGCGCATGTAGTAATTTAATGTTTATATATTTTAAAGCACTGAATCAATATATAATCGCGATTAATCCGATTATTTACATTTTACATCGATTATCGACCGAAATAAACGATTCACGATTCAAAAAACATGTTTCAAGATCGATGCATATGCATCGTCAGGAATTATAATCGATGCATCGAGAAAACGAGTGAATCGTTACAGCCCTCTTAAAAATGGTAGCCCACAAGAAGCTTGCAATACGAATTGCAAGCGAAAACAAGAAAAAGAAAAGAAGAACATGGACGCTTGGCATGCTTACTGATATTGTGGTCTATAACTCCTCCCTGAACTCCCCGCTGCTCTGTATCTTTCTCTCTCATTGGCTGTCGGTCATCGCCGATGTAGTTTTCAGTCAGAACACTTTTCACACAGCAGGATTTTGAATCGCCGACAGGTCCAGATATTTGGCATGCTAAATTCTAAATGCGGCGATTCTCTCAGATCACATCTTTGCTCATTCACACTGCGTGATTGTCACTCGTGTAAATGAGCACCGATTTGCCTGTGATTTCGGGCATTTGTCGGCGATCAAAACTTGTCAGCGAGCCAAAATTGGGGCTAAAATCATGCAGTTTGAACTCGGCTTAAGCCAAACCAGCAAAAGTGCAAAAGTCCCATCACCTCTCTGGCTAGTTTGAGGCCTTGCTCATAGGTCAGTGGCTTCTCCTTCATCTGGAGCAGACGTGCCAGTGTCTTTGGGTCATCTCGCAAATCAATCTGAATGAAATAGAACAAATGTTCAATAAATAAATTGCAGTCCGGTGGTGGGTATTTTACAAAATAAGTAAATAAAAATTCAAGAATGTTCTCTACAGGGATCTTTTTCTGGGATCGTTTTCAAGCTCTTCAGCAGTCCATAAATATTCAGATTTTTTTTCATTTGATCTGTTAAACTAATTTCAATATTTGATCTAATAATACAAAATAAAAAACAACATTAATAACAATAATTATTATTACAATTATTAATAATATCAATAGTTGATCCGATAATATAAATACAACATCAACAATAATTATTTTTAATAATATTACAAATGTATTATTATTATTATTATTATTATTTGACCCAATAATAAAATATAAACAACAACAAAATTATTATTATTATTATCAATAATAAAATAATAATAATAATAATAATAATAAAAACACATCACTGCCTGAATTAGAAACTCTTGCACCTGTGTTCCAATGAGGATGTAGGGCACGTGAGGCATGCAGGATTTGAGCTCAGGTACCCATTCCTCCTGAACATTGTGATAGGAAGCTGGATTCACGACGGAGAAGCAGATGAGAAAGACATCTGTGTTGGGGTAAGAGAGGGGCCGCAGCTGATTGTAATCCTCCTGTAACACATGCCAAAGATGAAATTGATGAGTGAAGTAAGACCTGCTTTAGACTCAGTTCATCTCATCAACTGAAATATGATTCAAAACATAATTTGGAAAAACAAAATATAAGATAAAGAGGGCAGACAATTAATTTAAAAGTTAAACACATTTGTGTGTGTGTGTCCCCACGATGTAATATAAACCTGAGTTCACCTACATCGTGGGGACCAGCCACCGGTCCCCACAATGTAAATTAATTAATTAAAATACTAAATGATGTTTTTGTGAGAAAATAAAGGTGTGCAGTTTCCTGTGATGGTTAGGTTTAGGGTTAGGGGTAGGGTAGGGGGATAGAAAGCACGGTTTGTACAGTATAAAATGCATTGCGGCCTATGGAAAGTCCCCACAATTCACAAAAACAAACGTGTGTGTGTGTGTGTGTGTAACTGATAGACTTTGATTCAAAGATTGTTACCCTAAAGTGTGAGTTTTACTGTTAAACATTTCTCAGGACCTATAGCTGTGGAAAGCACAGAACTGTAATGGCGAATATTCTTGATTAATTTAAAGTATTAAGATACATTAACACTCCACCAGAAGTGTTTCTTTTGAATATTATACTGGATAGCATTCCACATTATTATTCATTTTATCAGTGGGTGAAAAAGACTTGCCAATTAGATTCTTCCTTTAATGAGAGACTTTAGCTTGTTTGTCTTTTACATGTTTAAGAGGAAGCGAAGAATAAGTGTTCTCAAAAAAGATCTAATCAAATGTATACAGGTGCTGGTCATATAATTGGAATATCATCAAAAAGTTGATTTATTTCACTAATTCCATTAAAAAAGTGAAACTTGTATATTATATTCATTCATTACACACAGACTGATATATTTCAAATATTTATTTCTTTTAATTTTGATGATTATAACTGACAACTAAGGAAAATCCCAAATTCAATATCTCAGAAAATTAGAATATTACTTAAGACCAATACAAAGAAAGGATTTTTAGAAATCTTGGTCAACTGAAAAGTATGAACATGAAAAGTATGAGGCTCCTTTTGCCTGATTTACTGCAGCAATGCAGCATGGCATGGAGTCGATCAGTCTGTGGCACTGCTCAGGTGTTATGAGAGCCCAGGTTGCTCTGATAGTGGCCTTCAGCTCTTCTGCATTGTTGGGTCTGGCATATCGCATCTTCCTCTTCACAATACCCCATAGATTTTCTATGGGGTTAAGGTCAGGCAAGTTTGCTAGCCAATTAAGAACAGGGATACCATGGTCCTTAAACCAGCTACTGGTAGCTTTGGCACTGTGTGCAGGTGCCAAGTCCTGTTGGAAAATGAAATCTTCATCTCCATAAAGTTGGTCAGCAGCAGGAAGCATGAAGTGCTCTAAAACGTCCTGGTATACGGCTGCGTTGACCTTGGACCTCAAAAAACACAGTGGACCAACACCAGCAGATGACATGGCACCCCAAACCATCATTGACTGTGGAAACTTTACACTGGACCTCAAGCAACGTGGATTGTGTGCCTCTCCTCTCTTCCTCCAGACTCTGGGACCCTGATTTCCAAAGGAAATGCAAAATTTACTTTCATCAGAGAACATAACTTTGGACCACTCAGCAGCAGTCCAGTCCTTTTTGTCTTTAGACGCTTCTGACGCTGTCTTGTTCAAGAGTGGCTTGACACAAGGAATGCGACAGCTGAAACCCATGTCTTGCATACATCTGTGCGTAGTGGTTCTTGAAGCACTGACTCCAGCTGCAGTCCACTCTTTATGAATCTCCCCCACATTTTTTAATGGGTTTTGTTTCACAATCCTCTCCAGGGTGCGGTTATCCCTATTGCTTGTACACTTTTTTTCTACCACTTCTTTTCCTTCCCTTCGCCTCTCTATTAATGTGCTTAGACACAGAGCTCTGTGAACAGCCAGCCTCTTTTGCAATAACCTTTTGTGTCTTGCCCTCCTTGTGCAAGGTATCAATGGTCGTCTTCTGGACAACTGTCAAGTCAACAGTCTTCCCCATGATTGTGTAGCCTACAGAACTAGACTGAGAGACCATTTAAAGGCCTTTGCAGGTGTTTTGAGTTAATTAGCTGATTAGAGTGTGGCACCAGGTGTCTTCAATATTGAAACTTTTCACAATATTCTAATTTTCTGAGATACTGAATTTGAGATTTTCCTTAGTTGTCAGTTATAATCATCAAAATTAAAAGAAATAAACATTTGAAATATATCAGTCTGTGTGTAATGAATGAATATAATTTACAAGTTTCACTTTTTGAATGGAATTAATCAACTGAAATAAATCAACTTTTTGATGAACTATTCTAATTATATGACCAGCACCTGTATATACACCACTGAAAAAATGTTAAGACATTTATAATATTACACAATAATATTAAGAAATGTTACTTGAGCAGAAAGCCAGCCTATTAGTATGATTTCTGAAGGATCATGTGACACTGAAGACTGGAGTAATGGCTGCTGAAAATTCAACTTTGCCATTACAGGAATAAATTACATTTTTAAATACATTAAAATATTTAAAAAACTGTAATAATATTTCACAATACTACAGTTTTTACTGCATTTTCCCCCAAGTAAATGCAGCACTGGCAAGCATTAGAGACTTATACAAAACAAAACAAAAAATCTTACCGACCACAAACTTTTGAATAGGAGAGTAAATGAAAACCAGTCAAACTCTAGTTTCATTTTTATAGGTATCATAAGCTTAAAAGTTAGTTCACCCAAAAATGAAAATTAACCCGTAACTTACTTACTCAAGGCATCCTAGGTGTGTGACTTTCTTCTTATATTTAAAAAAATATCCTAGCTCTTCCAATGAGAGTGAATGGTAGTCGAGAAAAAAAAAAGCACATTCATCCATCATAAAAGTAATCCGTAAGGCTCTTGGGAGTTAATAAAGGTCTTCTATCCATATTTATAACTTTACAAACTATAATCATAGCTGGCTCTCAGTAACAGCTGTACGCGAGTCTAGTTCCGGAGGAAGAGTGACCTCTAACCCAATGCATGACATATTGATGAATGCTGAAGCGCAGGGCATAGAGCAAAACAAAACACCGGTCATGAATTAGAAGTCTAAAATGAGAATTTTTAAAGAGAAATGTCAGAAGATTAAGAGAAGAGGAGCTTGAGTTTGTTGGCCAGCCCTATTTGTTTGAACTGCGAGAGCCTCACCTCTCACCTAAGCTTACGTCCTCCTCAGTCATATGTCAGGTCAGAGGTCACTCTTGCACTGGAACTCGACTTGCGTACGGCCGTTACCGGAAGCCAGTGATTATAGTTTATAAAGTTCTAAATATTGATATTTTTCCTACAAAAATGCATTGCTTCACTTCAGAAGGCCTTTATTAACAGCCTGGAGCCATATGGATTATTCATCCTTTTTATGATGGATGCTTTTTTGGGCTTCAAAATCTAGGGTACCATTCACTCTCATTATAAAGCTTGGAAGATATTTTTAATATAACTGTTTTTGGCTGAAAGAAGAAAGTCTTATACACCTAGGATGGCCTGAGGTGAGTAAATTATGGGATAATTTTCAGTTTTTGGTGAACTAACTCTTTAAGTACAACCTGGCATGCAAGTACCCCTGTTTGGGGATCACCGAACTAAACCACTGCATGTAAAGAAGCATCATATCTGAGTATTTGACAATGGCCATTTAAAAGTCCATATTAAAAATGAGGACCCTGAATCACTAGCTGTAATGTTCTGGTAAAATACAAGTAACAAGTAGAGTATTAATATCTATGGCTTTATTCCGTCACGTATTATGAAATGCAAATGAACATTAATAATTTACATTAGGCTTTTAAAGTGTCAGCGCCGAATGACAGCTCTGCACCAGTGCCAGCATCTTGTAAAAGTCTTTTCTTCTTGAAGACCATTGATCTTTTAGTCAGTGATCAATAGAAGAGAAGGGCCAGACTTCACACAAATGCTCCTCTGTATCAGTGAACTGCTTATAGGAGCAGATATGCTGAATTATATAACTTTCATTTATACAGCACTACATTAGTCAGTCTGTTCAATTCTGAAACACAGCAAATATTCATCATTACAGCTCATAGTGTGCTTGCCACAGCTATAGGTCCTAAGAAACATTTACATAATTATATCAAGCAGGGGTGCGTTTCCCAAAGCCAACCATCATCGCAGGTTCCGTCGCTACCAATAGAATTCAATGGAACTTGCGACCATAGTTGGCTAACAATGATTTTGGGAAACACACCCCTGAACAGTAATACTCACACTTTAGCTTTCTTTATTACTTCAGGCAAAAACAGGCAAAAAAGTGATCCTCAGTGCTGTAACATTTGAGTTGTGTTTTGTTCTATTTAGTTGTTCATGTCTAGAGTTTGTTTTGGATCTGTGTTTCTGCTAGTTTGAATCAGTCCTGTATTCCTCTGTTCTCCCCCTGTTAGTTTCTATGGTTACTGGTTGAGTTAGTTATGTTCAGGTGTGTCTAGTTAATTAGTTCCTTTGTTTGTTCAGTGTATTTAAAGGAACACTCCACTTTTTTTGAAAATAGCCTCATTTTCCAACTCCCCTAGAGTTAAACAGTTAAGTTTTACCATTTTCGAATCCATTCAGCCGATCTCTGGGTCTGGCGGTACCACTTTTAGCATAGCTTAGCATAGTTCATTGAATCTTATGAGACCAATAGCATCTCATTCACAAAAATGACCAAAGAGTTTCGATATTTTTCCTGTTTAAAAAGTTTGCACAGGGAACGTGCCTTGCAACCATGCGACATTTGTGAGAGGCGCTGCGTAATATCATTGCGCCTGCTGCACCCATGGTACGGCAGCAAAGTTCCTTGATTATTACGCCAGAATGAGAGTATAGATCCTAGCCATATTGGCCTAGAAAATCGCAACTTTCATTTTCCATTGGTCTTAGTACTTGATGTAACAGAAGAGTTTTAAATAGGAAAAATATCAACTCTAATTTTTTTTTTTTTTTAGCGAGATGCTATTGGTCTCATCATATTCAATGAACTATGCTAAGCTATGCTAAAAGTGGTACCGCCAGACCCGGAGATCGGCTGAATGAATTCAAAAATGGTAAAACTCAACTGTTTAACTCTAGGGGAGTTGGAAAATGAGCCTATTTTTATTTTTTTTTTTTTTTTTAAAGTGGAGTGTTCCTTTAAGCCCTGAGTTTTGTATTCTAAGTTCTCTGTTAAAATAAACTTCATAATGCTTGCGCTTAGATCATCTCATCATTTGCTGCAACCACGTGTGACAAGTGCACTGTTTGTAAATATGTATATACAGTTATGCAAATTGGTACCCTATAGCACTTCATATTAGTCTACTGCCGTATCTGAGACATCTATTGTAAAATATGCACATAATGCTATTCTTTTTGTACACACTGCATATTTTTGTATATAAAAGAATTGTTTATTCCCTCATTATTTATTCAAATGTATGCTCAGTAAGAAACTCAGTACATCTTATTTAATGAATGCCGACCTCCTGTGCAATGTCAGCAAAAGTCTTTTTATTAGAATTTTCCTCATAGGAATAATATAATTCCTTATAAGAGTAATCTTAACAAGCTGACAGTAATGATCAATTATGAAACCAGAATAATTGTGACTATTTTTATAATGATCAAAACTCATTAACAGCTATACACAAATTCTCCTTTTTACTTTTAAATTGGTGGTGGTGTAATTTTCAGTTTCTGAAAAGGTTTATTTAAAACTATTGTATCCTAAAATGCTGAAAAAAGATATAATATAACAACCAAGCTAGTGTTGATATTGTTAACTAAAACTAAAACTACATATAATGTTGCTAAAATTACTAAAACTGAAATAAAAAATAAAGTTAAAGCTAAAAAGTGTAATTAAGTTAAAGCTTAAAAGAAATATTTAAAAATACAAAAACTAATAAAAATGACAAAAACACATAAAACAAAATTAATAAAACTAAACTAAAATTAAAAAAAAATTCAATTTAACTTTTGAATTAAAAAATTCAAAGTACTAATTAATACTACAATAGTATATAAAAACTAAAATAGTTGTCTGACGTACATAGAAAAAATAAAAACTTAAGCTAATTTGAATGTTACTGTTACATGTGCCCTGGGTCCGTGTTCTGTTTTCTTCATATGGACTCCATTTCCCACAATTCAGGCACTAATCACATGTTTACGCCTGTTTCCCATCAGTGACTCTTTATAAGCTGCACTCAGACACACACTCTGGGCTTAGTATTGTTTAGCCTTGTTTTCGACCTGGGACCTGTTTCATAAAACAAGTTTACCAAATAATCCAGGTTTATTTCAGTAAGTCTGATTTATTGTCAGTTTATTTGGTTCAAAATAATCAAACTAACTGAAATCAGCCTAGCTTATTTGGTAAACTTGTTTTATGAAACAGGCCCCAGGTCTGTTTTTGACCCTGGACTGTTTCTTTGTTTGATGATCGTTTGCTGCTTGCCTTGACCATAGCCTGTGTATTGGACTACTCTTTTGCCTTGCCTTCCTGTTTGTTGGTGTTTGACCTACTGCCTGTATGACTACGCTCATCTCCAACTCTGTTGCCCCGTCCCGTACGTTATAGTTACACAGGCACTGGATAGAATGGAGTCATTATGGTGGGCTGATAGTGATAAAAACAACTCAGCCTGTGGTTTGTTGTAATTTCAAGTCAGTGCTTGGAGCTTTATTTACAACATTATTCAAAACATGCAGTAAATTCTGCCATTAAACGTGACTGCAATGCAAAAGGAGTTTAAATTCGGAGTGATTTGATGCTGCAATGTCTGTATTTAGTAGGGAAGGTTGAAATAAGCCTAGTGTAAAACATTAATTTGTTTTATGTTATGTCTGTTTTTATTTGACTGTATTCAGTTGTTGTTTGATATATAGTGAATGTCTGAATTGATTTAAATGCGTTTGAGTGCAGGCAGTCTTTTTAAGGTTTTGCTATTCTGTGAATAAGGTTTGAAATCGAAATGAAAAGATCTGATATGCATGCTATAGTACTTATTGTGAGTGATTCAGCCATGCATATGCTTCATTTATTTTGACCTCATAATTTTAATCAAAATATCATAACTTAATCTTCCTGTAAAATGACAGATTACTCTCTAGTGATGTATGCCGGACTTCTTAAACATAACGTTATTGTCCATTGGTGTGGATGATAATGGTTATCTTTATAGTTATTCTTGGTCTGAACAGGCCTTTATTCAGGTTGTTTAGCAGATGGCCTATTGATACTGTATAGACCTCAGAAGCTTTAACTTACTTGTCCAGCAGTATCGTACAATCCCAGTAAGTGCTGCCTTCCAGATACTGTTACATTCACTGTAAAAAAAAAACAAAACAAAACAAAACAATAGATTCATTATACATGTGTAAACAGTGCAGAATATGTTGGTAAAAGTGTTTCTGCTCCTGCTGTATCACATCCCTCTGATGTACTTCCAGAACTCTGGACCTGCTGTTTGGTTGTGGGTGGGAATGGAGGTTGATTTGGAATAGGACAGCTGTCAACAGCAAGGGGTTTTGGAAAACAGGGAGGGAAGAGCGGTGTGTGTGCGTGAAATACATATTTCATTCTGTGTTGTGGGTGATGAGGGGGAGAGAACGGCTGTGTTGACACAAGTAAAAGGAAAGAACCCAGACAAGTCAATCTTTTGTCATCAAACAACATGCAATAAAGGACCACTTCTGAGAACAGGAGAACAGCTGGACTCAACATTTCACTGAGGTATCAAACAAACTGCAGATACTATCCACTCTTTGTCCACACTGTTCTCAAACTCAATGTTTTGAGCATGTAGTGGTTTGATGAGGCCGATTAACTCTATAGGAATGTGTGTGAGAGAAGAAAAAAATAGAGGGTAAGAGAAATGTTGAATAGAGTAGCATTCTGTAGACCATAAGCACCTTCTGAGACACCCTGAACTGAATTCAATCTTCTCAACTTCATGATTGTCTGAAAGACTGATGCCTGAGATGGCATAATTAATGCCTAGGATATTACCCAATTTTTGATAACTTTATCAACTGTACAGAGCCAGATACCCATGAATGCTCCCAACATGGCCAATGACTTTCCTGTCATTAAAATTGAGGACAGAACCAAAGCACTTCCAGCAAACTATAACTCTAGCTGCCTGGATGAGTCAATAAACTTTTGGAAAAGGAGAGAACAGACACCCTCTACAAAAATTCCTCGAAAACAAGACCAGCAAAATGTTCAGTAGAAATCTACTACAGATGATTCAGATTAAACACTCTAATATTATGACAATAAATCAAGGCTCTCCTTTTAGCCTGCTGCTTTCAGGCTTCAAAAATGACAAAAAGCACCATAAAAGCTACTGTATGAAAGTGGTTCATACAACTTGTGTGCTATAGGTATTACAAGCCCAATGTCCAAAGTCATATGATTGCCTTGTGAGAGTATGCCATCTGGAGCATATTTTGCCATAATGCACGTTGCAGTTTCTTTCATTCAAAGTAATACAAATTAATCATCTTGGCATATACCATCTTTGAATTTTGTGATCCAGTTCTCATGTTGGGCCCTATCATACACCCGGCGCAATGTGACGCCAGGCGAGACGCTGTGTTTTTTGCTAGATTCAGCCCAACACAGTTATCATTTTCACATCCAGTGCCACGTTGTTTAAATAGCAAATGCACACGCGCTCATCTGTTCGTCCATGGCGTGCTGGTCTGAAAATGAGGTGTGTTCAGGCGCTTTGCTATTTTGAGGCAACTGAAAATGACTGTGCCATTGACCAACAAAAACCTGGTCTAAAGTCAGTTTTATTATGAGAAAAGGTTCTTTGTTCCATTGTTCAAGGAACACTTTCTAAACTTGATATACTGAAAGCATCATTTGAATGGACCTAGTCAGTTTTAAACAAATATGAAATCCTAAAAGACACTAAAAAGCCCTAAAGAAGTGCTTATGCTAGCTTTACTGCTTCACTTAAAAGGGCATAATGTTTGTTTCATAATTTATGATTACAAGAAAGGACTATGCACCCCTTTTAAAATTCAAGTGAAATTTTCAGTCATATCTTACATTGCTTTGAGCGATTGCTAATCTCAATGCTAATTTTAACAATCATGTGCTCAACACTGGGGACAAGAGACAAATTCAAAGCAGCACTAGCCCTAATGCTCCTAGCTTAGCTTCATGAAGGAACACAGGGTCACTGGGGAGCCATGTGGACTGTGGTGTGCAAGAACCTCCAGGGTGGTGTTTTTCTGAAAGAAAGGGGTGAGGCATTGCAGCTGTGGGAATCTAGCCAAGCGGTGTTTTGATTAGATGTGCTTAGAAGTTCTTTCCCTGTAGACTGTGAAGATGAACCTGAAACAGTGGCCTTGAGTCTGCTGCTGCATATCAGCTGTTCCTGACAAGTCTTTTTGCCAACATGATTCTCTTCCCCTCCTGGGGCCGGGCTAAATAAGGAGTCTAAACTGCAAATACACACAAACAAGCTTTTCCTCTCTTACTGATTCTCTTACTCTTTCTTTACGTATAAAGGAGAACTACTAATACAAAACAAGACTGTGGTGATGTGAGATGAAGGTTTGAGAGATGTAGAAACTGCGGTAAAGAAATACAAGTCGGTGGAGACAAAGAAGGTTTGGTGGCTGTGAATCAGACCCTCAGCTGTTCTCTCTGGTCAGCTGCTTTTCCCCATGAGGCTCTAGTTCTCAGCAAACCCCAGCCCCCATTCTGTGGCCTGGAGAAAAATCAATGTTGAGTTACAGTCTCACTTAAGCCTAACCCACTGTTGTGAAACATGATTTGGGGCATCAGAAGCACCCACGTCCTTCCAGGCCGTAACTTTCTTACCTCTTTTCTCTTTCACAGACTAATCCGCTATCTGCCTTCAAGAGCTTTAGCCCATATGAACAGGACAGAGAATTGTATAGATACTCACATGGTAATAGCAAGAGACTGCAAATTTAATTTGGACACTTTCCATTCCAGCACAGATGCATTAGGTCTCAAGCGCTAACCATTTACTCCGCAAATGACACCCATTCTTCCATGGCAGACTGTTGTCCACCATCCCAGCAAATTTCCCATGTCTTATAGAAATAAATGTATTGGTGTCTTAAGTTCAATCTTGTAATTAGTGTGTTTGACAGCATTCAACTTTGATCTGAGAATGTCTCAAAAAAGGTGTTCTCAATTGCTTTGACTCATTTTTTGAAAGTCTTAAAGGGTTAGTTATGACTTTAATTCCTGAGGCCTGCATTGCCAGCAAGACAATTAACACCTTCAGTGCCCAGAAACATACTAAAGACGTATTTAAAACAGTTCATGTGACTATAGTGATTCAATCTTAATGTTATGAAGCAACAAGGATACTTTTTGTGTGCAAAATCAAAATAATGACTTTATTCAACAATATCTAGTGGTGGGCGATTTCAAAACACAGCTTCATGAAGCTTTGAAGCTTTACGAATCTTGTTTCGAATCAGTGGTTCGGAGTGCGTATGAAACTGGATGAGTAATTAATGACATAATTTTCATTTTTGGGTGAACTAACTTTAACATTCTTTAAACTGCACAAGTGCAATTGTCACTGTTTTATGCATGTCTAAAAAATGTAGTAACTTACCAAAAATATTTAATTCATGCTTAAAGAGCAAGTAACAGTATCTCACAGAAGTAAGTACACCCCTCACATTTTTGTAAATATTTTATTATATCTTTTCATGTGACAACACTGAAGAAATGACACTTTGCTACAATGTAAAGTAGTGAGTGTACAGCTTGTATAACAGTGTAAATTTGCTGTCCCCTCAAAATATCTCAACACACAGCCATTAATGTCTAAACTGCTGGCCAAAAACTTATTGTTTTAAGAAAAAAATGACAATTGAGCCAAAGCAATTGAGAAGACAAATGAAAATTCCAGATCAGTTCCTGAATTTGAATTAAGCAGTACACAGGATGCAGAATTGCAATTTGAATCTGAATGTAAGGAAGTAGAATTAAATTATTTTAAATGTAACTTGTCTAAATTAACTGTAAATGTTGACTTTACAAATCCTTTAAAAAAAAAGTCTGAAAAGATAGACATTCTTTAAACCCAATCCTTTAATTATTGTAAATCATGTTTACTAGGACTTGTAAATACTGTATGTACATAATTTCCTACGCAGTATTCTATAAAAACTGCTCTTCGACCAAGTAGCAAAACCTTTACATCGGCATGCCAAGTATATCCAGTATGTGCTTGCAGTGTGGTGATGTATAAATGGGTTTGTATGTTTTTCGAGTGGTTGGCATTCCTGAAGTGAAGGATCTTTTACTACTAGTGCTTCTTTGAAGACATTGGTGGGTAAAAGTCCAAAATAAGCCATAGGGTTTTAATTCTTGTTTCTGCTGAACAGTTATTGCCAGAGGATCGAAGTGTACATAATCTACACATTTTGCATAGCATAACTAAAAAAGGCATTAATGTGATTAATCTTGCATTCTGAAGCCAGGAGAATCTGTAAGGCCCTTACACAGCTCTCGTTATAAGATTGAGCTTGTACCTGCTGGTGTACGTTTTGTGACAGTACTTCCACTCAGCAAAACATTACACAAACTTAACCACTCACTGTATATACACCACTAATTAAGAGCTTTTATTTAATTATTTAATTATGAACTCTCTTTTTCGATACTCAAAATAGTGACATTTGTAATATTACTTGAAGAGACAGTTTCCCCAAAAAATGGAAATTCTGTCATCATTTACTCAACCTATTGTCATCACAAACCTGTCTGATTTTCTCTCTTCTGTGGAACAGATGAAGATATTTTGAAAAATGTTTTTAATTCTGCTTTAACTTTCATTGTATGGACAAAACAGTTTAAACAATATTATTTTGTGTTCCAAAAATTATCAATTTTTTTCAATAATTAAACTATCTAGAACAAAACCAAGTGAGCTTTAGATGTAATCAAGTATTTACCACTAAAGTAGAAGTGATAAGTTCAAAAGTTCACTTCTTTCAACCAGTCCATCAGACCCAACTTTTGTTCTTTCCACCAACCACTAACCAAATCTGGTTAACCGTCAAACCACATACACATGAGTATGGTATATCCTTGGCAACAAAGAATAAAATACATCTTCAAAACCAGAACTTTTCTGGATGTATCCTTTACTAGTATTAATTTAACTATTTAACTATTATGGATGTCAGTGTTAATAAACAATCTAACTGATATAGGCTATTGTTTTATTTTATATAGTTCAGATGAATATTCTTGCTTATGGTGAGTTAAGAAAACAATAATGCTCAAAACAATAATGCTCAGACAAATGTTTAATACTGAAAAGTGAACTGCTACTTTCCTATCCTGTCCCTTACTAAAAAAATTTAACTTTATAGCTATAGGCATTTCAGTATTGACCATGTAGCAATATCTACAATGCAATATAATTGGCGGATTAGTTGATTTTGTTCGGAGTCTAGAGGGAGCCACTCTAGACGATGACTCATCTCAAACGCATTAGCAGGCACTGTGTCATGGCCCGGGAATGTCATCAGTTTGTTTTGGACAAGGGAATTCTGATCCCATGGGATTTATTGACGGAAACCATAGTCCCACATACTCTTGGGTGAGCTCTGACTCTCGTAGGTTGCAATCACAGTGTTTCTGGTGAAAATATATAAATTGTGTCAAAATTTAATGTCAGTTCACTCACTTTGAATAAATTATATTTGGCCTTATTTATTCTTCAAAAGTAGTTGGTATATATTATAATTAAGCCACCAACACAACCCAAAAAAAAAAAAAAAGTATATACGACATATTAACTGGAAAGGTGAAATGCTGTATGAAATTTCCTTAATTTTTAATTGGTCAATAGCCGTGTTTCATTCACGATAAAACACGGCTATGACCGCTTCACCCAACGATTCTGTGTATCACTACACAACACCCTTAGCAACCACTCTTAGCAACGTAAACTGTATGTTCTCAATTGATATTGTTCATTGAAGCTTACTGTATTATGTAGAAGATTATTGTGAGAAAAAGATAGAGTGAGCGACTTTATTACCTGCTTTCAGATTTAGCATTTTCCTTCAGGTCAGTCCTATGTTCATAATAAAAAAATGTTTAAATGTCCAATGTATCATCTTGTCCTTTTAATATTTAAGGGGTTTTCCCATGACTAACAGCGCTAGTCAAAGCATTTGTCATTTGCGTCTTGTTCCGTGTTCACAACAATTCAGTCTTTTCAATATAAAAGTCTTAGCTGCTGACTGAAGGCTGGTTCACACTGTGCGATTTTGGCCACAATTTGGTCATCTGAGACAAATTTTGCAAATCCTAAAAGATTCCTATAATTCTACCCTAAAATCAGTCTTTGATCACTATTTTGACATGTTCACAGACAGCCAGTTAATGACCGTTGCGATCAAATTTTACCTCCGACGAAATTCTGGCAGTGTCAGAAGATTTGGTGCACAATCCTCCAGTGTGACTTCTCCTATGACGAACATCAAATTGTCTTCGTTTTTCAAGACAAACCGTGATCAAAATTAATGATAGAGATGTCTTTGTTAGCCACCATTTCAGTCCCGCGTGTAATGCAGCTCACAGTCATCGAATGTGTGTGGGTTTATGATGTAAATCTCCGGACAAGTTTTCATGCACGCGTCCATTTTTAACGTGTCTAGACTGTCGTACAGTCTGACATAAATGACAGCTGAGATCCCACAGTGTGACATGAGGATCATGTTCGTACAGTCTGATAAGCAACCATCATAAAGAACTATTATAAATCGCACAGTGTGCACACGGCTTTACATAATCATAAAGACAGTCTTTGCCACCATCTAATGGCATAACAATGTAACTTCTGTTGCTGTTCACAGTCAAGGACTATTTTTTTCCGGTGGAAGGACCGCTTTTATTGAAAGTTTACTTCATGAAATTTGCATTGATACATATTTTTGGCTTTAATATTTGTATTGTGTGGTAACTGTTTTATAAAAGCAATAAAGTACGCGAAGCTAGTGCTGTATCGTGAATAAGTCACGGCTGAAGGGGTTTTCCTAATTGCACGGCTGACTCAGCTTTGCGTCATGCCTAACAACACCCTTCAGCCTTGACTTATTCACGATACAGTACAGCCTCTCATTCCTTATTACTTACATAGTATCTTTAATGTACACTACTGTCTCAAAGTTTGGGGTCAGCAAGTTTTTTTTTTTTTTTTCAAAAAATGTATACTTTTATTTAGCAAGGATGCATTAAATTGATCATGGTGACAGTAAAGACTTTTACATTGCTACAAAATACTGAAAATAATGTATCACGGTTTTCACAAAAATATTGAGCAGTTAAATTTTTCTTGAACAGCTGAATTCAGCTTTGTCAACACAGGAATAAGTTTGAAAATAGAAAACAACAGTTATTTTAAATTGTAATATTGTTATATACTACTATTTTATATTACTACATTACTGGGTTTACTTTTTTGTTCAAACAAATGCAGCATTGATGAGTCTAAGAGACTTCTTTCAAAAACATTAAAAAAATCTTACCGACACCAAACACTGAATGAACTTTCAAAAACCTGCTGCTTGGATTACTCAGGTCACAATCTTCAGTTCATACATTTGAAAAAGATGCATACTTATTAATTATATTTTCCCTGATAATTTGATTACAGTATTCCCAATGCTTCCTATTGAAAACTGTTGTGTTACTGCTGGAGCATGAATGGAATAAATGCAGAGTTTTTCATTTTAGACCAATTCTAGCATAGCAGCACAGTAAAGCTTTCAGTGGCCTACAATGGGAGCACTGTTCTCTTTAGCCTGGACATTAAGCCACTATGTGACAATTCGCTAACGTATTATAATGCTGTGTTAAGGCCCCTCTCAATGTGGAGACAGTGGGGCCTAATATGAATGTAAGTGACTGATTGGCACTGGAAGAATATTGCCTCTGTTCTCCCCCAATTTCCATTTCGCTAACACTCTCTGTATACATGGAAGAACTGTATAGTGCTGATACCTCTTTCTTGATATAACATATAAAATTATTCCATAAAATGATTTCTATGTAAATCTCAGTTGCTGATCTTCATCATAGAACAGAGTATTTGATGGACACTCTACTATTAAGATGGTTTTACAAAATTCAAACCTACATGCATTTATACCTTCATGTACTGTAATGATGAAATTATTTAAGCACTTCTAACTTTTACATACCATGACTTAAAATTTGAATTCAAATCTGTTAGCCAGCACACTATAATGGAACCAAATAAAATGCCTTTATGTGTCCTCTATTTTTTATGAGAACCGTTTAATTTCCTTAGAGGTGAAGTGTGTAATTAATGCACTACTAACATCACCTAAATGAATGTTGATATAAAGTATTTATGAAAAAAGGAGATGAGAAAGTTTTAAACACTGAAAATTAAATACACACAACACCTTTAACAACCATAAGGTTAAATGCAGCTCAGGCAGGCTCTTCGTTCCTTATTTTTTCATCAACATGTCTGCATTCAAATTTTTGGTCTGTGACAACATCCATTTAAATGTCCTCTGGACGGCCTCCTCATCATAACTCATCAGCTAAACTTAACCAGAAGACTTGACCGAGTATCACACTCCTTGAAAGTCTTTCCATCTCATTCAACTCCCAAGAGTTTAAAAGTTTTACTCGCTCCTTGAATGAGTTAAGTCTGTCTTTATGTCCTGAGCCTGCACTGGCCAGATGGAGAAAATTACAACACAGGATACTATTAAAATCTCATAAAAAGGAAAATAGTTCTTCTTTTTGGCACAGTTAAACATGCCTTATTTGATCATATGGCACATTAGAAAGAAAAAAAAAGGGAAAGAAAATCCTTTGACAATACCTGCTTTAAGGTTTTTAAGCCAACAACATAGCTTTCACAAATGAGAGAGGCATAAAGATTTTTTTTTTGTCATAATTATGTTTGCTCTTTCTATCCAGCCTCCAAAAATATGTGAAACACTGTCATTGTGGTGCCTTTAATCATATAAAGATGCTGAATAAAAGATCTTGCAAACAGTTGTAAATATGACAACCTCCCTTTTCCTCTATTCTGTAAAAATAAATTTTCCCACTTCTAATAACACCAAATGAAGAAAAAAGCCAAGCATTTGGAAGGTCTGCTTGTAGCACTCCACTTTAAAAAGTGTTAACATGCAATTTTCAGCTTAGACTTTTGAAAAAGCTTGTGAGAATTGATTGAGGCAAAACGGATAGTATACTGTTTGTAATATTTAATATCATAAATTCTTTCAAGAAGATTCTTTTTTTTTTGGCATACATTGTAGTTATGAGGCGAATGCCCTGCTGTTCTCACGGAGCTGTACCACTCTCAGAGGATGCTGGAGCTGACCTGTCTGCCACTGTAATTAGGGCTTGACCCTCATTAGATTATCAGAGCATGCATGTGTCAATGGGGCTTTCCCCTGCAGAGAAACCAAAGCCTTATGCTTTCGTGTCAGAGAGAACGAGGGAAAAAAAATAGATGGCAAACTTAATAAATGACAACACATTTGTGTAAACCACCGTGGTTCCACAAAGATATGACGCATAAAGTACAGCATTGGCAACGCGTTTAGATTTCGTCAGCTCTTGTGATCAACAGGTTGTGGCACTCGCGAGCTCTGACACTCGTTGATTCTCGCTACTATTTACCCCTCTCGCGCAACATAAATTCTCTTTTGACGTCCCTAGCACAGTAAGGTAAGCGGAAACTACCTTAAAGTTTTAAACGCACAATAACAAACACTTAATTATTTTTTTGCTACTATTATTGCTTAATAATGAAGGACTTGTGTCGATTCCCACCTGATTAAAAAGCAAAGCGCTCGAGCAACGCACTGTTGCTATGGTTACCTATTTATTCCAACTCGGAAGTTTACAAGCATCTATTTAAATTTTGTTTATTAAAAACACTGTTGAAATATATGTATGAAGATAACTCTTTTTCCTTAAGTATAACAGGCCTGTATATTTATTTTATTTATTTTTTATTTTTTTATCAACCTGGCCTGTATAATTTTTGAATAAGTGGGGTAAGTTAAGACCCCCCACAAAGTATTCGTACCCCGTTTCTACTTTTTAGTCTGTCGGCCCTGCAGTCCTCGCTCTGGCAGTTGATATCTCCTCTTTCAGACGGCTATTCTTGGGACCGTCCCCTACCCGACTATAGGGGGTAGACAAGGATTAGGCAGACATAGCTACTGTAAACTGCACTTCATAAACAGGGATTTCAGTTGAATGCTTTGAGCTGAAAATCATCTTACCTGCGTAGTGATCGAATACAGTTGGCACATATTCCTCAGGAAAAGCATCATTTGCGTAACTCATCAGCAAACAGGTTTTTCCCACCGCTCCATCGCCGACCACAACACATTTCAACATCTTCTTGGTCGTAGTATCAATAGGATTGCTGTTACTGCCTCCATCCTCAACCGCTTCCAATGCATTCTGCCTACCTTTCGAGCTGAGAGTAGGCATGATAGTTAGAAAAGTCCAGAAAGTATATTCACCACAGGTAGCAGAGTCTTCGCTCGACAGAAATATCAATCTCTGAGACGTTAATCTTCGTTTGACCAGTTTAAACACTCGAGTTTACGTATCGTTTATGGTGAGCAGGCGAATCCGTCAAGTAGGGGACCCACGCTTTAGCTCGCGCTTCCGAAACAATCCGGCGCCATCGACAGCAGTTTCATGAAAACTCACGATAACTCCCACAACTTGCATTCCGTTGTTTTACATTTTCCAGGTCGGACAGCGAAACAAATTCAAAAGCCGTGTCTGTGACACTGTTTACTCCCTTCATACTCCAAACAGCTTTCCACATTCGCCCCTACGCGGCTACGCATCGTCACTGTCAGGAAATCATTGGTTTCCTTACGAATTCCATATTAGGCAGGAGTGGGCTGGGAACAATAGGGGCTCTGTCCACAGCCTACTCAGACAGGGGACTTCAGCGGCACAGGAGGGGCGGGAGGACGTCCCGATTCTTATTGCATTTCCTAAATATGGCGCCACAGGGAAGGATGGCTTAAATTGGATTTTCATTCATTCATTCACTTTCTTTCTTTCTTTCTTTCTTTCTTTCTTTCTTTCTTTCTTTCTTTCTTTCTTTCTTTCTTTCTTTCTTTCTTTCTTTCTTTCTTTCTTTCTTTCCCAGCAAACATGCGACGTCAGGGAGACGTTCAGATCATGTCTGTATAACGTCTGTCAGTTCACTTTTGTACGTCTGCTGGATGTTGTTTTCGTCTTTTGGACGTGTCTTTGCTCAGTTCTTTCTTTCTTTCTTTCTTTCTTTCTTTCTTTCTTTCTTTCTTTCTTTCTTTCTTTCTTTCTTTCTTTCTTTCTTTCTTTCTAAGAAATTCACAAAGATTCGTTCGTTTGTTGACTCACCTTTGTCAAGCAATAGCCTAATAAACAAAAACAGCCAAATCATCATGACAATTAAATAAATGATCTATAGTTTCGTTCAAATTAATTTATTCAATGTTCTTTTTTCTTTCATTGACGGTATTCTCGTGATGATAAACTTCAGGCTGACATTCCTTCATTTACAGTATCTCAGACTGAGTTTTCATGTTTCAAAGTCGCGCGCAATTGGCACCATCTGTTGGATGACACTATCTCCATGGCACCGGGCATCAAGCTCGAGATTCCTGTGCCAGTCAATCTTTATTGTTACAGCTTGCAAGTGCGCAGGCGCAGCCCCGTGGAGCACTTCCATCATTTTAGCTGAAACCCAAAAATACCCCAGGCTTTAAATTGCACTTGGCAGGATGGTTGAACGGGGCGTAATAAGCCAAGCTATCAAAAGTCTTCATTATTGTCAATTATGTAATAGCCAAAAATGATCCAATCTCTGAGCATAATTCAGTCAAGAGTTTAAAGTGTCCAAGCAATTTGTTTTTCATATACCTCCTGTATCGTCATACGAGTGCTGTATCGCCTTTCACGAGTGCAGTTGTCGAAAAGATGTAGGTGTTTCTGGGGCTTTGTGTCTCTGTCCCTCACTTGTCCAGCTCCTCCCTGTAGGTCTTCTATTTTGTTTGGGGACAGTGAAGTTTGTTTTTTTGCCAGCCCACTTAGGGCAATCGAGACACACAGATGGTGGCAAACAAAGTCAACTTTTATAAGGCTTTAAGAAACCATCATAGAAAGTTTTATAAAATATTCACAATAAATCCCGACATCTTCATTATTTTGATGTCGAGCAAGCGTATACTGATATCATCAAGATTGCGCGCAACACTTCCTCCTTCTGTTCATGAATTATAACATTCCGCTAGTAACTGTAAGTGTTAAATTAACTTTTTGATCTCTTAAGCTGACATAACCTTCATCTACAGTAACTCTGACTGAGTTTTCCTGTTTCTAAATCGCGCGCAATTGGCACCATCTGTTGGATGAGACTATCTCCATGGCACCGGGCATCGAGCTCAAGATTCCTGTGCCAGTCAATTTTTATTGTTACAGCTTGCAAGTGCGCAGGCGCAGACCCGGGGAGCGCGGAGCCTGCAGAACTGCGAGCGCTCTGTGGTACAAAGGACCCATAACAGTCAGGCACGGTGCAGCGTTACCATGATCTTCTCCATCCCACCGATAGATTCCCATCCCGCCTGCATCACTTTAACGACCAGCTTCCACCAAGTCCGCGAGCCTGACCGACGTTGCCCGGACGCAGAATGCACGGGGGAAAAAGAGGACTGGTAGCACCACAGAACACTTTTTTGGAAAATATTGTTCGTCGCTCAAGTGGTAAGATCGGTTTCTTCAGATTGCAGTACTTGATAAAGCAACGGCGCAAAGTCTCATGATGTCTTAAGATATGTATAAATTCTCTCGCGCTTTTTTTGGTGCTTAGGTCTGTTTGTTTTTAACTTTAACAGTGTATTTATAAAGTATTATGCGTAAAAGTAAAGTTTGTACGTTTCTTTCTATAGTAATGAGAAACCTAATTATTTATCTCATCAAAGTAAGCTTGAATATTTACATACGACACAAGTATACGTACTAGCAACTTCTAGATACTCTTCTTTGTTGACTGTTTAATAAAAACCTAATGTTAATGCTTAATATTAAAAAACTGAGCTGCAAAACAGGAAAACAACCGTGAGCAAAACATTATCGCACCATTACCAATAATAACGTTAATTAAACGCTGTTAATAGCACATCGCCCGGTCGCTTCCCAAAACATTACCTTTGTTATTGCTGTCCATTAGCAGCAACAATGTATTAATGCATCAGTAAGACTTTATTATTATATGACGTCGACAGCCTACACACGGGATGAATCTCACACGGGGAAACATTTACTTGCGTCAATTGACGTTTGCGAAAAGTGCGTGCTTTTTATGTGGAGTCACTCAAACAACCATTTCATCACATGAACAACATTTCTAGCTTACATTTAAGCTGGTACTTCGTTTTATTGTGTTTGATAGGAACTTGACAAGCCTATTATAAATAAAAAATATATATAAAATTAAAATAATACAATTATTTTTAAAATTAAATTATGCATTGTAATCACTTTTTGATATCATATATTTTTAGTTTTATTTATAATAATAACATTATTGTTATTATTATTAATTTCATCCAAATTAGTCAAAGAGGGACTAGAATCTACATGTTCATTTCCCAGTTGCTTGTATCAATAAATTATTTTTTAACATAGCGAAAGTTAATTTAAAGGTGATACGTTTTTTTTGGGGGGGGGGGGGGGGGGGCTGCTCTGCGGTGGATCTTCTCATCTGTGAAGGGCTTGTCTCATGTAGTGTGAATTGCAGAGTCATTTTGTGTCACTTTACGTGCGAATCTGCCACAGGTTCCGTATGGGTTTGTGAACAAGGACCCCACCAGCAGAGGTCACACATGATTACTGCATCAAAAGCTATTAATATCCCTGCACTCATGTCTCATATACACAAACTTAAGTTGAAGGCATACATTTGGGTGTTTTTGTATATTGAGAGCAGACAGTTTTGTCTGATAATCTATGTGTGTGTGTTTTTTCATGCGGTGCCCTCAGCTCATAATACCATGCCCTGACATTTGCTGTAGGCAGCTCTCTGAACCGTAAGGGTCTCCGGATCTCCCACACACTCTTTACCAAATCTGAGGCAGAGCTTGTATCTTTTGAGAAAAAAGACTTTACATTATTTTTATAAATCCTAATCACAGTCACTGTTTTAACGAGGTGCCGATGTTTGTATTCTGCGAGCTCCCTTGTCATTGTGATCATCGTTTAATGTTTAATACATGCAGTGAGTGGAAGAATTTAGAATTCTAGTGCAGATGAAGTTGTTGAGCACCTCATATTTTTTTGAGCACATCTCATACACTCACATCTCATTACTACTTCAAATATGCTGCCAGAATCTGAATGGGCTGGGTAATTAATTCTTGTATTTAAATTTACATTTATTTTCTTGTCATAGGCTTTTTAAATAAGGAAGTTCATGCATTCTGTATCTGGATGAATGAACTCTTTCATAGCCGTCAGTAGGCACAAGTCAAAGACAAAGTCAAGAAGATTCAAAAAGTATGTAATGCCTGTCAAGAATAAAAATGAGAGGTTGAGTATAATTAAAAGGCAAGGCAAGGTAAGAGCCTTATACTTCCCACAGTTTCAACCAAGGAACATTTAAAAATATATCTAAAGTCTGTGCCGAATAGCTGCCAATGAACTGCCAGCTACAAATTAGTCTCCATGCTGATGTTGATACAATTTTAAAATCGTATGGATGAACTCTACAAAAGTATCATAATGTTTTAGAATTATTTACAATCTGATTTTGCTGCTTTAATAAGCCAGTGGTGTGCAAGAGATAAATAAAGGAAGCGAACAAGCACTGTAAAAAGAATTGTTGGTTTAACTTAAAAAAGTAAGTTACCTGGTTGCCTTAAAAATTTGAGTTCATTGAAATTAAAAATTTGAGTTAATACAATGAAGGCGATTGGTTTAATCAACAGAAACTCAAAATATTATGTTATCTGAACTACATTAATTATCTAAGTTGATTTGACAAAAGAAAAAATGTTATGATAACAAATATGTTTTTACAGTGAGTGTGATTTTTTTTTTAATAAATTGGAGAGAGTTTGGCAGGAACAGGATCTCAGCATATGGAATCTACGGAGGAAGTAGAAGTCTTTTATGTTGTCTTTATGAAGTTAGGATAGTAATGTTTCAAAAAAATATTTTCTAAAAGATGAGAAATGATTTGGTTTAACTTTAAAAGAGTCCTACTTCTTTCATCATTTTAGTTGAAACCCCAAAACACCCCAGGCTTTAAATTGCACTTGGCTGGTTGAACGGGGCATAATAAGCCAAGCTATCAAAACTCTTCATTATTGTCAATTATGTAATAGCCAAAAATTATCCAATCTCAGCATAAATTCAGTGAAGAGTTTAAATTGATAAAGCAATTTGTTTTTCATATACCTCCTGTATCGTCATACGCCGCATATCAAAATAATGAAGCCTTTCACGAGCGCAGCTGTCGAAAAGATGTAGGTGTTTCTGAGGCTTTGTGTCTCTGTCCCTCATTTATCCAGCTCCTCCCTGTAGGTCTTCTCTATTGTTTGGGGACAGTGGAGTTTGTTTGAGTTTTGCCAGCCCACTTAGGGCAATCGAGACACACAGCTGGGGGGAAAACAAAGTCAACTTTTATAAGGCTTTTTACCTTACATATCATTGTTAGAACAGCAAAAGCAGTATTTCCCTCCAATTTTCTTATGTAAGCATAGAAACAACTGTGGGGAGTTTAATGTGTTAAAGAAGCTTTTTGTATTCATGTTGATGTTTGGCTAATCAGTGACAACGGGGTTCTCACTGACTGGGAAATGAAATGATTTCAAGACTGATTTTTGACTTTGAGGAAGCTCATACCTGCTAAACCATCATTTAAGGTTGGCAATAAATAAATTGCATATATGAATACATAAAAATTGCATAAATTGCATATGTTTTGGTTATATGTGGTAGTATGGTTTCAGTGCATGTATATATGTATATGTATGTATATGTGTGTGTGTGTGTGTGTGTGTGTGTGTGTATATATATATATATATATATATATATATATATAATTTTAATAATAATAATAATATTAATAATAATTATTTTTATTGTTGTTATTTTCAGTATGCAGTGCTATATATTTTCTCCCACTCTTGTACTCATTTATTCTTTCGCTTTTCCTACCTCCTCAAAACTCTTCATTTGCGTATTGCGTATGGGGCTTATGCAATATACCACGGCTCGTTTGAGCATGGCTGCCCCCGGCCATCCTCAGCTTGCTCTTTTGTAACGCTTGTCACAGTGTAAGGTATACATGCATGCTACACACTCTCAAAGAGAGAAAGAGAGACACACACACACACAGAAAAAGGATATTAAAATACGGTTAAAAAGAAGTAAAATAAATAAGATGGAGAACAAACAAACAAATATACTTTAGCAACAAACTTATGAAAGGAAAGCTGAAAGATTTGATGAAGTAGGGTTTGTGTGGTAAAATGAAACTTTTTAGAGAACCAAAAAATACCCTTAAGGAGATCATAAGACTAGTGTCAGAGGGGAAAAGATATGAATGCAGATTAGAAAGCCAAAGCAGAAAAAAGAAAGTGCTACTTTAGTGCTAACCACTGTTTATTGTTACAGAGAGCTGGTTATGTTTTGTGTTCAATAAACCAGAGGGAACCAATATCTGATGTATATCTAAACTGAAAATAGTATTTTTTACATGCTTGGGATCTATAATGGCCAACAGAAAATCGTTTTCACAAAGATCACAGGCGCTAAGAATGGTGTACTTCGTGTAAATATAGGTTTATCTTAATAGGATCTGTTTCTTCTTCCACTTTCCCTGTAGTCATCCTTTCACCCAGAAGCAGGTGGCCCAACCTGCTTCCACATAAGCAGTGCATGAACACAATGCAATAGCATCACATACACAGAGTAAAATCAGAATGCATTATGTTAATGGATCCAAAAATAGAAGAATGTATGCTTGTTCAATGTCATTACTTCCCACTGCAGTGACCGCCAGGAGTAACATGCAGATGAGTCCACGAGAAGACACTTTGTACCTCCTAATGGCAGCTGAAGGGAGCATGTACTTGGTCTTCAGTTGCCCCACCATCTTCTTTTTTAGCCTTGAATACTAGTAGAACATCTCTGACAGCCCCCTCAGAAAGTACAGGCTACTCTGGTCTTTCTTCTACAGCATGTCAGTCCAGTCCAGTCTGTTGTTCAGTGGATTTCCATGTATTTGTGTCTTTTACCATCCCCATTTTTCCATTCTTGATGGTTGCTGTATAAAAATCCACCACAAACTCCACTGTCTCACTTAAGTTTAACTGCTGGTTGTTTTGTTTTGCTTTCTCTCATCTTTGTAACCCATTGAGCCTACAATGGAGAAATTAGCATACAATTTAATTGAATGAGGTTAAAGGAATAGTAAAAAAAAAAAAAAAAAAAGGAAAAGAACAACAAGAGAAAATTCTGTTATCATTTACTCACCATTTCAAACTTCCTTCCGGGGATGACAAAATGCAACACTTTCTCACTACCAATTTGTACGTATTTTACGAGGTGGCTAATTCGTAAGAATTCATGATTTGTCTAAACCCCAGTGATGGGTAGGTTTAGGAGTGGGGTTAGGGGTAGGTCATTCGTACGAATTCATACGGATTTGGTAACTCGTAAAATACATACGATTTAGCAAAAAACATACAAATTCACTTTGTAAAATATGTACGAATTGCTGTGAGATGGGGTTGACAAAATGAGAAATGTAGAAAGTGTTTTGATTAAAATATACCCAATATAAATGAATGAGAACTAGATCTATCAAGACCCAAAAAGCACCGTAAAATACCATAAAATGTTCCATATGACTCAAGAACTGATTTGCGGTCACGTCAAATTCAATATGTTGCATTAACCCTTTAAAAGTATGGAAAAAAAAGAACAGTGCTGCTCACTACATTACCATTCAATGTTTGGGGTCAGTAAGATTTTTTAAGAATGTGTTTTATTAAAGGTGACATATTAGCCCTCAGGAAATATCAAAGTTTGTCAGACCTGGTCTGAATTCTCTATTGGAATTCCAAAGTGTACGTTTCAGATTAAATTGACAACTATCCTCAAAGCCGTTTGCTTGAGGCAGGACCTTCGGTTGGAGATTGGCAGTGGTTATTTCCTAATGCACACGCCTTGGACATCTTTCTTCTTGCTGGAAGTAATGGAGTCAAATGCTGACACACACAAAGTGTCACGCCGTAATTGAATAGAGAATTATAGAGAGATAAAGAAAGACAGTGAGAGGCGATGGAGCCAGAGAAAGGTCACAAATTGTCTGACAGCAGAGAGTCTTCCGCACAGGGTTTAATAATCAGTGCAATTTATAGATCTACTGTTCTCTTTTGTCAAACCTAAAAGTTTTGAATCTGAATCACGGCCTGTCTTTCTTGTTAGAACACTGCATTCCAAATGTCAAGGAATAACTTTTTTTTTCTAGAGTGCTTCACAAATGCTAAGAAATGTGAATGACTTTGAATACATAAAAAAATGTGTGAGATCAGTAATATTTCTCTCAAATGTTGTTGCTCTAGCCTATGAGAGGCGTTTGAACAAACAGTTTCATATTGAACAATATTGCTGACTTGTGTGCTCCCAGCATGCATTGCAGTAGGAATAAATTTTGTGGATAGTGTTATGATGCATTCTTTTGCTGACTTTATGCTGTTGAGGTGTATTGATTGTCAACATTATTTAAGTCTTGCGTAGTCAGATGTTTGACCTGTGGCATACAACCTGGGGCCAGTTGCATAAACATAATCGAAAAATCGCATATTATATAGTAGGTACTTACTTCACAACCATTAAAAAAAAAGTGTTTTATATAGTATGAATATGTGTGTAGTATGAAATTATGACATCCACCATGTTGTCATTGCCATCTTCACCTCCACAAATCCTCTACCATGGCCTCAAATATCTACCATGGGATAGTAAAGTGTTCATCTAATGTGCACTTCAGAATCTTGCTGGAAGTAGTAGGTCATCCAGATAGTTTTTGCCTACTGTTTAATGAATACTATGAATTCGGACATACTCAGTTCACATACTGTTTTTCACCTACTATGTAGTATGAATGTAGGAAGAGACTGTCTGACTGACATTTAAAGTGACCAACCACACTTTGTTTGTTTTTATGGCGTTAAGGCGTGGGTTTAAGTAAATATATATTTATTTAGAGGGTTTAGGTAGAGGTTTAAATTAAATATATATTTCATTAAACACGCCCCTAAATGCCATAAAAACAAACAAACTGTGGTAAAATATATAAAATATATGTTGATAATTTCTGAATGAAAGAAAAGGTAGTTGGCAACCAATCGGTGGTGCATTTCCCAAAGTGAATTATGGTCGCAAGATTCGTCATTACCGAGTTCAGTGGGACTTACGACCACATTTGGCTAACGATGCTTTCGGGAAACGCACCCCAGATTAGAACTTGCTACCGTTAGTGATGTTTGTTTGAGTTTTTTTATATGCATATTTTTATGTGCTTCTAAGTGAAACAGTTTCATATAATATGTACAGGATAATGTACATCCAGCCGGTTGTTATCACAGAATAAATCCCCTCTACTTCACGTCGGGGTCCTGATCACCTTTGCAGTTTAGGAATAGGAATGTTGTCCCATTCTTGTCTAATACAGGCTTCTAGTTGCTCAACTGTCTTAGGTCTTCTTTGTCGCATCTTCCTCTTTATGATGCTCCAAATGTTTTCTATGGGTGAAAGATCTGGACTGCAGGCTGGCCATTTCAGTACCCAGATCCTTCGTAGCCATGATGTTGTAATTGATGCAGTATGTGGTCTGGCATTGTCATGTTGGAAAATGCAAGGTCTTCCCTGAAAGAGACAACGTCTGGATGGGAGCATATGTTGTTCTAGAACTTGGATATACTTTTCAGCATTGATGGTGCCTTTCCAGATGTGTAAGCTGCCCATGCCACACACACTCATGCAACCCCATACCATCAGAGATGCAGGCTTCTGAACCAAGCACTGATAACAACTTGGGTTGTCCTTGTCCTCTTTAGTCCGGATGACATGGCATCCCAGTTTTCCAAAAAGAACTTCAAATTTTGATTCGTCTGACCACAGAACAGTTTTCCACTTTGCCACAGTCCATTTTAAATGAGCCTTGGCCTAGAGAAAACGCCTGCACTTCTGGATCATGTTTAGATATGGCTTCTTTTTTGACCTATAGAGTTTTAGCTGGCAACGACAAATGGCACGGTGGATTGTGTTCACCAACAATGTTTTCTGGAAGTATTCCTGAGCCTATGTTGTGATTTCCATTACAGTAGCATTCCTGTATGTGATGCAGTGCCGTCTAAGGGCCCGAAGATCACGTGCATTCAGTATGGTTTTCCGGCCTTGACCCTTACGCACAGAGATTGTTCCAGATTCTCTGAATCTTTGGATGATATTATGCACTGTAGATGATGTTAACTTCAAACTCTTTGCAATTTTTCTCTGAAAAACTCCTTTCTGATATTGCTCCACTATTTTTCGCCGCAGCTTTGGGGGAATTGGTGATTCTCTGCACATCTTGACTTCTGAGAGACACTGCCACTCTGAGAGGCTCTTTTTATACCCAATCATGTTGCCAATTGACCTAATAAGTTGCAAATTGGTCCTCCTCCTTTTTTATTCACAATTTGTACAGTGTCCCAACTTTTTTGGAATGGGTTTGTACATTAACCCACTTATTACACGGCTACTTGCCAATTAAATAAATAATTAGACAGGAAAAATTGATCTAAGTCGAAATATTTTATTAGCTCTTTAAATGCAAAGCTTCCGCGGAGAGAGCAGTTGCTAGCAAGCGGCAAGTTCAAACTACACAGACATTTAAGAGATACGGTACAGTCATACCACATATTATATGGCATTTCGCAAATAATTATGGGAATAAGAGATATTGATCTGAGATGAAACTGATTTAAAATTGTACTTGTTTGTTATCTTATAATCCATTACAGTGAACAAAACAATAGTGGCAAAATGGCAGCAGCTGTGTTTGTATGAAATGAGAGAGCGAGTCCGCCATACCGGATGACATAATTAAATAATTGTACACAAAATATTGATTTCACTGGGTTTTAATATTTTATTAGCTCACCAAATGCAAAACTTCCACAAGGAAAAAAACGTTCCTGGCAAGCATATAGCGCTGCAGACTTCAGTTACCCGGATGAGCCTGTGTTATCTGTTTTTAGCGGTTGTTATCTGAGAATAATATACTGCTAGATGGTGCGACTGACCAATCATAATCAAGTATTGCACAGAGCCATGTAATATAATAAATATTTCCCTTGCTAGATATTCTCTTTTTATTCACAGTTTTTAATTTTCGTCATACACATAATTGATGAAAATAAAAATAATTGATAAATTGTTGAACAAAAAGTCTGTAGTTGACTTGTCTCAACACATTTTTTTTTCTGAAATCTACAAGTTATCCAGTGCAAAATGGCTTAACATAATTGAAAACGCATCACGTTTCTCAGCATTGATTTTGAACTGTTTCCATTTTTTTATAGTGAATTTTATTATGTTGCATTTACATATGTTTTATTTAAATGTACAAGAGAAGATGCAGCTGTTTCATGAATTTGTGTGAGTGGGCAAGTAAAGCGGAAAGGAAATGATATGTATATATGTAAATGTGGCCATGTGAGTGCTTATATGAGATGTTTTTCCTGTAAACACTGCTGTGGAATTGTGGAGAGCAACCTAGCAGCTGTCTGTTGGCCTCCCACGTGGGGTTGGCACGCACATAACTAAGTCTTTCATCACTGTCAATATGCCTCTTATTCACCATTTACACAATAAGCTTTCGGCAGCATCCCATATCACACATAAAGTGCTGATGGACTGCCGTAGGCTTCACGTGGTTCTGGAAGTGTGATCAATGTGTAACAGCCACTTGGGCTATTTAAGGTCTGCATCAGCTGATATAAGCTGATCTTAAAAACAACAAGACTAATTCAATAGAGACACAGGTAAGCTTAAGTGTTAATTTGCCTCAAGTGAGATTATAAAGATTAAAGTCTTTCTAGTCTCAATATTCCATTGATTTTACATGCTGCCAGACAAAACAGCTGTGCCCTCTTATGGCCTGTGAAATGGATGCTCTTTTTGCCTTGAGGTTGATCTGTGCAGTCTGTGTGTTGCATTGCTTTATAGCAGGGTTCATAAAAAGACATTTTGAATAATGTTTCAATTGTCTTTATCCGTATAATTTTAATTATAAGTAATGTTCATAATAATTAGATCGCAAATGCTTTGTGAGCCAGTCTTATTTTAGTTTCATTGGGATATCATTATAGTTTTTATTAATATTTTGAATGTTTTATTTATATATTTTTATATATATATAAAATAGTTTAAAAGAAGTGATATCACCGTCTACAGGGCACTTTATCTTGTGCATTTTGCTCTTACTCGCCCAAATTTGTCAACAAGACTACTTTACACAAATGTGAGTGCATTAGCAGGTAGTTGCGAATCACAGGAGTTTCATATCTGAGATAAGGATATGAGTGCAGATGAGGCCAGTGATAAAGCCGAAACCAGCACATCCAGTGCAAGTAGCCTTTTTTGGCTTTAATTATAGTACTGATTTATAATATAAATAATATTATAATATTTTATTTATGCATTATACTGAAGAGAACTTTTTGAAGGATATTGGTTAACTTATGCCCTTTTTGAGCAATTGATCTCAACTGAGACTTGAGTGTTTGTTGATGTTTAAAGGTCCAGTGTGTAATATTTAGGAGGATCTATTGACAGAAATGCAATATAATATACATAACTATATTTTCAGTGGTGTATAAAGACCTTACGTAATAAACCTTTATGTT
Organism: Chanodichthys erythropterus; assembly: GCF_024489055.1. NCBI lineage: Eukaryota > Metazoa > Chordata > Actinopteri > Cypriniformes > Xenocyprididae > Chanodichthys > Chanodichthys erythropterus. Next base: position 1,638,400 of record NC_090224.1, on the reverse strand, counting down.
TTTATTACCTTAGAATGAGCCATTTCTATCTATATACACGACTTTCATTGAATTCGCCATTTTGCGCTGGCATGTTTCGACAGTAGCCCTAAACGGACAAACTGCTCTAGAGAGCGCATTTGCTTATCTGGTTATTCTCTGCTGTCTAAGACGATGGCATCTTTGTCCTGTGTCGGCCACCGTAGCTTCTCTATGTGCTTCGAAAGGGAGGGGTGAGTTGGTTGCAAATCGCAATCTCACTGCTAGATGCTGCTAAAATTTACACACTGCACCTTTAAGAGGCTGTTGTGTTGATTGCAATATTGAGGTGTTCAGTTTTATTTAGACTTTATTTAAACATGTGATTGGTCTCCTCACAAATCAACTGTTTCTTGATTTTCACTGGTATGTCTCTTAGGTGTTGACTAGCTCATCTTTGAGTCTACATTCAGTCTGAGTAAAATACTTAAAGCTGCAGTCCGTAACTTTTTTTGCTTAAAAATTATCCAAAATTTTTGAGCAAGTGCATAACCAGCCAGTGTTCAAAACTATCTAATTATCTTGTCTCGATTCACAACGGTAAGCTTGTAATAATGTTTTATAATAGGAGCGACATGGTGGATTTCCGCGGGAAATTCGAGCATGCAGCAGTTCGCCGTTGCATCATTACGTCACCTCCGTAAACAGAAAGAAAGGAGTCCCATCCAGGCTAGTCGGTTTTATCACGTGAGGATGCTGCTGGTAGCGGCACATTTATAGCCTTTTCTCACAGCAGCTGAAATAATTAAATTTATCATTTTGATGGCGGATTGTAATCCAGAAAGATCCAAATGACAATCATCAGTGACAACTGGAGATTCACCTGTAGTCAAAAAGCAAAAGACTTTGGACTGTGGAGTGGATACAGAAATTGAAATGTACAGGTAACGCTAATATACACTAAATACACAGTCAAAGCAATGCTGATGTTGTTAACATTAACAATTTGAGAACGATATAACAGTAATAATAATTTGCACGGTTTGGCGTGATCCCAGCTAAACGATCGTTTGATTTAATCATCATTGGCAGCACGATTTATTGTAGGCCTAATGCTTTTTTCCTCAGTTGGTCAGAACAAAAGTAGCAGACATGTTACTTACTTGTTCAGATGATATTTTCCAGTGAAAATTCTTATATTGGTCATACTTTCAAGACGTAGAATCTGTGATTCTGAAGTACAGTATCCACACCGGTGCAGTGACTGACAGCAAGCATTAGATTCATCTGCTCTGACGAGCTGTGCCGAGGCACAACTCACTTACAGATAACTGTTCAGCATATGACTGCACTTGCAGGTTTAAAACAGAGATGGCGACAAAGAGGAAAAATCGCGGACTGCAGCTTTAAGTACTGTTAAGCTCTGGGTATACTTCGTTTTGCACAGTCGAACGCATAGCCTAGCAAAGTATACTTCATTCTGACTGTTTCTATAGGAACCGGAGCTTCTAGCGGCCGCTGCAGTGATGTGATTACTTTACCAATCGGCGATTGGCTCTTATTTAGAAGGTGGGACTTATTCTGCCACTTATTCCACCATTTCTCCCCTTCAAAACAATATGAGTAAGGCGTCTTGTGTTATTCTATAGTCTTATATATATTTGTATTCATTCATGCTAGAGCTGTACTAATGAGTGTACTTTCTAACCTCTTTGCACAATCTGTCATCTATATAGGCCTCCCTTGTCGCTGTAGCTTGCATGCGTTCTGATCTGTTCTGTTTATGCTGGTTTTCTTCGACTACCTTGTGAATCAACACCCAGAGGGCACGGTTGCCACCATGTGGATAAACTAATTAAAAAAAAATAAATAATAATAATTTAAATGCGCATGTGCAACCTGCGCATACAAAGTATACTTTGGGCTTTAAAATCAGAGACTCTAAGACCTGGTTTCACAGACATGGCTTAGATATAAGATGTCAGTGCAAGTTGCTTTCAGGTAAAATAGTTCAATCATGCAATTTAGTCTGGGACTAGGCTTAAGCCTTGTCTGTAAAATGGGGGGTAAGACTTTTACTCAAGTGGTATTGGAATTGGTGTCTTGTAAAATGTCATGTTCGCTGTACGGTATCTGTAATTTTACTTTTTATTTTACTTTTTATTTTAATTTTAAGTATGGTTTTCATGTACTCTTTACATCTCTGATTGAAATAAAAAAATTTCCCCTCCCAACTAATTTTTTTCCTTCACCATGTCCCTTTAGAGGCTACTTAAAATTAATGAAATCTAAAATAAATTAAAAATAATTAAAAAACAAAACAAATAAAAATGAAAAAAAAAGTAATAATATACATATAATAAATAAAATAGCAATAAATTTAGCTTAAAAAATCTAAACTGTTATGACTCTCATTGCAACAACATCTGAGCTCAACCCAACAGTCATTCCTCGCAAAGACTTTTCTGCGTTATCATTGTGCTGTGGAAGTGACTGCTCCACTCGCCACTCTCCTTTTCCATATTAGTTATTAATGCTTGACTTCTTGGCAGAATCTTTATTAGTCTGAACGTGCTGTCTTGGCTGAGAATACGATATATCATCAGTGACAGAGCATTACATGATTATCATATCACTGAGCCCTGATCTGCGAACAGGATCTAGGTCTCTTGCATCCTCAGGGAGTACTTCCTCGCAATTGGCCCCTGATCCGAGGGCAGGGGCCATGGCGTGGAGACCGCTGTAATGAGTCTCCACTCTCCTTCCTCAAGGGGACAGCACTTCACTTTATCCTTTCCGCTTCTCCTTTCAGCTGGTCCTGCGGACGCAAACTGAAAGAGGAGGAGGAAGAGGAGAGATAATGGAGGCTATTCAATGGAGGAGAGAAGCAGCCACTTTTTTTTAAATGGCTGTGTCAAATGCCACGTTCTCTCTCTCTCTGTTTTCCTCAGGGGGGGACTGCATGTGTCCAGAGAGAACTGTAGCTCTGCCGCAGTATAAAAATCTTGTTTGTGTATGTGTGAGCAAAAGCGATTTTGTTTGTGGGTGTCTTTATGTGTGTAAGGATTTGTATTGTCACAGACATTTCTGTAACAATTTGTGTCCTGATTTGTGCTGTGATGTCCTCTTTGCCTGGCTATTTTTATACCTGCGTTGGGAGGCTGAAGTCAGCCTCACTAAAACGCTAATGAAGACTAGAGAGCATGACTTAGTCTCTTTAATGGCATAGTCTCACATGAACAATGTTCAGGTCTTTAACCCACCTGCTATTGCTAGACCACCATGCATCAATTACATTGATGTCAAGACTGCATTCCACTTCAGTTTGTCAAATGGAAGAGTTAACTAATTAAGGTGGTTTCCACCAATGAAGTCCAAAATAGGACTTGAAACTCAAGTCTTTTTTTCTTTTCAACAAAGTGCCATTGAAAGGAGTCTGTCCACCTCAGGTGATTAGGCAAATGTTATATGTGCTGTTTTATGTGGAGTCACACAACTACATAAACTACAAAAGCAGTTTAAAACAGTAGTTTGTTAAATAGTTATATATTTTGCAGATTTAACCAACACATGTTAGTTTGTAGTAAGTATATTTAATACATGTATGTTTTTTTTATTTTTTTTTTTATAAATAAAAGAAAATATATGTATACACTACTGTTTAAAACAAGTTAGGGACCAGTAAGTTAAGAAATTAATACTTTTATTCAGTAAGGATGCATTAAACTGATCAAAAGTAACTGTAAAGTCTTACCCCCTATAACTATAATCACCTAACTGAACGATCAGGTCAGTGCTGCTTCCTCGAGAAAGTTTATAATTTTTATGTGTTTTTAAGTCTTGTCAAAAACATTCAAGGGATTTTAAAAGCACAAGACACCGTGAAAGAAAACTCAATGTGGTACTCGCACACTGTGATCCATCGTTTTTTGTGTGTGAACACACCTGAAGCCACATAGAAAGCTACCTCTCAGACAGCATGCGAGTACTGAATTGAGTTCTCTTTCAAGTCTTTTTAAGAAAATACTCACAAAATTATGTCAAAATGCCTGTCTTGACGAGTAATCCTTGTAAACACAGTCGATTATGTCCTAAATGAATGTAAACAGTTATAACAGTTAGAAAATATTGGACATGTGTCAATAAAATGGATTCGTGCATTAGGTCTTAAAGTGACGGCAGCCTCATATACCTTCTGTTTCCTATGTTAATAATGTCAATCAAACAGCAAAAGAAAAAGAGAGAATCACTCACTGCTCTTAACAAAATAACTTCTGTAGCTTTAAGAGGTATCTGTGTATATTTACTTTATACATTAAAGGGTTAGTTCACCCAAAAATGAAAATTCTGTCAATTATTACTTACCCTCATGCCGTTCCACACCCGTAAGATCTCCGTTAATCTTCGGAGCACAGATTAAGATATTTTAGTTGAAATCCGATGGCTCCGTGAGGTCTTCATAGGGAGCAATGACATTTCGTCTCTCAAGATCCATAAAGGTACTAAAAAAATATTTAAATTAGGTCATGTGAGCACAATGGTTCAATATTAATATTATAAAGCGACGAGAATATTTTTGGAGCGCCAAAAAAACAAAACAAAATAACGACTTATTTAGTGATGGCCGATTTCAAAACAATGCTTCAGGAAGCATCGGAGCACAATGAATCAGTGTATCGAATCATGATTCAGATCGCGTGTCAAACTGCCAACAGCTGAAATCACGTGACTTTGGCGCTCCGAACAGCAGATTCGATACACTGATTCATTGTGCTCCGATGCTTTCTGAAGCAGTGTTTTGAAATCGGCCATCACTATATAAGTCGTTATTTTGTTTTTTTTGGTGCACCAAAAATATTCTCGTCATTTTATAATATTAATATTGAGCCACTGTACTCACATGAACTGATTTAAATATGGTTTTAGTACCTTTATGGATCTTGAGAGAGGAAATGTCATTGCACCCTATGAAGGCCTCACGGAGCCATCGGATTTCAACTAAAATATCTTAATTTGTGTGCAAGTACGGTATAGAGATCGGCCAAAATAAAACTTAAAAACTTTCTGATTTATGGCCAATTTTCTATTATTGTTCAAATCATCCCCCGGGCCAGATTGGACACTGCCGAGGGCCATATTCGGGCCACGGGCTGTTTGTTTGACACCCCTGGCTTAGCCTAAACCAGGATCAGGCCTTAGTTCAATTAGGACATTTAAGTAGCTTTTATAAATGTACCCTAGAAAAAATCATTACTTGTGTGCATCTTAAGACAAAACAATGGCGCTGACATATTTTAAGATACGTCAGTGCAAGTTACTTTCAGTTAAAACAGTTCAAATGTTCCTCGCTTCAGCAATATTCTTTTTGTTCTTAAAAATAAGGCTTCTGAGAGTTTAGGTTTTCAGAAAAACTGAAAAAAAAATGTATTTACAAAATGTATATGAGTGAGTACATCATGAATCCATCTTCCAAACTGTGTTGTTTTCTGACACTGAATCACTACGGAATGCCTATAATAATATATTCTTACTATTTTAGACCGAGCGGGACGCCAACCGCTGCGGAGTAGCTCACTACCTGCGTGACTCATCATATCCATAAACAGAGAGAAGTAGCTCCGGCTACAGTGTTCTTTCTCAAGACGCATTCAGTTTTGTTTCTTAACTGTAATAGTTATTTAGACACATTAATAAATGTGTCCTTCTACCTTCTCTTATTTTTCATTGCAGAGACAAGTTTCTTGTTGGGGAATGCGCAAATTGTGGAGTGGCCTATAGTTTACAGTAATGACGGATTCTGCAAACTCTCTGGTTACCACAGGGCAGAGGTCATGCAGAAGAGCAGCACCTGCAGGTGAGTGCCTCTCCCACCTGTCTGTCTTTATTCTTTAGTCAAGGACAGACAGTGCCAGACAAATTTATATTCATAACTTTTCATTGGAAGGCATGCAGGATCCAAAAGTGCATTTGTGTGCATCATAACTAAATTATGTGTTTTTACAGAATTACATTATTCGGAATACGGAAAGGAAGCTTCACACACTTTCCCAGAGAGGTTATGCTTGGATATCTGAAGCTAAATCTATTAAACTGATGTAGTATAGAATGTGAAGTAGTGGAAGGAGAGGAAGAACAGTTTGATTGTTTTGTTTTGTTTTTTATTTCTCAAGTGAGTACTAACCTCTCTATTCCTGCCAGTTTCACTCGTCACAGGAGTGAGGATGTTTCTCTAATGATTTGGTGAAGTGTTAGAGACAGAAGTGTCATTTTCTCACTCTGCTTGAGTTAGCAATACTGCTAAAGCATACTTCTCACATTAGTTCAGCTGCGTTAAGCCATAGTAGCCATAGTGAGTTTGCTTGTGCTATTTAGCCACTCGGAGAGAGAATTTCTCCTGAGCCATCACCGAACACCTTGTTAGCGCTAAATAAACTCAGTAAGGTGCCAATCATCGGAACAGAAATAGAAATACCAACTATGATTTGGCTCTACCTACATGCAGTGATATGGATCTGCCTACAGACTGCGATATGACTCCAGATTGAATCAGAATTCAAGGGGAATTTTAGAGGTAAATTTGGCACAAGTCTTTGTCAGGTAAAGCAATAAGGGTGAAGATTTGATACTAAAAATCTTTGAGTTGCTTATAGCCACAAAACTCAAATGGACTATAAATCTCTGTATTTTTGGTTTTATGGAAGCTGAAGTGCTGAGGTAATATTTATTAAATGATAATTTAAGTAATTTTGTGTAGGCCAATGTTTCATTGGTTGTCATTAAATTGTACAACCGAATTCCGGAAATCACATGAGCCAATATTTTATTCACAATAGAACATAGATAACATAACAATTGTTTAAACTGAGAAATTTTACACTTTTATCCACTAAATGAGCTCATATCAAATTTGATGCCTGCTACAAGTCTCAAAAAAGTTGGCACAGGGGCAACAAATGACTGAAAAAGCAATTTGAAAAAGAAAATTTTGAAAATATTTATCTGGGAGAACATCTAGCAACTAATTAAGTTAATTGACATCAGGTCTGTAACATGATTAGCTATAAAAGGGATGTCTTAGAGAGGCAGAGTCTCACAGAAGTAATGATGGGCAGAGCTGTGAAAGAATGCGTGAAAAGATTGTGGAATACTTTAAAAACAATGATCCTCAACATCAAATTGCAAAGGCTTTTCAAATCTCATCATCTACAGTGCATAACATCATCAAAAGATTCAGAGAAACTTGAGAAATCTCTGTGTGTAAGGGACAAGGCCGAAGACCTTTATTGGATGCCCGTGGTCTTCAGGCCCTCAGACGACACTGCATCACTCATCTGCATGATTGTATCAATGGCATTACTAAATGGGCCCAGGAATACTTCCAGAAACCACTGTCGGTAAACACAATCCGTTATGCCATCTGCAGATGCCAACTAAAGCTCTATCATGCAAAAAGGAAGCCATATGTGAACATGGTCCAGAAGCGCCATCGTGTCCTGTGGACCAAAGTCCTTTAAAATGGACTGTTTCAAAGTGGAAAAGTGTTCTATGGTCAGACGAGTCCAAATTTGACATTCTTTTTGGAAATCACGGATGGCATGTCCGGGCTAAATAGGAGGGAGACCTTCCAGTGTGTTATCAGCATTCAGTTCAAGAGATGCTTCTGATGGTATGGGGGTGCATAAGTGCATACGGTATGGGCAGCTTGCATGTTTTGGAAGGTACTATGAATGCTGAAAGGTATATAAAGGTTTTAGAGCAACATATGCTCCCCTCCAGACGACGTCTATTTCAGGGAAGGCCTTGTGTATTTCAGCAGGACAATGCAAAACCACATACTGCAGCTATTACAACAGCATGGCTTCGTCGTAGAAGAGTCCGGGTGCTGAATTGGCCTGCCTGCCTAATCTTTCACCTATAGAGAAAAATATGTCAAAGACAAGCACAAACTCTTCAGCAGCTGGAAACCTATATCAGGCAAGAATGGGACCAAATTCCAACACCAAAACTCCAGAAACTCATAACCTCAATGCCTAGATGTCATCAAACTGTTTTGAAAAGAAGAGGAGATGCTACACCATGGTAAACATGCCCCTGTCCCAACTATTATGAGATCTGTAGCAGGCATCAAATTAGAAAAGAGCTCATTTTGTGCATAAAAGTGTACAATTTCTCAGTTTAAACATTTATGTTATCTATGTTCTATTGTGAATAAAATACTGGCTTATGTGATATGAAAGTCTTTTAGTTTTCATTTTATTCAAAAAAAAAAAAAAAAAACATCCCAACATTTCCGGAATTCGGGTTGTATTATCCAAAATTCTGAAACTACTTTTAGTTGACATTTTCCTATTTAATGCAATTTTTTTGTATTTAAAATGATATAATAAGCATATTAGTTTTAGTGAAAAGTTGAATTGGATAATGATTTTCTTTTTGTATTCCTCCCTTTAATAAAATCAGCACTTAAGATGCTCAAATAAAGGATTGTACAAAGGAGTTCACATGATCAGTGTCATAAATTAGCTTATTTGATTAGCAAGAATTGAATGATTTCTTATTCATTTTATGTTTGCTATAACCGATCGTATTTTACCAGACTGAAATTATATTTTGAATGCCATATTTTTAATGTGATTTCAGACTTTTGAACTCCACTGTTCACAGACACCTTATTTGCAAACATTTGCAAAAACTTCAGTCAATAAAACCCACAAGAATACCTTGTTTTTGCTGCTGTTTGGAATTTCCTAAACTTTAAAGTTTAATGTTTCTTTCCTTTTACATAACGTTAAGGTGTAGAGCATGTTTGAACTGTGGCTTCGTATCTACTGTTTGTCCAGCCTCCATAAGTTAAATAGAGCGGCTGCAGGAACTGACAGCCCGTGTCATCAGCCACTCCCCCTTGTGCACACTCTCTGAATTAACTGACAGTGAAAGACAAGGTAGAGTTTGCTAGGCGGATGTGTGTGCCACACAGGTGTGCGCACTCCCCTAACTCTCTTTTTCTGTTCTCTTTGTCTCGCTCATTTTCATCGCCTGCTTCTCCCTTTCCCACCCACTTTTCCCACTCTCACAACCCTTTTTGACTTTTACTCTTTTGTCTCTCTGTCCCCCTGGCAGTTTCATGTACGGCGAGCTGACAGACAAGAAGACAATAGACAAAGTCAGACAGACCTTTGATAACTATGAATCCAATTGCTTTGAAGTGCTGCTGTATAAGAAGAACAGTGAGTATTCCCAGCTATGATTGTTTAGCTGTGCCTGCTAAATCTAGCAGAAGATTGAAAGTGCAGAGATGTAATTGTGCTCTATATAAGAAGCTGAATTCCAGAAATTAATGAAAATGACTTGAGAAAATGGCTTAAGACAAAGTTTATTTCTCTGTTAGTATTGTTTATATATATAAACATGGTATCTGATTTGAAGTGCTGCATGTTGGTTAGAAATTTTGTCAGACTTATGCATATGCCATCAAAGTGTTTCAAGAGCAGCCATGTGGCTCAGTCGGCGCAAATACTGCAGAGCGGCTGCACAAGCTCTGATGACACCTTCAGTTCCGCTAATGCTCTCAAATCTTTTTTTTCATAGCAGTTAAAACTCTGTTCATGTAATCTTAATGTGTCAACACGAAAGTGATAAAAATGGAGACCCCACTTTATTACTACCCAAATAATATAGGCATATTTTGAACTTTCTTCTTTTACATACAGGCAGCACACGACCTATTCACGGAAAAGTGTTTCTTGTTGCTACATTTATATTCAAACACCATGCGAGTGTTACTGCGGAAAGAAGAAAGTGCCCAATTTGTTGGCTCGTCCCCCGACCCCAAGCTGCAAATCTTGCAGTTTTGAGTAATGAGTTAAAGAGATAGTTCACCCAAAAATGAAAATTTGATGTTTATCTGCTTACCCCCAGGGCATTCAAGATGTAGGTGACTTTGTTTCTTCAGTAGAACACAAATGATGATTTTTAACTCCAACCATTGCCGTCTGTCAGCCGTATAATGTGGGTCAATGGGAACTTCTTTTATAAGAGTAAATAAAACTTGCTTAGACAAATCCAAATTAAACCCTGCAGCTCGTGACGACACATTGATGTCCTAAGACACAAAATGATCGGTTTGTGCGAAAAACCAAACAGTATTTATATAATTTTTTACCTCGAAAACACCACTACACAACTCCAACTGCATTCAGCATTTGCTTAGTGAGGTCTGATCACACTCTGACAACAGAAGTGATGTCTGGCACTCATTGAAGTATATGCGTGAGACATCATTGTGTTTGGATTTGTCTAAGCAAGTTTTATTTACTCTTATAAAAGAAGTTCCCATTGACCCACATTATACTGCTGACAGACGGCAACGGTTGGAGTTAAAAATCCTTATTTGTGTTCTACTGAAGAAACAAAGTCACCTACATCTTGGATGCCCTGGGGGTAAGCAGATAAACATCAAATTGTCATTTTTGGGTGAACTATCTTTTTAAAGCAGTGCCAGATACAGAAAATGGTTGATGGGTGGGTCTCTAAAAGTGTGGATGGGCCTGAATAATAATTTTTTTATAACATGTTTTTTAACTGACTTAACTTGATAAAAAAAAAAAAAAAAAAAGACAAAAACAAGGACTGGTCCCTGTGGCACTTGCGCCAATGAATTAAGATACCACTGTTTCACTAATAAGAGAAATCTCAATGTCTGAGTCTTATGATCGACAACCAATGGCCTGAATTAGCATATTATTATTAATATTAGGTTATAGTTCTAATAAAATTCATGACATTTAGGGTGCTTTCACACTGGCAGTTTAGTTTGAAATGAGGCATGGTTTGCAAATTTCGCATGAAAATTTGGTAATGTGAAAGTTGCCATGCAGACACTGGAGCGCAACGGGGTACCGAACCTGAGACTGCCTGTAAGAGGTGGTCTAAGTTCAGTTGCACTGGAACTGTGGCGTGACATACAGTATGCACATCCAGTAAACCCAAGTGTCATTCACTCTGCTGTGTATAATAGTGCCAAATTAATTAAAAAACATAATATATTGACCTGCGACCTGTGCTGTGCACATCTGTGATGGCGTAAGATGAACACAAATGCACCGGGGTTCAAATGAATCAAGTTTAAGCTGTGTCCCAGTTCAGAGGCTGCATCCTTCAAAGGCCATGAAGATTGGACCGACCATTGTGAAATGGAATTGTCTTGGATTGTTCTTGTCGTCTAGCAGCTGAGACAAGCTGCAGTAATGTTTGTAATGGACTTTTTTGAAAGTTATATTCAACTGTCTGAAATCAAAACAGGGTTCACAACCTGTCTAAATATGTTCACCTTGGTCCATTTCTGTACATAATAAAGAGTATAAACTATATAAAACAACTTTAAAGTTTTTTTTTTTTTTTTTTTTTAATTTTTATATTTGTATCATTAGATATTTGAGTAAGTTGCAACCCAATACTTGCATCTAAAAGTGTAATCCGGCAATTTCTCTCAAAAAATCCTGTTGTCACTGGTGCACAATGAATTCTGGGGCAGGGTAGGCTGTGAAGGATCCATCGGTTATATCCTTCATTGCATGGGAAACGAAGGACACATTTCGAGGCCGCAAATTGGGACAGCGTTTGTCGCACAGCTGTTATGCAATCGTCTTTGAAAGCGGCCTTTGAAGGATGCAGCCAAAGATGATTTTAATATCGGGAGATAAAAGGGTCATTGACAGGGAGAAAACATAACAGTCAACTTGGATCATGTGTACCTTGATAACCAATCACTTTACAGCCTTGACATCATTGAATTTCACTCAGAGTTGTGCGACAGTCAATCGCTGTTTACAGACACCATAGGAATGAATGAGAAGTGCAGTAAACTACCTGTCACAAAAAGTCTGTAACTTAGTTAAATCCGAAACGATTTTTTAATGACAAACATGTTGAAGATTAGCCGGCTGTCGATTCATTTAAAGGGATAGTTCACCCAAAAATGAAAATTTGATGTTTATCTGCTTACCCCCAGGGCATCCAAGATGTAGATTACTTTTTTTCTTCAGTCGAATGCAAATTATGATTTTTAACTGCAACCGCTGCCGTCTGTCAGTCAAATAATAGCAGTGATTGGGAACTTGAACAATAAGAGTCAAAAAAACTTCCATAGACAAATCCAAATTAAACCCTGCGGCTCAAGACGGCACAATGATGAACTAAGACACGAAACGATCGGTTTGTGCGAGAAACCGAACAGTATTTATATAATTTTTTACCTCTAATACACCACTATGTCCAACTCCGTTCAGCTTCCGGCTAGTGAGGTCTGATCGCGCTCTGACAACGGAAGTGATGTCTCGCGCTCATTGAAGTATAAGGGCGAGACATCACTTCCGTCATCACAACGCTTTTTTTGACCTCACTAACAGGAAGCTGAACGAAGTTGGACATAGTGGTGTATTAGAGGTAAAAATTATATAAATAATGTTCGGTTTCTCGCACAAACCGATCGTTTCGTGTCTTAGTTCATCATTGTGCCGTCTTGAGCCGCAGGGTTTAATTTGGATTTGTCTATGGAAGTTTTTTCGACTCTTATTGTTCAAGTTCCCAATCACTGCTATTATTTGACTGACAGACGGCAGCGGTTGCAGTTAAAAATCATAATTTGCATTCGACTGAAGAAAAAAAGTCACCTACATCTTGGATGCACTGGGGGTAAGCAGATAAACATCAAATTTTCATTTTTGGGTGAACTATCCCTTTAATTATAATAAGTTTTTTTTCCCCACAAAAGTAGTTTATTCAGCGCAGTGAAGCCTATCCTCCTTCCCTACCACAGCGTTATGCTTTTTTTTTTTTTTGCTAACCTTGCATGCTTGCCTTCAAGCGGCTTTGATATGCATCCTTTGAATTGGGACACAGCTTGAGTGTGAAACCAGACCTACACTGCAGGGGCCACCAGGAACAATCGCACTCGCACTCGGACTTGGACCACAGCTAACATGCCCAGTGTGAAAGCCCCCTTAAAGTCATTGAACAAAATAATTTATTTTCATGTATCTGCCTGGGTGGGCAAGCTGTTAATTGTAGCTCCGCCCCTGAGCTAAAGGCAGGCAAATAAGATGCTACATAATTCTGAAACTTTTCTCCACTCTTTTGCAAAAAAAAGTGACTTGTTAAAATAAGTATGGGCATTTTAGTCATTTTGCCTACTCGAATACTTAGGGTTATTGTGCAGATACTTAAAATATATCTGCATCGATTTTTAATATGCATCAAGCGGACGTGTTTGGTTTTTACATTGCAGTATGTTTTTTTAGTACCGCTGTGATGCAGCCCACTTTCTGTTTTTGTCGTGGCTTGCTTGCACTCTGCATCGCATGTTTACGCAGTTAGAAGTTAAAATAGTTATTTTAAAGAGTCTGAAGAACCTTTATATTCAGTTGGGTGCAATTTAGCTGTTGATTAGTGTGTATGTGTGTGTGTGTGCACACACGCCCGCTCTCCTTATCTAGATTTTGTAAAAAGTCTAATAATTTATCGGCTACTCGCGCCCTAAAAACTCAGTATATTTGCTGAGTTATTTGATAGTTTACACCTCGAGGCATCTTGCATTTTGGGCACAATTGCATCCTCTCTGCTCTTGAATTTCTGTAATGTAGTTACTATAAAGATAAATCACCCTATGTTGCCTCTGTAAGATAAAGCTGCCCTGTTAAGCTCAAATGTAATGACCCATTAGGCACACGGGTTAAACAGTATATTTCTCATATGGGTGAACTTGGTCTCAATGATCTTCATGTCTCTTTTTTCTCAATCCCTGTCTTTCTCCTCCAATCTTTATTCACCACCATAATCTCATCATCATTTATTCCTCTCCTTCCCTTCCTTTAACCTCTCTGTCACATTCACTTTCCCTCACTATTCTCATCATTTTCATCCATGTCTTTTATCTTCTTGGTCATGACTCCTTTAAAACTCTCAATTTGCTTCTTTTTTTACATACCACTTTTCATACTTTCCCTTTCTTTCATCCTGCTTTCTCTCCTCTCTCATTGCATTCATCCGTGTCGTCAGGAACCCCTGTGTGGCTCTACATGCAGGTGGCCCCCATCAGGAATGAGAATGATAAGGTGGTCCTGTTCCTCTGCACTTTTAAGGATATCACTGTCTTCAAGCAGCCCATTGAAGATGAGACCACCAGAGGTAAGGACTCTAAACCTCATCTGAAGTGAAGAATTTTTCAGACTTTTGCATTAGCACTCCAAAAAGCATAATTCATAATTGTCAGTTTGTGTTTTTAAGTTGATGCAATCACTCTGAAAAAAAAAGAACTTTTAATAAATAAACATTTAATATTTGTAATATTTTTTCATCTGTATTTTTCTCTTGTTTTCCAATAATATTAAGCAGTATTTTGACTCTTTGATTTCAGAGAATATATCTTGAATTAAGTTTATTATTCATTATCTGTTAACAAATGTATTTATTTAAATGACTTGATTTAATAATTGATTGATTGATTGATTGATTGATTGATTTATTTAATTGTTTTATTTTAAAAAGAATATAACTCAAAACATTTGAGAGGTTTAAATATAAAAGTGCTCAATATCTTACACAATAATATCCATAATAAATATCCCTAATATCTTCTTATACAATATTTTAAGTAGATTGATCTTATATATATTAAAGATATTTAGATATTTAGACCTTAATCATGTCTACTTTCAAATTAGTAAAAATAGCATATTGGCGATTTGGCAAAAGATCCCTTGTGCATTAATGTTTGTACTTTGTAAAGCATCATATCTTTCTATTTACAACTTGTTTTTGTTGCATTGAGAAGTGTAGCCAATCACAGACATGTCTGTTGATTTCTTGAACGCAATGGTCAATCAGAGGTTTTTGATCTGGAATACACTTTACTGCTCAAAGCCGGAGTTTTCCGTCCAGTCCAATGCTGCAGTCTGCACTCTCGCAAATCCTCTCATAACAAAGTGTAGACATTATGTAAATAAGAGATTTGTTGTAGAAAGCTTTAGTGATTATACAACCTGATCTCATGGAAAGTCGTACGAGTCGTAAAAATACGTACCAATACGTTCACATCACTGCAGTTTCCAACAGAAATGAACGCTAGAGGCAGTAAAACAGCAAGCGCTTTTAATCGTTTTCATACTTAAAACAGTTATGATTACAGGGACAGATTGTGGATTAATAAAGACTTGTTTTTACATCATGACTTCAAAACGCTTTTTACCAAAGTGCCCGATTTGTAAACGAATATGTTTTGGACTTTGCATTGGTTAACCAGCTCCATATGTTTCGCTTTTCTGACATAAGAAGCTTGCTCGGTGGCTCAGCTGATACAGAGTTGGGCTTAGGACCCAGAAGCCTTGGGTACGAATCTGGGGGAAAAATGAGTCACGGTAAAAGAGCTCAAAGATGAGAGATCAAAAGCTAAAACGGCACGGTTACGGATGCTTTTTATGTCACATTTGCTTTTGTTAACACTATCAGGAAGGTTTAGGTGTAGTGTTGATGCTACGTTATTTTAAAAAATAATGGAGCACTACACTTTTAAGCGCCACTCACTGGACAAAATTTGGAATCAGAACTGCGGTGAGTGGTATAAAACCATCATCATAAAACTGTACCATATTCACGTTTATCTGTTCCGACATTTCACACTGAAACTGCAGTGATATGTACGTATTGCTATTTTGTGACTCGCGAAAACGTTCCCACAGGTACATTTTTCTAATGAGACCAGGCTCTGATTATAACGGAGCTTCATGAAATCGCGACTAAGATGAGTGACAGCTTTTGAGTGATTATGAATGGGCAACTCTTTGCGCACTTTCAAGGCGATATATAATCAATTCAGAATTTGAATAAATCTTTTGTTTTTCATGCTTGACCAGCAGCCACGTACACGCTGCAAAGTTTTGGGAGTGACATCCGTGTATTTCATGTATTTGAGTGATTATTATAGTCATGCATGCACAATTTTTTCTCTTCTTTTCCACAAAAAACTGTTTTGTCTTTCATTTGATTGGGTGGACCAGCCGACAATCTGAGTGCCACCCTGGCCCTTATATAGCCTCGCCACTGGTTGGATGTGTTTCAACTGTGTGTTGCAGCCTGCGTGGCATAATAGTATATGGTTGTATAATGAGAGCGACAAGCTGTCACTTTATGTTGGAGAGTGCTGCTTATGGGCAGCACTGCAGTCAGCCATTGAGCGTTCCTCGTATATATGTGTACTTATGATTGATGGGCATTGTCAGATCCCACTTTTTCCTCCATTTACTCTCTCTTTCTGCTTCTCTCTCTCTCTCTCTCTCTCTCTCAATCTCTTATAAACCAGTGGCTATTTTCCTTGTCAGCTTGTGCCACTGCTAAACTGAAGCACTTGTCCTTTGACAGTGATCCTAGCCCACACAGGAGCTCTTTAAAGAAACACACACACACACACACACACACACACACACACACACACACACACACACACACACACACACACACACACACACAGATATATATATTTGGAATTTCCCCTCAGAGACTTGATAGCAGCTGCTGTCACTTTGTGGCAGGGCACCTGTGCCCAGCTGAGTCTCTTGTCAGTGGGAGTGTATAGAGCGACAAGAAGTATTAGTTCAGCGAGTATTTTCACTATTTATCAGATAGATGGCCAATCAGATAGATAAACCCTCCAATACACAAGAAGTGGTGAAATTATACCTCTCTGCAATTATTGACATATTTTATGGTCTAGCTATAGTGCTTGCAACATAATCTACCTGCTTTGGCAATTGCAGTCACATGGTATATGAAGATGTCAATGAAGACATTGATTTCAGTATGACTGTGGGCTCAACCAATTACTGCATATCTACTCAAATTTGTTTGATCAAAACACTACTGGCTTGGACATATACACTGCTCAAAAAAAAAAAAAAAAAAGGAACACTTTGAAAACATCAGATCTCAATGGGGAAAAATATAATGCTGAATATTTATTCTGATATGGACTGGGTAATGTGTTAGGAATGAAAGGATGTCACATCGTTTGAAGGAAATAAAAATGATCAACCTACAGAGGACTGAATTCAAAGACACCCCGAAAATCAAATGAAAAAATTATGCAGCATGTTAGTCCATATTGCTGAAATTTCATTGCAGCAACACAAAATGGTACTCAGTAGTTTGTATGGCCTTGCATGTGCTTGTATGCATGCCTGACAACGTCAGGTCTGATCTGCCCAGATCTGGACCAGGGCATCACTGAGCTCCTGGACAGTCTGAGGTGCAACCTGGCGGTGTTGGATGGACCAAATCATATTGTCCCAAAGGTGTTCTATTGGATTTAAGTCAGAGTGGGGCCATTCAATGGTATCAATTCCTT
Organism: Chanodichthys erythropterus; assembly: GCF_024489055.1. Lineage (NCBI taxonomy): Eukaryota > Metazoa > Chordata > Actinopteri > Cypriniformes > Xenocyprididae > Chanodichthys > Chanodichthys erythropterus. Next base: position 1,621,047 of record NC_090224.1, on the reverse strand, counting down.
CATCCTCCAGGAACTGCCTGCATATTCTCGCCACATGAGGCCAGGCATTGTTGCGCACCAGGAGGAACCCAGGACCCACTGCACCAGCGTAGGGTCTGACAATGGGTCCAAGGATTTCATCCCGATACCTAATGGCAGTCAGGGTGCCATTGTTTAGCCTGTAGAGGTCTGTTTGTCCCATGGATTTTCCTCCCCAGACTATCACTGACCCACCACCAAACCGGTCAGGCTGAACAATGTTACAGGCAGCATACCGTTCTCCACGGCTTCTCCAGACCCTTTCACATCTGTCACCTTCTTTTATCTGTGAAAAGCACAGGGTGCCAGTGGCGGACCTGCCCATTCTGGTGTTCAATGGCAAATGCCAATCGAGCTCCATGGTGCCGGGCAGTGAGCACAGGGCCCACTAGAGGACGTCGGGCCCTCAGGCCACCCTCATGAAGTCTGTTTCCGATTGTTGGTTAGAGACATTCACACCAGTGGCCTGCTGGAGATCATTTTGTAGGGATCTGGCAGTGCAGGGTTAAGGACCTTCTATGGCCCTGTCCAGCTCTCCTAGAGGAACTGCCTGTCTCCTGGAATCTCCTCCATGCTCTTGAGACTGTGCTGGGAGACAAAGCAAATCTTCTGGCAATGGCATGTATTGATGTGACATCCTGGAGGATTTGGACAGCCTGTGCAACCTCTATGGGGTCCAGGTATTGCCTCATTCTACCAGTAGTGACACTGACCCTAGGCAAATGCAAAACTAGTGAAAAACAGTCTAAAATGATGAGTAGGGAAAAAAATGTCAGTGGCATCCACCTATAAAACCATTCCTGTTTTGGGGGTCATCTCATTGTTGCCCATCTATTGCACCTGTTGTTCATTTCATTAACACCAAAGCAGCTGAAACTGATTAACCCCCTCTGCTACTTAACTGACCAGATCAATATCAAAGGAGTTTAACTGACTTAATGATATTCTCTGATTAAAAAGCGTTCCTTTAATTTTTTTGAGCAGTGTATATCCATATGGCTTTTACTAAATATTCATGAATATACAAAATTATGCACAGTTGATGCCCTTACATTCCTTTGACATAGAAGGGCCTCTATTCTGGTCGTGTCAAGAATATGAGCTGCTTATCACCACACCAAACCACAAACTTTATTTAAGCAGGCATTCAAATCATCTACAGTGATTACTTTATAAATGAAGGACTCTTTGCCCTTATCAAAATGTTAATCTATGCCGCTCCTGACCCTTGATGCACTAATAAATATTAACAGCACAATCAGATTATTCATAGACTGGCATGTCTCTTGAGCTTGTTGTTAGGTAAATATGAGATCTGTTGTTCTAAAGGGGCATTTGTTAAACGTCACACTCCAGGTGTGTATTCAGTATTGCTTCATGAATAGCTCATGTGCACATACTGATGAGAGAGTGCAGCATCAGGTATACTAAGCCAAAAACTACCAAAATGCACCAAATCAGCATATTAGAATTATTTCTGAAGGATCATGTGACAGTGAAGACTGTAGTAATGACTGCTAAAAAAAATCAGCTCTGGAATAAATTATGTGTTAAAATATATAAAATATTGAAAACTTTGTAAATAAATTTCTACAGTCTTCTTTCAAGAACATTAAAACCCCCAAACTTTTGAAGTATATACACATTATCACCTTTTATAATATCAGATTATTAATGTTTGTTAAAGTTACTAATTAAAATGATTAAAATAATATGATTTTGAAGTGAACTTCTCCTTTAATCCAGACTTTAGCTTCCACTGTTGTTTTTTTAGGTAAAGAATAACATGCATTGAGCATAGTTATAGTGAAGCTTTTAGTGTTATTTGCATCACAGGAAGTATTTTGTAATTCGTTGTATAATAGAGATCTTCCCTAGAGCCTCAATCCATGTGACTGTTTCTGCTCCCCCTGGGGAGATGATAGAGCTAAAAGCAAAATTACAGTATGTGTGTTCATGTATGTTTCCATGTATGCTGGGCTCAAAATCCCATTGGAATAGTGTTCCTGTCGGTAAGGCTCTGCTCTGCACTGGTGGTCCAATGAAATATGCAAAGCATCTGCATAATAAAGCACCATTAGGCGTCAGTGCCCCTAATGCACATCGGGTTATTTTGTGTTGACTGTGTATTCGCCCCTTGCGTTTAAATGATTTGTGAAAACATTTAAACCACTTAAACACAAGCAAGTGTCTGAGGACCTCTGACCTATCGGCGTGATCTCATTGATGGTGACTTACCCAGGGGCACAAACTTCAAATAATAGCAAATAGGGAAGGAAAATGAGGAATGAATATGGGCTCCATGGCAACAGTGAAACCCTTTGAGATCCTTCCAGATCTTTCTCTAAGCATCTGATAGTTACCTGGAGAGGATTTTCAGCTCATCAAATGTATACTTTAAGACCTCAGCATTGACACAAGCATAAATTGAGAGCTAGCCAGTAGAAGCTCAAGGGAACATAGTTATCAGCAATGAAGAAATGAAGAACCTGTGTTTATGGTTAGGTTCAGAGCTATAGATAGAAAAAACAACAGGAAGATTGCACAAAGCAAGCAATTAACAAGTCATTTTTTAAAAGATGGATACTTTGTTGATCATGGTAGCTGTTGATCAAATTATATGAAAAACATTATAGATGGGCATATATCCAGTGAATTTTCTTTATATTAACCTACAAAGCCTGCTGTAGCATATTTAATATACAAATTTCCAAGGCCTCAAAATATTAACATGGTCAAAACTTTGCTGGAAAATCTGTTGTACACAATCCAATACATTCCTTCTGTTGTTTGATTGATACTAAAGGTCTTTTAGTATAATTCTAAATACATCCCCCTCTAGGTTTGGTACACATGTCTTTTTGCTAATAATAAAAGTAAGATTTAAATCATTTTACTAAGACATGTTATTGCAAGATATAGAGTAACAACTTCTTCTATATCATGCTATATGAGCCATAAACCCTAAAAAAAATTCCATTCAGAATTTGTTTGTTCATGTGCCTTCATTACCTTATTTGCTTAATTCCTTTAGTGAATTGGGTGTGTCGTGGACATTCTCAATACAAATCTGACTTCACCACTGACAATTTAAACAGCTCCTAATTGTTAATATAATACTACAGTATCTCGAGGTAATTCACTGAATTCCTGAATACTTACAATACAATACAATACTTCCCTGAAGTATGGTGATGGCGTCCCGTCAAGAAGCTACTATCACTACCTCAATCACACTTTTGTTGTCTTTTGAACATAGAATCTTTAGTACTTCTATTCCTCACTACCTCAGTCACACTTGGCTGTTACTTTTGTTGTCTTTTGAGCGTAGGATTCTTCTACTTCTTTTAGCTGCGCAGCATATACCTGACACGACTTCCAAGTTGCTCTTTGTAGAAATGAAGTTTTATTTACAGCCGTGAGGTCACTCATCACAACGACAGAGTGAGTCTCTGAACAGAAAGGCACATACACATTTAAACCTTACAGTTGAATAAAAATCAATGTCACTCAAGTCTTTTCAATGTGATTTGTTCTTGTGATTGGTTTATAATGATCTGACCTGAGCTAATCAAGTGACTTTAGTTCTACTGTTTTAAGTAAGCTTACATGTTCTTTGACCTGAACATCCTTAATCTGCATCTTCTATACACTTTTAACACCAGTTCATAAAACTTCTGTACATTTCTAACACCAGTACATCAAATATTTCCATCACAGGTGACAAAACAATGCAAATATCATGTGCAAATAAATGCTGCTATCAGTGAGTGTGATTCTAAGTGAAGTCTCCCCTTAGTTTGTGTTTGCTTCACTGTTGCATGCCTAGCAGACCTTGTTTGCCACTCGTCTGGCAGATGTGGTGCATTTGGGCAAACATATGCTCCATTGTAGTTTAGGTCCGATAGTGTTCTATGAGGCTGGGATGGCCATACAGAGACTTCTCTGAGGCTTGCCTTGTGGTTGCTCGACACAGCCTACCTAGTGCCATTTTCCCCTGTTGAAGGACTATATCTGTAAGAGACCTCAGGGGTCCTGTGCAGTGACTCTTTGCCCTGAGCAGCCAGATGGCCTGAACCATCCATTGTTTTTCTCCTTTTCTTCCTTCTGTCTGTGACATAGTTCATTTTTTCGTCTCTTTCCTAAACTGGCCAATTTAGTGTTGGAGGTTTCATGCCTATATATGACTCTCCTGTTTCCATCAAAATTGTTCATCCAGCGCTCCACAGAGTCAATATTCAGGTCTGGCTGCTATAGCCAAACCTTTGGTCACTCATGCCAGTGCCAAATGTCGGTTTCAGTGGTGCCAACAGTGCAAATCTTGGGCTGTGGACAATTTGAAATATGTATTTGTTCTCTGAGTTCACCTTCACTGTCTTTCCTGTGAGTTACGGTGTGGAAGAAGCCCCAAAAAGGCTTGACACCAGGACTGTTGCGTGCTTTGAGTGAAGCACGGGGTGGATCAATGATGGTTTGGGCTGCTATATCATGGCATTGCCTACTATGTCACTGTCAAAGACTACCAAACCATTCTGGAAGACCATGTGCACCTAATGGTTCAAACATTGTACCTTGCGCAATGTATCAGCATGATAATGCACTAATACACACACAGCAACACTTGTGACAGAATGGTTTGAACGTAAAAGTGAAGTTGAACTTCTCCCATGGCCTGCACAGTTACCAGATCTAAATATTTTTGAGCCACTTTGTGGTATTTTGGAAAGATCAAGTCAGAAAACGTTTTCGTCCACCAGCATCAGATAGTGACCTGGCCACCGTTCGGGAAGAGGAATTGCTCAAAATCCACTGTGAATGACTTGTATCTGTCATTCCCAAGACCAATTGATTGGCTGCAAAAGGAGTCCCTACACCAGGAGTATTCAGTTAAAGAACAGTTATATATATGTCATCAGTTGAGCCCAACTGGATATGAATATTAAAGGTAAGATGAAATGTCTTATCAGGCTGTTATTAGTTTTACATTTAGATACCTTTATGTATGGAAGAAGGCCATGTGAATGATAAAATATACTGCATGGAGGTTCAGATTTTTCTCCTTGAAGTCTGGAACATTTTTATATTTTGCTTAAAATAAGTATCTAAAAACAAAGAAACAATGTACACAATAATCAAGTTGATCTCATTGTGAGCAGAAAACAAAATTAACTAATTTCTAAGCGCACAGGGCAGAAAGGGCTTGAATGACGCTGAAAATATTAGTATATAGCTCCAAATGATCCTTAGCATAAACGGCCCTATGTGAACAGCTCTGTTGTTTTGACGCACTGCTCACTAAAAACTGTAGAAATGGTAAAATTGTGCTACAGATGTCATTTTGTCTTGCGGTCTGGTTGGTCTGGAACCAAGCCTGGGTACGGAACAGGACCACAGCCTGCTATTTGAGGATGCCTGTCCTACACCACACTAATGAATTATTGTAGTCTAAAACCTGGGGTTTCAGTTTCATTGTCCAACCCCTGTATATACTGTATATGTGTAAAAAAACAAAAACAAAACAAAAAAAACACCACAAACCCTAAACAATACAGAGTGATAACATGATTTTAGTAAAGAAATCACTTGCTAAACTTTTTTACAACTTTGTCACTTTGTCAATGTTACACTAAAAACACTAAAACAACTGTAAAAATTACTATTTAAACAACTTTACAGCTCAAATAATACACATTCATTTCCATTGTAAATGACTCCATAACCAGGGGTATTCGCTTTTGTAAAAGAAAAGGAGGGATGAGTCAAAATGACTTTTTCTCATGGAAACATAAATGCTTGACTTTGTATTTATTGAATTTAACTTGTAATGAACCCAGAAAGTTCTTTTAACTTATATGTAGCCAGTTCAGTCTGACATAAAGCTGTTCCCTGCTGAATGGGCTTGAACAGACCAGCGTGCTATTTTCATACATCCTACCAATAAGTGCACACGGCTGATTTCCCCTCCTTATCCCTTCACTGAGTTCATTGTTCATGTGGCCGTGCAGAAAGACTTCCCCTCTATGTCCCTGTTGTAATGAGAGAGAGTGGCTGCAAGAGCCCCGATGTGTTCAGACTTACTCACGGTATTGTTGTGTTGTACATTCATGAGATGTGACTTAAATGGGAGAGCCACACTGTTATTAATGTTTTACTTCTTTTTTCCCACCATCTAAGCTTTTAAAAATGGGCCGTCCATCCTGAAAGAAAAAAGAGCATGGATGAGATTAGTGGTAAAACATTGCATTTACATTGGAATACACTTTGTAATCACTTGATGAAGATCTTCTTGTGCAGGACTCAACTGACTTTAGGGTTATTGAGTTCAAGAGAAAAAAACTTCCCATCAGTCTTTGTTAGTAAGAAAACAATGACTTCAAACGCGGCTCCCCATTGAATGCAATACGTTCACGGCGACCCGAGTTCGATTCCCGCCTCGAGGTCCTTTGCCGATAGATTTGGTACGTGGGTACACAAAATATGTGACTTTATTTGGAAGGAAGGGATGAGGAAGAACAATTTTCACTGCTGTCAGCAATTGAAAGAGCCTCAGTGGAAATCAGCATGGGCCATTGCTTTTCGGTTGTAGACCGCGACGCCAGCAGTGCTACTAGTTGAGTGGAAAAGTGTGTTTGTGAGTAAAGTAAACTGAAAGAAAGGTAGTGAAGATTCAAAAAAGTGTTTCAAGTTGCTGATACATCATTTTGGTGCTCTGTGTGGCAGGATGGACCAAGTTTGCCAGGCTAACCAGGGCGTTAACCAATAGCCGTGGTACACTTCAGCAGCTCACGCCTATGAACAAGACTGAGGTCAGCCACAAGCATTCACGACTGGCAGAGGTAAGTGTCTTGCATATTTGTTTTTTGTTTTTTTTCATCTGGTTGGGGACTAGGGTTGCAAAGGGGCGGAAAGTTTCCGGTAAATTTCCGGAAACTTTCCACTGGAACTTTGGAAATATTCCAATTTGGAAACTTAGCAGGAATTTATGTGAATTTACGGGAATTTATGAGAATTTATGGGAATTAATTGGAAATTTTAGGAAATTTATATAAATGTATAATATTTACATAAACATTTTGTTTGGTCATAACATAAAATGATAGTTATTTATTTTTCACATTCAATTAATTCTAATTTAGTAAATATGTATAATAAATATATTTAATTGCAACAATTGTTATGTGTTATTTATTTCAGTGTCACATGATCCTTCAGAAATCATTCTAATATGCTGATTTGATACTCTGCTGCTGAATATTTTTTGGAACCTGTAATACTATTTTCAGGATTCACTTATTAATAAAAAGTTAAAAAGAATAGAATTTATTCAAAATAGAAATCTTTTCTAACAGTGTCACTTTAATATCACTTTTATTTAACAATTTCACACATACTTGCTGAATGAAAGTATTAATTTCTTTCAAAAAAAAAGAAAAAAAAAAAATTACTGACCCCCAAACTTTGAACGATATGTATATTGTTACAAACGATTTCTATTTTAAAAAAATGCTGTTCTTTAAATTTTTATTCATCAAAGAATCCTAAAAAGGTATCACAGGTTATAAAAGAATTAAGCAGCACAACTGTTTCCAACATTGATAACAGAGTATCAAATTAGCATGTTCGAATGATTTCTGAAGGATCATGTGACACTGAAGACAGCAGTAATGATGCTGAAAATACAGCTTTGCATCACAGAAATACATTATATTTTTGTGTACATCAAATAGAAAACCATTATTTTAAATTGTAGTTATGTTTGACAATATTACTGCTTTTTTTCTGTATTTTTGATCAAATGTGCATGTTATGGACTGGCGGAATGCACAGTGCATGCAGGGGGTGTGTCCTCAATAGCCCTGCAGTATATAGTGTGCTGTGTGAATGTCAGGGTAAAATTCAACTAAAATTGAATTGAATATGGTTGTTTTAACCAAAATTATGCTGCAAGATGTTCTTTTCAACTACATTTAAGTACCCTGTCATAGGCTAACCTGTAATTTTCCAAATTCCCTGTTAATTCCCATTAATTCCCCTTAATTCCCATATATTCCCATTAATTCCCATGGAAAGTTTCCAGCTTTGAAAATTCACGGAATTTTGCAACCCTACTGGGGACTTTCCATTGATTAAGCTAATAATCGTTTCTGTCCCTTAAACATAAACTTGACCATCATAGAAGCCTTTTTGCATTTTTAAATTTTCATTAAAACTTCAGCTTTTTTATTGGCTAGGACCTTTGGGTGGTCAGGTTTTATGCCTGATTTTCATTTACTGTCTTTTTGGAAACATCTGGGCCTCCCAATGTGGGAAAAACCTGACCCACACACATATAATCTATATGCACATATAAAAAGGTCAGCTGTCTTTGTCAGTCCCACATTTCAGAAATAAAGTCATTTCCAGACAAATGATAGTTGACTCAGCTGTCCAATAGTTGCTGACGTAAGCTTTATGTCTCTAAAACTTGGGTGTATTATGTCTTATGGTGCCCTTACAACATGAATGGCCTTTTAGTTCATGAGGTACAGGACAGTATATATTCCTTACAGTGCATTATTTTTTATAGAAAAAAAAAAAAAAAACAGCTTAGACCAGCATATATTTTTATTTGTATTTTTTTGTGGTGGTGGTTTTGCTGCACTGCACTGCACTGCCATTGGCATTGTTTTAAGCAAAATTCTAACTAAACTGATTGTGGTTTAAGGCCCATTCACACCAAGAATGATTACTGCAATTATAACTATATTAGTGTTCACACCAGCAGCCAATAATATTGTTTATTTCAATCGTGCCCTGCAGTTTTGTCATCTGCCACTTTAAATGCTGAAACTCTTTTAAGCTGTGATTGGCTGATTGGCTGCTAAGTTTTTACCATCCTTGGTAAAACAAAAAAGACTGGTTGATAAAGGTAGGCTTTGCTCAACAAATCTCAATGTCTGACCCTTTTTTCATCTCTCTCTGTCATTTTTATTAACTCATTCAGTTTCTGTCTCATTTAGGCACTTCAGTTGGGCTCTGACATCCTCCCTCAATACAAGCAAGAGGCTCCTAAAACTCCACCTCACATTATATTGCACTACTGCACCTTTAAGACCACTTGGGACTGGGTCATCCTCATCCTCACTTTCTACACGGCCATCATGGTGCCCTATAATGTGTCATTTAAGACCAAGCAGAACAACCTGGTATGGTTGGTACTGGACAGCGTGGTGGATGTCATCTTTCTAGTGGATATTGTATTGAACTTTCATACAACTTTTGTGGGACCTGGAGGAGAGGTCATATCGGACCCAAAGCTCATACGTATGAACTACTTGAAGACCTGGTTTGTCATAGACCTGCTGTCTTGCCTGCCCTATGACATCATCAATGCCTTTGAAAACGTGGATGAGGTAAGCACAAGTTTTTATTTAAGCAATATTAATGTTAATAATAATCACACACATTGTATACAATATTTATATAATCACACACATTATATATATATATATATATATATACACACTACCGCTCAAAAGTTTGGGATCGGTAAGATTTTTAATGTTTTTAAAAGACGTTTTGTCTGCTCACCAAGGATCAATTTATTTTATTAAAAATACAGTAAAAACTGTAATATTGTGAAAAATTATTATAATTTAAAATAACTTTAAATATATTTTACAAAGTAATTTATTCTCATGTTGGCAAAGCTGAATTTTCATCATTACTCCAGTCTTCAGTGTCACATGATCCTTCAGAAATCATTCTAATATGATGATTAGTTCCTCAAGAAATAGTTGTTATTATTATCAATGTTGAAAACAGTTGTGTAAATTTTTTCAGGATTCCTTGATGAATAGAAAGTTCAAAAGAACAGCATTTATCTAAAATACAAAGCTTTTGTAACATTTTACACTACCGTTCAAAGTTTGGGGTCAGTAAGAATTTTTTTTTTTTTTTTTTTTTTAAGAAATTAAAGAAATGAATACTTTTATTCAGCAAGGATGCATTAAATCAATCAAAAGTGACAGTAAAGACATTTATAATGTTACAAAAGATTAGATTTCAGATAAACACAGTTCTTTTGAACTTTCTATTCATCAAAGAATCCTGAAAAAAAATATTGTACACAAATATTTTGTACAATTGTAAACAATAAATGTTTCTTGAGCAGCAAATTGACATATTAGAATGATTTCTGAAAGACCATGTGACACTGAAGACTGGAGTAACGATACTGAAAATTCAGCTTTGCCATCACAAGAATAAATTACATTTTAAAATATTTTCAAATAGAAAACATAATAATATTTCACAATATTACTGTTTTTACTGTATTTTTAATTAAGTAAATGCACCCTTGGTGAGCAAACGAAACTTCTTTTAAAAACATTAAAAATCTTACCGATCCCAAACTTTTGTGTGTTAGTTTATATATATATATATATATATATATATATATATATATATATATATATATATATATATATGACAGTAAAGACTTGTAACAAATTTGTGTTTTTCTTTTGAACTTTACTTTAAAGAATGATGAAAAAAATCATGGATTCAACAAAAATATTAAGTAGCACAACTGTTTTTAACATAGATAATAGTAAGAAATGTTTCTTGTGCACCAAAACAGCATATTACAATGATTTGACCTTGACATTATTTTGCCATTTGAACTTACAATTAAATGTAGTTTTCCCCAAATATTTCTTTCTGTAATTCAAAAGAATCATTAATGGAACTGTTAAGGAATCTTTAAGAGTAATCGGAATTGTTATCAGATTGATTGAATTCCTTATGATTCCCATCCCTAGCCATAGTGTATATCCTCTGATTCACACACATTTGGAGAGGCTGTATGAATGATGTGATCCTGTTTCATCAGCTTTTTTTCATTCTGCTGTCATAATGACTTAACTAAATAATTTAGCAACTTGAATGATGATTTAACTGCAGAAGTCTTTGAAACAATTTACACTGTCTTTCATCCAAATTACTGCCATACTAAAATCTTTTGTTTTCAGTTTGTAACAGTTTGATCAGATGCAACACATCTGATTATTCTCAGATGACCAATTATAAGCAAAAGCACAAATCAATAATCCTTCATCTTCTTTGCTTTTATTACCTTTGGTCTTACGTTTATAGAGTATTCCAATCAGATTTTCTGTGCTCAGCTCTTGCATTATAATTGATCCTCCTCCATGTTACTAAAGTTAGTTATTATTTATCTGTGGATCTTGTTTGTGGTAATTACTGTTTGCACAGGATTTCTCCAGCATACATTTCCATCTCTTACTGAGAAGAAACGAATGCAGCTTGTGTTCCTCTGTCTTTCACTTGCACGAGCGGTGCTGCTGAATGCGTTCTTTTGAGCGTGTCAGTAATGCTTTATTTTTCTTGCCAAAAGGATTGGTATTTAGTGGACCCCTCCCCAACATTTCTAGTGGCTGAAACTCATGAGAACTGTATCCATTACTGCCATCTCTTTCCGTATCAGTGGCTGCTCACTGTACTGGGCATTAGCCTAAATGGTCTCTACCCAGCCAGACAGTTCAGTGATACGTGAGCTGGTTGAATCATAGAGTCTGAAGATATTTTGAGAAATAATTCCAGTGATTTGTTTTGTTGTTGTTCATATAATTTTGAATGGAATGGAAATATTTAATGGTTTTGGTTACCAACATTCTTCAAAACATCTTCTTTTGTGTTCCACAGAACATAATCATACAGGTTTGGGATGACATGAGTAATAATTAATGGCATAAATGGTTGAACTATCCCTTTAAGTGTTATTGAAATAAATTATAGTGTACTAAAGTTCCTTGATAAACTCTTACACCTGTGTTTTGAGTGTGAAGCACTTACAGTGCTCTTTTTGTACTTCTGTGTACTTGACATTTTTCTGGAGGATCAGCGGGAGATTTTACTCTCCATATTTTTTTTTATCTGTCTGGAGGCATCAGTCCAACTAATATAGAGCGCTGAGAAGGAATTAATCATCCGAAAACCATTAAATGGACACAGACGTCCTAATGGCTGTAGGTTGAATTGGGCGACTGTGGACATTCACAATAAAATATGATTCTCCTTTAAGCTTCTTTACATTATTAATCTCCAAATGCATGGTATGATATATTTATCCAATAAAATAACTCTTCGGTTTCCTACTGGTGCCCGTAAGTTCACAGTTGCCCAGGCAACAGGCATCCTCTCCCATTGTGGTGATGTTGTTGGAATGCATTAGTCTCTGCATCATTGGAACACAATGAAGTTCCAAAAACTGCAGTGTGCCCGGATCTCAGTAAAGTGTTCCTGTGTCATCTGGGACGTGCAGGCACTGCTCTATCAGTCTTGATGTGGTTGAAATCTGCATATGCAGGCTGAGTTCAGCTAAGGTTACATCTTCAGATACTTGGTCTGTAGTTGAAATAGGGTAGATAAACTAATGTTTGTTTGTGCGTCTGCTTTATTTCCTAGGGATGATTCTGTGATCAAAGGCTACTCATATTATACTTTTAGTGAGATGGTATTGGGCTATACAGCGGGAATACCATTGGGTATTATGTTCAATAGCTGTTTAAATTTTTTAGATTACCATAAATTTAGGAGTATAATGAAATCTAAAGAAATAAATTTAAAATCAAACAGCTGAGCTTTCCTGTAGCTCAGTGGTTAGAGCATGGCACTAGCAATGCCAAGGTCATGGGTTCGATCCCAAGGATTGCACATACTCAGATACAAATGTATAGTATAATGCAATGTAAGTCGCTTTGGATAAAAGCGTCTGCCAAATGCATAAATGTAAATGTAAATGTAAACAAAATTACAGCCACATGTGTGCTGTAATCTCTGGAGTGGAAGACACATGCACATAATTCTTCATAAATGTACTGTATTTGCTGTATTTGTTTCAGAGCCCTTGTTATTCTTACACTTTACATCATCTTATCAAAAAAATAAAAAAATAAAAAAATAATGAAAGCAATAAGCTGAGGTGAAAAACTGAAAATGTAGCCTAATATCAAAGATTTTATTTTTAATTTTCATAGAGCAATATTGCAACTCAATACTGTGAAAATGGTTCTTGATAAGGAATTTTATTGAACCTATGATGCTGTAAAGAACCATTTAAGAACCTTTATTATTTATAGTGTAAGGAGATGACCTACATCTTTGTCTAAGACAGCTTTAGATAACGTTTTAATAAAGAAGGAAACAGATCAAGATAAAGAATTAGAGGAGAAATAGAAGATTTGATTGATCAAACTCAAAAGCATTAGGGAATTTAGGAGGGAATAAAAGAAATGTTGAGTTAAGCATCTTTCTCCATGCATTTATGCATGTGTGTGTTTCTGAATGTGGATACATGCCAATGTGTGTGTTTATATTGCGCATACTGTATATATTTACCAGCAGAGAGTGTTTTTATGAACGCTGATGATCTTTGACACAGCTGCTGTTGAAATGTCATACCCAGCTTTGTCAGCTGACCCCCCAATGAATTCTGTTTGTATCCCAAACCTGACACAAACCACAACCTCAACAGGACACTTGTTGAGCTGGCAGGTGTTAATGCTAGATGCCCACTGAGCCCTGAAATCCAAACAGGGTTTTGAAGTTTCAGTGCAAATTATCAACACTATCAACCAGTTTATAAGGCTTAAGCCTATTCCCAGACTAAAATGCTTGAGTGTTTTTGACTGAAAGCAACTTGCACTGGCATATCTTAAAATATGTCAGTGCCACCCAGAGGAAAAATCTATTGCTCAGTGGTTGCTTTTCCTAAGCTCATATATCCCTCATTTTAGTATAAACAGCATTTCAGATGTTTCTTCTAAAATTCTTAAGGAGAAATAAGAGTAGACAGAAATGAGACATGAGGAATATCTGAGAAAAAAAGAGTCAAAACTGAGAATGTGGTGTAAAGAACATAGAACATCTCTTTATTGTCTTGCTGCAGTCTCTTTCAAGACTCCATTGCTCAGAGGTTGCTCTTTCTAAGCTGAGTCCGAAAATTTTGTATGCATATTTTTGCATTTGTGATCCTAAAAATTTGTCACGCACAAAGACCTTGCACCCTGAGTCTGATGCGTATTAAAGGAATAGTTCACCCAAAAATGAAAATTCTATCATCATTTACTCACCCTCAAGTTGTTCAAAATCTGTATAATTTTCTTTGTTCTGTTGAACACAAAGGAAGATACTTTGAAGAATGTATTAAACTGAACAGTTTGGTGCACCAATGAATTCCATAGTAGTTTTTTTCCTAAATTTATACAGGTTTGGAACAACTTGAGGGTGAGTAAATGATGATAGAACTTTCATTTTTGGGTGAACTATCCCTTTAATGAATACTTTGCTTAAAATTTCACAAAACAATACAAAATGGAGTCTTCAAGCAGTGAGAATGATTTAGTTTTCTTCTCTTCTTAAAAAGAGGAAATATTGGGTCCATCCAATCCCGAGATTGCGTAGAGAGAGAGAGGGAGAGTTCCAACTCATTAAGGAGCTGATTGATTATCCTGAGCATCTCAAAGTTTACTTCAGGGTGTCAGTGGCTCAGTTTGATGCTTTGCTAGTGATACTGGCACAATCTGTCTTTATATTCTGTTTTTTTTGTATTCCGCACTTTGTTTGTCTTTACAGTGCTGCTGCTTTGTGCTGTAGACAATGTAGTGATGACATTCTGGATTTTGGAATTCGCTTGTACGGTGGCTCTGAATTATCAAAACGTCTATCAAAATGTGTGCCACACATGCGAATAATGCAGAAAATCGAACCCGATCCGAATTTTTTCATGATGGGCGAAAGTTTCAGAGGCAGTGTGTAAACGTGATTGACACAACATGAAGTCATATTTATTTTTTAATGTGCAGAAATTTCGGACTCAGTGTGCAAAGACCTTAAGTTGTGAGTCTCACATATCTCTCATTTCAGGATCAGCAGTGTTTCAGATGTGTCTCCTAAAATTCCTTAGGATAAAAAGAGTAGACAGAAATGAGACATGAAATGGAGTTCCATCTGAGAATGTAGTGGAAGAAACATAGAACAGCTCTTTATTGTCTTGCTGCTGTCTCTTTCAAGACTCCAGAGACTTCAGTGATTCTCATTTATCTCTCATTGTAGTATCAACAGTGTCTCAGATGTTTCTCCCAAAATTCCTTAGACATGAGACATGAGAAAGTTCAGAGAGAGAGGAATCCAAAATGAGAAATGAGAGATCTCTTTTGCTGTAATCTTTTTCAAGATTTCATTATAAAAATATTTTCAGGTGTTGCTTTTTTTCTTGTTTTTTTATGCCATTGGGCCAGCAGACTCAAGCAAAAGTAATAGTATTCCAATAAATAATAATCTAATAAAACATATAATATTTAACATTTTTATTAGAATAATCAACATGGTGTTGAAATAATTTAATGTCATACCCCATTGGCACACCTTTTTTGTTTGTTTGTTTTTTAAGCAGAAAAGTTTGCATTTAGAAAAGTAATATTATAAAAGTAATGAAAATTTTTTGAATTTTTTATTAGATTTATTTTTATTAGATTTTAAAAGACAATTTTTCTTTTGCAGTTTATTAAATGCTTTTAAATGCCTTTGAAACTTAAGCAAACAGAAAAGCTGTGATATCACTAACAACAACAGCAAAAAAATCTGCTCATAATAAAATGCTGCAAAGTGTGTTATAAATATTTGAACATACAGGCAGTTGGCAAGAGTGTGGCTGTCTGTCATGGGGATTGATGTGCAGCTGTCAGATGTTTTCCTATGAGCTGGAGCCTGTTCTGTCTTTGTGTCCCCTGTGGACCACATGTCCCTGTCTATTGGCTATTCTGGTCTCTTGACTTGTGTTGTATAATACTTGATCTTTTTCTGCAAATATCAAAGGGATATATATTAAATGAAAATTCTGTCATTTACTCACTCTCATCTTGTTCCAAACTTTCTTTCTTTTGTGGAAAATAAAAGGAAGTTAAGAAGCCCTTGCACTTAAGAAGTAGCCAAAATGAGATCCGCGTCATGTTTGGCAGTGGCAGGTCTTAAAGTGACAGCAGCCTAATAAACCAGTTGCTCTGATGTATGTCATTCATCTTAACCAAAGAGCTAAGGTAACAGAGAAAATTGTACCTTTAACAAGGATTAATTACATATACAGTACAGTCCAAAAGTTTGGAACCACTAAGATTTTTAATGTTTTTAAAAGAAGTTTCGTCTGCTCACCAAGGCTACATTTATTTAATTAAAAATACAGTAAAAAACAGTAATATTGTGAAATATTATTACAATTTAAAATAACTGTGTACTATTTAAATATATTTGACAAAGTAATTTATTCCTGTGATGCAAAGCTGAATTTTCAGCATCATTACTCCAGTCTTCAGTGTCACATGATCCTTCAGAAATCATTCTAATATGCTGATCTGCTGCTCAAGAAACATTTATGATTGAAAACAGTTGTGTACTTTTTTTCAGGATTAATTGATGAATAGAAAGTTCAAAAGAACAGCATTTATCTGAAATACAAAGCTTCTGTAGAATTATACACTACCGTTCAAAAGTTTGGGGTCAGTAAGAATTTTTATTTTTATTTTTTTGAAAAGAAATTAAAGAAATGAATACTTTTATTCAGCAAGGATGCATTAAATCAATCAAAAGTGACAGTAAAGACATTTATAATGTTACAAAAGATTAGATTTCAAACACTGTTCTTTTGAACTTTCTATTCATCAAATAATCCTCAAAAAATATTGTACACAAATATTTTGTACAATTGTACACATTAAATGTTTCTTGAGCAGCAGATCAGCATATTAGAATGATTTCCGAAGGATCATGTGACACTGAAGACTGGAGTAATGATGCTGAAAATTCAGCTTAGCCATCACAGGAATAAATTACTTTGTGAAATATATTCAAATAGAAAACAGTTATTTTAAATTGTAATAATATTTCACAATATTACTGTTTTTACTGTATTTTTAATTAAATAAATGTAGCCTTGGTGAGCAGACGAAACTTCTTTTAAACACATTAAAAATCTTAGTGGTTCCAAACTGTTGGACTGTGCTGTATATATATGTATATATATATATATATATATATATATATATATATATATATATATATATATATATATATATATATATATATATATATATATATATATATATATATATATATATATATATATATATATATATATATATACTATATATATATATATATATATATATATATATATATATATATAGTATATATTTTTTGGTCCACAAAATAAAGTCATATAAGTTTGAAACAATATGAAGGTGAACAAGTGATGACAGAATTCTCAAGTGAACTATTTCTTGAATCATTTCACACTTACATTGTTCAGATGGTGCATGTCAGTTGTTGTTATAGGACACTTGTTATATAATGTTTGTATTTTTTTAGCATCTTGATTTGACGTCCTGCCTGCTTACAGCTGCTGTTCTGTTCATACTAATTACTTTGACACGTTCAGTGTGCTGCTGTGCAGTTCTAATATCTGCAAATGAGTCTCTTGAATCCTGAAGTCCATCTCTGAGCTTATTACATGCATGCGAAAGTGCAGTTTGGCGTGATGTGAAACGTCTGCCTCTGTCTTTCTGACTTAGGATCCCATTGCAGACTCTTCTGCGGTGGGCCACATGCCAGCTGCGGCCCACTCTCCACGCAACGCCACACGTGCGGAGGACTCGGTGTTGCCTGTAAGTTCGCTCTCCTTTCTTGAGTTGTTTATGGCTCTTCTGCCCCATTTTCTCATTTGTACAGCAGTTCAGTAACCTCTCCCCTATTCAATGTTGGGCAGAGATGCACTAATGGCTCTCTAATTTATGCTAATGTTGCTCTGGATGCTGAACCCCTTAGTGTGTTTGTTTATCTAAAGTGATTTTAGATGCGAGTCAATTCAAATTAGACGGCGCAAGCTTCATTCTCCATGCCCTGACACACACAACCACACACAACATGTTTCACCAATAGGCATTAGTGTTTCTTGTACATTATCCCATGGTACATCTGTGGGGTCGTCACATCTGAACATTTATGAGCACACATAACCTTCTAATGTTCACACCCATTTTAGCTACTCATCTGTTTGGCCTTAAAGACAAAGACAAAAAAACTTTATGGTTTACTAAATGCTACATAAGCACAGTTGCAAATTAGATATAGGCCCTCAAAATGATAAATTACTTGGAAAAGTATCCATTAGGATCTGCTCTGCCTGGGGGAGTTGACTGTGTTGGCAAAATTAGCATCAGTTTTTTGCTAGCGTAATAAAAGCCTTAGGTTTTCATGCAATATTGCAGAATGAACACATCTATTTTTACCTTCCTTCCTCTGTGTCAGTGTCTAGGGAAAATTGCTCCTTTCAGGAACATAAAGCATGTTTGAAAAATTAGCCTTTTGATTATGTGACGGCTGGAACAAAAAAGCAGAAATCCTCGGTGGAGGAAATGCTAATTAAACCTGTGAGGTACATATCATGGCCACTATTTATAAACAGTTCTGGGCTGACAGTCCAAAGCTGTTGAGGATGCATGCAACAATTAGGTATACTTACTTCTCACCCCCTCATTTTCACTCTGCCAGCTTAAAAAGTGAATTCCATCAAGTGTCTGCAGAGAACATGTTGTTCCATTTTGTCCTCCAGATTACCTCCCAGTTGTCCTATAGAAGATAGAAAACAATTGACTGTGAAACATTTTGGATGTATCACCGAAATTACATTCAAGTTTTTTTTTTTCTTAAATACAATAAGAAATGACTGATTTTGACAGTTAATTTGACATCCTGCTCTATCATGTTAATTCAATATTTAATTAATATTTAGTAATGCTTATTAGTAAAGTTATTGAATATTTGTTCCTGTCCATTTCCTCTATTTTTACATTTAGATAACAGATCCTTTGTCGTCATCGAACGCTCACTTAAAGTTAATGTTTCAAAACACTAATAATTTAATGGCACTGCTAAATGTAATCTATAGTGAATCTCAAAACAGATATCCATTTTTCATTCTGTACATTAAAAAGCTGTGAAGCCTAAATTCAGTTGTAGCATTTCAGTCTATTTAAATTTTTTTAGTGATTTATTTTTAATTTATTTATGCAATATAGTACAGATTTTTAATGTTGGCCATTTATTGGTTATTGGCCATAATATAAAATCTAGTTCAGCCATGAAACTCTAGAGGGCTCAGGCTGAATAATCCTTAACTTGCAATTAGCAAACGATCACATCATTACCACATGGCATAAACTGATTAGGCTCTGCTGATCTTACAGCCAATGCGATTGCTTGCTCAACATATCAGAGTTCCTCTGAAGCCATCCACCTCCCCCAGCTCCACCTGCCTAGATCGGCTAGTTTATTGATGCAGCAGCAGCAGCATATCTTACATGCTCACAGCAGCGTGTCTGTGAATCTGTGTTAGTAGTAGCAAGTAGGGTTGTCAAACGTACTGTACCAGTCGGTACAAAAAAAATAAAGAGTTGATGGTACCAACATTTCTGCAGTATTTATAGTACTGAATTGTATATTCTGTACCCCTTGATAGGCACTGCTTTCAAATGCTCTTGTTCGTGTTTGTTTGAGCACTTTCTGAGCATCAGAGGTTTCTATTTACAGCACGTTTTTGCAAGCATTGAGCATTGTAGCCAATCACAGTCATATTTGTTGAGCGTGTGAATGCAATGGTCTATCAGAGCTGCGAGCAAGTTAGTCAGAATCTGCTTAACACCGCTGAAAATGCACAAGGTTTTGTTTTGTTCAGTGCGAGCTGCGTGTGTGAATCCTTTCATTATAACCAACAACATAAAAGGTTCATTGTCTAATTAGACAGCTTTTTTTTTATTATAACAGGAGTTTTTGCAAGATAGAATTGTATTACTTTCAACTGAGTTTAACCCCATATTAAGTCCATTCTGCAGATCTTCCCCCATATGTCAGAAAATGTCTGCATGTTCTTTGTAGGCCTACCAAGGAGTTAATGCTGTATTTGTGTACGTTAAGTAAACTCTAACAAATATATGTTAATCAGAGTGGGCTTTTTTTCTTTAAAGACCTATAATCTGCACTGACCTGAAGTTGACAAGCAATGTTTAAGCTTTTGTTCAAAGGGATACAGTGCAAGTGTAGGCGTAGCTGAGTGAAAGCATCCTCTTTATTTTGCTTTCAGAGCCAAAAAGACTATATTTATTCCAGACAACATACATCCAAACTGTTAGCTGTTATCTTTCATAAGCTTAAAAGAATTTGCCAGTTCAATAAAACAACTTTATTCACTTGTGAGATCTAAGATTCTCTTTGGATGTGCCGTGTGGAGTGATCAGTCAAGGAACCCCAGCTATACATCCTCTCCTCCTCTGACATGAAAGGTGTCAGATCAAAGTGGCTATAGGCTGAAAGAGCAGGTCTCTGGAGCTTTGTGACACCCATCAACCTGAAATTATTCATGTTCAAGTGAACATGGAAGATCTCATCTTGAAATCCACACGTGTCTTTTTTAAAGTAATGATCTGTATTAACTAAGCCTTTTAAGTGCACCTTATGAATGTAAGCCTATATTTATATGTGCCAGCATGAACGTCTTTAAGTTTGTTTGTTTGTAAGCTTTTTCTTAACCCAGATTGTTTTTTTTTTCTTTCAGTCTGCTATGTTTATGTTGCACCCAGAGAGGCATGTAATCTTCTAAACCTGTGCAACAATGTGCTGCATAGAAGTAAAATGTAAAGAGTTCATAATGCTCTTTATCTGACTGGATGTATTTATTGTATTTTTATGCATACAATGACTTGAATACAACTCTTCTATATATATATATATATATATATATATATATATATATATATATATATATATATATATATATATATATATATATATAAAAAACTATTTTGATCTCATAATTAAAAAAAAGTCCTATTAAAAGGATTATATTTTTGAAAATTGAATAGTGTGGGATAATCCTTTATTATATTTATTGTAAAAAAACAAAAAAAAAAACAGTAAAGCAGTTTTGTTAAAATATAAGAATTTTAATTATTAAGAAATTTAATTAAAATAATATATTATAAAACATAATAAAATCTTTGTTTGTGAAATCAAAGTCATTTGATGCGACCAACATGTTGTAACATGTGGGAAAAACAGAAAACAGAAAAGTATAGAGAACCTGCAGACCCTGTCATCTCATCTCATATGTATATACCCATCATTTTTGAAAATAATGATTAAGATGTGCACACTTGTGTTCATGGCAGATCTTCTTAGTTTTGAGTGTTCTTTTTTCTTGTGTCTGTAGGTCAGCTAGTTTTAACATGCTCTTACCATCTCTCTTTTTCTTTGGTAGGGTCTCAGCAGCCTGTTCAGCTCATTGAAAGTGGTGCGTTTACTCCGCCTGGGTCGAGTGGCACGCAAACTGGACCACTATCTGGAATACGGTGCTGCTGTATTAGTTTTACTGGTGTGTGTCTTTGGCCTGGTGGCACATTGGCTGGCCTGCATCTGGTACAGCATTGGTGATTACGAGGTCATCGATGAGGCCACCAACAGCATCAAGACGGACAGCTGGCTTTATCAATTAGCTATCAGTATTGGCACGCCATACCGCTACAATGCCAGCGGCTCTGGCCAGTGGGAGGGTGGTCCCAGTAAGCACACGCTCTACATATCATCTCTCTATTTCACCATGACAAGTCTCACCACCATTGGCTTTGGGAACATTGCACCAACTACAGACGGGGAGAAGATCTTCTCTGTGGCCATGATGATGGTGGGCTGTAAGTATCACTAAATGGTTTCTTTGCTTCCTGGATGCTTTACTAGACCACTTGAGCCACAGCTGGTGGGTTAATGCACAGACATTATGAATGTGTGATATATCGGTGCCTTACCAGTTATTGGTTGATATTAGATGTTTTAGGTGATGCTCAATATTTATTTATTTATTTATTTTTAATTTTTGATTGCATTTGCCATCTTCTAGCACTCACTTAAATTTAACCTTTAACAAATACATATCCATTTTTCATACTGTACATTATAATAGAATAAAGTTAAAATAAACTTAAATTAATCTGTAGCATTTAAAATAACTGATTTTTTTATTTTATTTTTTTATTTATTTAGACAAAAGAGTGTAGAATTTTGATATTGGCCAATTATGAAACAGGAAAATATTCATCTTATTGGTATTGGCCAGAATTTTAATATCATCCCGTATGGTTTAATGCTGATCTTCCCAGTAGGGATATGCTTAAAATAGCATCAGCAGAGTGCTTATTACATTCTCACCAATCAGCATGTCAGCAAACTTTAAGTGCTATTTAAAAGCATTGCAGACACATTGATAGGTATTATATAACATCATATAATTTGATATAAAACAATTTTCTGCCTTTGCAAGTTTCTGTTTAGAAAAACATTTGCATCATGTCCTAATAGGACCTGCGATGCATCTTTGAAAATATTTCCTGAAACTTCTCTCTCTAAGCTGCTACATTTGATAAAAAATTAATAAGCTTGTGCAGGCTTTAAACCTCTTCAGACTGTAATGCTGCACTTTGCTCTTCATCACCTAATCATTTGCTATTATCTTCAGAGTTTTCCAAGGATACTAAGTACTTTAGTAGTGCAGGTCAGCTTTTGAGTTACTGAGCAGCTCCTTCAGTAATCCTTTAGAGATCCACAGGGCTAGCAGATAGCATGAACTACAGTAAACTAAGCTGTGACTAGTAGCTTTTGGCTGAAATGGCGAGTGGTAGGCAGCCAGCAGTGATTCAGTGGTGATCAGTGGCACTGCTGAATACGTAGTTTAGGAAGAGACATATTGTGCAATACTTCTGACAAATTAAATGGCAGTTAGATTACAGTTCAGGGTTGAGTGTGTAATTTTTTGGATGCTAAAATACTACCTTCTATCCTAGTTTAATATGCAGAGACAACTATGAGTCAAGCTTTTTCAAAACATCACTGCAAAAAAAATATTTTCTTAATAAGTGTTTTTGTCTTGTTTTCAAAAATATCTAAACATCCTTACACGATAATTTTATTTCAACAACATAAATTGACATTAAAAAAATAACATCCATCAATTTATCCAAAACATTTGACATATGTAGGATTGCTGGGTTTCTATTATCTATATTGCACGGGTATGCAGGGAAGAAGAGAGGTGAGAATCTTTTAGCAAGCAGTCTTTATTCCATGAACACACAAACACAGAGATAATCCACATAAGAAGCCAATGGCAATAATTCAAAGATGAAGACACAGACAATAATCCAACCGGGGAAACAAGAAATGTAACAGCATTACAGCGGAAGCGTAAAGATAATGCCTGACAACTACAGACTGAAACTCAAGACAAGAGTATAAATTCACAGACGCTGCATCTGAAATTGAAAACTTCTCTCCTATAAAGTATGTGAAAAACAGTATGCCAATAGATTAGTATGTCCAAATACACAGTATCTGAAAAACAGTAGGCGAAAAGTCCCCGGATGACCTACTACTTCCGGCGAGATTCTGAAGTGTGCATTCGCTGGACACTTTACTATCCTATAAGGCCACAGGAGAGGATTTATGAATGGCAGTGTAGCGACACAACTGACGCTGGCAGGTCATGTGACAGTAACAACATAGCGGATGTAGCACGTCCAAATTCATACTTCCCACATTCCAGCCTGGTCTCATTGTTAATATACGTAGGTATTAATATGTAACTTTCAAAGACATAAAACGTACATTTTTGTACATTTGGATTGGTGCTAAAACGTACAATATGAATGTGTTGGCAGCATTTAAACATAGCATTATTCCGTTTTTACAGCGAAAAATATTTACAAATCTTTTATGTCATAAAGATATATTTATAATTTCCCTTTTATCATTTTTTAGATAAATGCAAGATCCCTAAACCCCACCTCGAACCTAAACATACCCATTTTAAAAGAGTAAAACATAATGGACACAAATGTGTAGGAAAATTACAATTTTAGTAACAATATAGAATTAAAACGATAATTTGAGACGCTAATCTTACCCCTAAACCTAAACCTACCCATAACCATTTCTTAAAACTATGTACTGTTATAAATAAAAGAATAACAGACATACAAGTGTAATTACAGTCATTTATTTATTATGAAAATGTCAAAAATAAAAGTATTTCAAATGATGATGAGTTGCAGCCCTCTCTGACTAGTTAGTTTTTTATTGGGGTACAGAGCTGAATTTAAGTTATTAATCAATGAAAATATGAATCCAGCTTCTCTCCGTGAAAGCACACACTCATTTCTAATGTCAATATACTCAAACACGGCATATCGCAATTTGTGACAAAGTAGGTGAGAGCCAATGAGCTTGCGATATCAGTGCCGTAAACTATGTTGTAACACAAATTTGAATCAAAACGAGCGCGGGCTTTGACTGTGACGCTCGCGGCTGAGAATGAAGATGAAGATCGCCTGATAAAGGGCTGAATTTGGATCTTTTCCTTGCAAACATATGGATTCTAAAGATTTGAAGTACAGCGAACAAATAAAATTGATGTGATTTGTGAATTTATGTTTATGCTGTGTATCTTATGGTTGATTTGTCAGTCGCGGAGGAGAAAAACGCCTTTTGTATCTCACAGCAAACAAACTTAATATTACAAAATGGTTAAACAATTACAGAAATGTTATTCATTTTAAGGTTTTAAAGTTTATTCTCATTTAACATTATGTAAACTTCCGAAACGAGTTTGCAGCACAAGTCACGAACAGAAATGTTATTTCATATTTACAAGATCAGTAAAATGCATTTAATAAATGCGACTAAAAACATGTATTGATATGACAATTAAATACAACAGAATCAAAACATTAATGCCACAATTTTAAAATTAATACATGGGAATTCATACAGATTCACACTTGAATATGTAATTAATTTACGTTTTATTGCTGTTAATATGTAAGTATTTTACATTTTAGTGCTATAAATATGTACATTTTGTTCGTTTTTGTGTGTATAAAAACGTGAGTAAATGTATGTGGGGTACGTTTACATAAAAATACATGCGTATTCTCATGAGATCACATTGCACATTCATACTATAGAACATACTTTTTAATGTTTGCAAAGGAAGTTCAAATTTAAATGTAGTACCTACTCAGACAATATGCAATTTTTGATGCAGCACAAGTAACAAGATGGATAATGAGGAACAAGTGTGAGTGATAAGTAAGCATAGAGGGTAACTATAGAGACAAACAGGAACTAAACACAGCAAATGAAAACCAGACACAGTCAGACAAAACAATATCAAAAAAAGAAAAGACCTAGAACAAAGACACAAGGGAGTCGTGAAAGCCTTTTTATTTATTTATAAAATTTACTACATTCCTTTAGATTTATTTCTTTAAAAATTGTCACAATATATTTTAGCAGTGGTTGCTTTGTTTATTTGAATAGTATGACGCTTGTGGCTCAGTATGTAGTGTGAGTTTTAATTTTTACATTTTCAGTGAGTGTCACTAGTGTCATTTAAAGTTTTAATTATAAAGCTTGACTAAAGGTAGTTTAATTTGGCAGACTTTAGCTTATAAAGCACAGCTGGCTTCAGATCAGATTTAGCAGTAGAGTGGCGCAGTGCTAATCACTTCCTGATGTGTAGTAGCGCAGTGCTTGCTGTTGGTTTATTGCTTGGTTGTTCTGCACCGTCTGAGTTTCTGTCATACTTCTCTCTGCGAACACAAATGACAGCAGATGGGGAGAAAGTCTTGTGTTGTTTGTGGATTTATCTCACAGTGCTACAATATGGTGCATTGTGTTGTATTCTGTTGTACTACAGTAGCCAAATCCAGCTTATAGTAAATTATGATGAATCAGAGATTTTGCATTAATGAACCATATGAATTCATAAAGACCAGTGGATTTACACAAATTGAGTTTAATTGCCTGAGTCATATTTGTGCTTATCACGCATCTGTGGATGTACTTTTTGTGTGGTGTTGGTGAATAAATGTTTAATGCATGGTATGAATGGGACTGGATTTATATTAGGTCTGTGGAATTACCATTAGACTAATCACCATGTTAAAGCCAGCTGTGCTGATCAGGGCCTTTTTGTTTAAGTGAAATAGAGCTACAGTTTAGACTCTTGTTCTTCTCCTTTGTTGCATAAATTTGCTTTGTTCTTCCTTTTTTAAATGTAAATCCTGGGCTTCTAGCCTTGCTAAGGATCTACTTATATTTGTAGGACTGAGAGAGAGCATGTAGTACTGCTACTGTGGCCAATAAAGGGACAGTTCATTCAAAAAAAAAAAAAAAAAGGAAACTCTGTCATCATTACTCATGTGGTTCCAGACCCGTATGACTTTGGAACACAAATTTAAGTGATTATATACACTGCTTATTCAATTACAGTGAGCTATTATCTCGAGAATTGCTGTCAGTTATTTAGTCAGTGACTTGAACTCTAAATTGTGAATAAATCGCCTGAAAAGGCGGGAACGAGAAGCTGCGCTTTATTCAGCACTGTGGGAACGTCTTGACCTATATTTATAGCCTTGCGAGACGTCATCGGAATGCGCCATGAGCGAGGCTATAATTAGATGTGCCACCAGCAGATACTTTGTCTGAAGAGCAGTCCAGGGACATCTCAGTGCGGCAATGAAGCGCAGCTTCTCGTTCCCGCCTTTTCAGAGAACAGGGTTACAGTAAAGTAACCCGGGGCGTTCCCTTTCAAAGGCTACACTCTAAGCTGCGCTTTATTCAGCAGTGTGGGAACGAGAATACCCACGCCGCCACACTGTGTGTCCGGACCCCCTGGCTGTGAAGTGTGTCACAAAGCACAGAGAGTCTCAGTCTTGTGATGTCGACTCAAGGACATGAGAGCCCGGAGTAACATGAACATCCAAACTATAAAACCTTATGAATGTATGCGGAGAGGACCAACCTGCCGCATCACAAACATTTTGTAAGGGGGCTCCCCCTGCCAAAGCTCTAGAAGAGGCAACCCCCCTGGTGGAATGAGCCCTGATGCCCGTTGGCGAAGTGTGACCACGCGCCTCATAGGCAAGGCAATAGCATCTCTCACCCAATGTGACATGGTCTGTTTCGTGGCGGCCCTGTTATGGCCGCCATGACAAACAAACAGTTGCTCTGACTTACGCCACTGGCTAGTGCGGTGGACATAAGTCTGAAGAGCACGGACTGGACAAGGTCTGTGAAGTCTCTCCTGCTCCGGCGTTGTGAATGGCGGAGGGCAGAAGGCTTCAAGTGTGACCGGATGCAAGTTCGAGAAAGGAACCTTTGGCAGATAGTCAGGATGAGGATGCAAAATTGCTTTCACCATTCCTGGGGCAAAGTCTAAGCAGGATGGCACAATGGACAGAGCCTGCAAATCCCCAATTCTTTTCAGAGAAGTTATAGCCATAAGAAAAACCATTTTCAGAGTTAACAGCTTGTCAGAAACTGACTCTAACGGTTCAAAGGGGGTCTCGACCAGGGCCTCTAGGACTATAGCTAGGTCCCATGAAGGGATCCTGGTTCTAGAAGGGGGCTTAAGCCGCCTAGCTCCTCGAACGAAGCGAGAGAGCAGGACATGCTTGCCCAAAGGCACCCCGTCGATCAGAGCGTGGCAAGCCGAGAGCGGCCACATAAACCCTGAGAGTGGCGGGGCATGTACCTGTCGATAACTTTTCCTGCAGGAAGTCCAGAACTGTAGCAACTTGGCAGTTTACTGGATCTGCATTGTGTGCAATACACCATCTTTCAAAGACACCCCATTTGTTGGCATAACTTGCTTTAGTAGAGGGAGCTCTAGCATTCAAAATAGTCTTGATAACTTGAGGTGAAAGCCCTGTGTCCCTCAGTTGGTTCCCCTCAGGGGCCAAACATGAAGATTCCACATCTCCGGCCGGGGATGAAATTTTGTCCCCTGCGCCTGAGACAGAAGGTCCCTCCTGCTCGGTATCGCCCAAGGCGAGCCGTCGAGAAGAGACATTATCTCCGAGAACCATATTCTGTTCGGCCAATGCAGTGCTATCAATAAGAGGCAAATCCCTTGTTGGCGAACTCTGGCTAGAACTCCCGGGAGCAGAGCAACTGGAGGAAAGGCATACAGGCGCATCGAAGGCCATGTATGCGCCATCGTATCCAGACCTAGGGGGGCTGGGTGACTCAGAGAGAAGTAAAGGGGACATTGCGCTGTCTGATGGGAGGCGAAGAGGTTAACCTCTGCCTCGTAGAACCTCAGCCATATCTGTTTCACTACGTCGGGGTGAAGTTTCCATTCCCCACTCGGTAGTTTCTGTCTGGACAGTAAATCTGCTCCCACATTCTGGTCCCCAGGAATATACACTGCCCTCAGTGACAGGAATTTGTCCTGGGCCCAGAGAAAGATCTGCCGCGCTATCCTGTTGAGATGGCGCGAACGCAGACCTCCCTGGCGATTTACATAGCAGACTGCTGTTGTGTTGTCCATCCGCACTAGGACATGACAGCCTCTCAGCTGCTGGAGGAAGTATTTCAGGGCCAGAAATACAGCCATCAATTCTAGGCAGTTGATGTGCCAGACGAGCTGATGGCCCTCCCATTCCCCTTGGACTGGACGACCACTTAAGACCGCTCCCCAGCCCGTCAGGGAGGCGTCCGTCGTTAGCAGCCTGCGACGACACGGCGCCCCTAGAGTGGGACCCAAGGTGAGGAACCGGGGTCTGAGCCACACAGACAGGGTACGAAGCCCGCGGCGCGTAACCCTTATTTGCCTCAGGGGTTTGGCCCTTGGATGAAACCCCTTGGCTTTGAGCCACAACTGAAACGGTCTCATATGCAGCAGGCCCATAGGAATTACCGAGGACGCTGATGCCATGAGACCTAACATTCTCTGAAATTGTAGAATAGTACAATTCTGGCCTAGCCTGACATTTTTCAGGGTGTGAAGAATGGTCTCTACTCGAGCGGGAGACAATTGTGCCCGCATCGTGGTCGAATCCCAGATGACCCCTAAATATGTCGTTCTCTGGGTTGGACAGAGAATGCTTTTCTTCTCGTTGAGTCTCAACCCTAGAGAAACTAGATGAGCTAAAACGACATCTCTGTGTTTTAACGCCATCTCTCGTGACTGCGCCAATATTAGCCAGTCGTCTATATAATTCAAAATGCGAATGCCCTGGAGTCGCAACGGAGCCAGTGCTGCATCCATGCATTTTGTGTATGTGCGGGGTGATAGGGCTAGGCCGAATGGAAGAACCCGATACTGGTAAGCTTCGCCCCCGAAAGCGAACCTCAGGAATCTCCTGTGTTGTGGCAATATTTCGATATGAAAATATGCATCCTTGAGATCGATCGTGACGAACCAATCGCACTGTTGGATTTGCGACACGATCATCTTTACTGTTAACATTTTGAACTTGAGAGCTTTGACTGAACGGTTCAGGCCTCGAAGATCTAAAATTGGATGCAGCCCCCCGTCCTTTTTGGGAACTAGGAAGTATCGGCTGTAATAACCCGACTCTCTCTGTGGAGGGGAAACACGTTCTATGGCCCCTTTCTCCAGAAGAGTTTGCAGCTCTTGTGACAGCAACGTCGCTTGCCCCGGCTCGACGGTAGTGGAGACCACGCCGTTGAAACGCGGAGGACGACGGAAAAATTGGATTCTGTATCCGAATTCTACTGTCTTTAAAACCCACGCGGAAACCCCTGGCAGTAGTTTCCACGCTGCCAGGCTTTCTGAAATGGGCACTAATTTTGACACTTCCTTTTGAGGGGATACTAGGTGTTCCGTGTCTTGATGTGTTACAGGAGCTAACGGAACACCTAACATTTCGCTGGAAACCGTTGCCCCCCGAAGCACCAGAGGTGGCGGGGAAGGAGGGTTTTTGTGGAGATGTCGAGAAGGGGCGAGTTCTAGATATAATACGCACCCCGTCCCGTGGGGCGCCATGCCCACAGGGCTGGGCGCAAGACTGTCAGGATTTCTTCTTCTTTTGGAGAATAGTCCTGAGGTCTTGCCTGGGAGGTTGTGCAGGGTGGCGAGACGGTCCCCAGTCCTTACGAGGGGGAGCTCGGCTCGCCACACTCTGCTTCTAAACCTCTCTCTTAGAAGGACCGGGTTGGGGCTGGGTGGCTGACGGCCCCTCCCCCTGAGTGCGGCGAGGAAGGAACTTCACAAATGCTTCTTCCGATTTTTTCACCTCCTGAAACCTGCTCATGACGGTGTTGACCGAGTCTCAGAACAGGCCAGAAGGTGATACTGGGGCATCTTAAAGGAATACTCGATCTTTATCTTTGATGCCCGTGAGGTTTAGCCACAAGTGCCTCTCCGTGCTAACCATAGCAGCCATAGAACGGCCGATGGCACGAGCCGTTTGCTTGGTGGCACGGAGAGACAGATCTGTGGCTCGACGAAGCTCAGTGAATGCTTCCTCTGTGATGGTAGTGCCGGCACTTAGATCAGCAGGTCAGCTTGGTACGCCTGTAACACTGCCATAGTGTGCAGCGCAGCACCAGCCTGACCTGCAGCTTGGAAAGCTTTTCCCACAAGCGCTGAGGTGGTTCTACAGGGCTTTGTGGGGAGGGTAGGTTTTTTTAACGATGATGCTGACACAGGCGAGAGATAGCTCGCCAGCGTCTCTTCAACCTGTGGCATCATCGTATACCCCCGTGCTTCAGCACCCACAATAGTCGAATAAATCGACGTCGAGGGCACAAAAACACGGGAAGTATATGGCTTTTTCCATGACTTAGATAACTCGTCATGGAGGTCCTCAAAGAAGGGGAGAGACTGGCGTTGTGGCCCCTCCCCCTTGCCACTGGACAAAAACCTATCCTCAAGCTTAGATGGTTTGGGGTTCTCTTTTTCCTGTGGCCAGTCTAGCTGTAATCTAGCCACAGCTCGAGTTACTACCTCGAGTAATTCCTCAACGGCTTTATCATCACGTGAGGAACGCTCAGAGGCAGCAAACTCGAGAAGAGAATCATCGTCTCCCGCGTGAGCTGAAGAAGCACCGGAGTGCGCTTCAGGATCGCGCGAGGAGACGCGCGGATCAGGTGACATTGGGCGAAAGGGCAGGACCTGTCTCCCGTTCGTCAGCGAGATCCATTTGCGAGCCCCTTGATCGTAATGTGGGTGCTGATCCCTGGAAGAAAGAGAGATGAGCACGCAGCATCTTAACTGTGAACATTTCACAATGCTGGCACTCGCCGCCTTCCAACGCAAGGACAGCGTGCTCTTCCCCCAAACAAACAAAACAGTACGGATGTGTGTCCGTTTCGGCGATCGGACGCGAACACGGAGGAACACGCCGTCTGCCTTGTTCACTCATACTTCTCTCAATATATATTATGATATAATAATATATATATATATAATATAAGGAATGTTCACTTTCACTTGGACTGCAGAGTGAAAGGAGGAACAGATGAGAGAAAGTTTTCTGCGCTCTGCCTATCAAATCTAACTCCTGACAAGAGGGAAAGAGAGAAATGATAGATGCTTATGACAAAGTTCACACACAACTTCACAGAGTGGCCTCTGAAGACAAAAGACCTGCTGATGTACAGGTGGCACATCTAATTATAGCCTCGCTCATGGCGCATTCCGATGACGTCTCGCAAGGCTATAAATATAGGTCAATTTCATTTACATTGTTTTACACATATATTCACAGCTGGTCACGACTAAAGACGTTCCCACAGCGCTGAATAAAGCGCAGCTTAGTGTGTAGCCTTTGAAAGGGAACAATCAGAAATTTTGATTCTGTTATATTATTT
The DNA here is from genome assembly GCF_024489055.1 of Chanodichthys erythropterus. Classification (NCBI taxonomy): domain Eukaryota; kingdom Metazoa; phylum Chordata; class Actinopteri; order Cypriniformes; family Xenocyprididae; genus Chanodichthys; species Chanodichthys erythropterus. The sequence continues at coordinate 1,589,247 of NC_090224.1, read as the reverse complement.
ATTCATATTTGGAATGAGCTTTTATTTAGATATTTTAATTTTAATTTTAGTTTGTTTCAGTGATTTTGTTATTTTTGTTTTGTGTTTTAAATGTATCTATTTATCTCTTTTTATATATATTTTTTGAAAATTTACTACTTTAACTTAAAGGGTTAGTTCACCCAAAAAATGAAATTTCTGTTATTAATTACTCACCCCCATATCGTTCCACACCCGTAACACCTTTGTTCATCTTCGGAACACAAATTAAGATTTGATAAATTGATAAAATCCAATGGCTCAGTGAAACCTGCATTGACAGCAAGATAATTAACACTTTCAAACGCTCAGAAAGTGAAGCTTTGAAGCTTTACGAATCTTTTGTTTTGAATCAGTGGTTTGGAGCGTGCATCAACTTCCAAAGTCACGTGATTTCAGTAAACAAAGCTTTGTTATGTCATAAACGTTTAGAAATTTCAATGGTTCACGTGACTTTGCCTTTGGCAGTGGATCAGCTGAACCACTGATTCGAAACAAAAGATCTGTAAAGCTTTGAAGCGTCACAAAGCAGTGTTCTGAAATCGCCCATCACTAGAGATTGTTGAATAAAGTCATTATTTTCTTTTTTTGGTGCACAAAAAGTATTCTCGTCACTTCATAACATTAAGGTTGAACCACTGTAGTCACACAAACTGTTTTAAATACGTCTTTAGTAACTTTCTGGGCATTGAAAGTGTTAATTGTCTTGCTGTCAATGGAGGCCTCACTGAGCCATCAGATTTTATACAAAATATCTTAATTTGTGTTCTTGTGGTCTTATGGGTTTCTTCGCTGCTGAAGAAATCAGAATTTTGAATCACATCAATCGGTTCTTTGAAAAGAATGATTTATTGACTGGTCCAGTTTCTTGAGTCATTTTTGCTCAAAGGTATATTGTTTTTCAATCATTCTTCTTTTGTGTTCTAACGAAAAAAGTATCAGATGGTTTTTGGAATCACATGAAGGCAATAAAATGATAGGATTTTCATTTTTGCGTGAACTATTCCTTTAAGCCATGTCTGAACTGATTAATAAAACATACATACATTGCATAACAAATTTCCCAGTCCACATCTCCCTCTCTTTACCTCATGCACTCGCTCTCTTGAGTAGGGTGTAAGACACATGCATGACTGGAGTTCAGAAGAATCCGAGCAGCACAACATTTTAATACTGTCAGTATAAGAGTTATGGTGTGTGCTGAGTAAGGGAACAGATGCTCTGTGTCTCAGGACTTCTTGGGGCCACACTGTCATGTGACCACTGTCCTGAATCTACTGATAAACCTCATCCTTTCTTTGGCAGTGACTAGAGCACTACTGCAGTACAGTTCAGTCAGCAATAATGCCTCACCCAGGAGCTTTCCAAAGGTTTATGCATTCTCATAGAACTCTGCAGTACCCGTAATGACCCTCTGTGGCTCATTTTGAGCTACCTTTGAGCATCAACTGTTGTAGGGGACTGTTACCGTCAGCACAGGGGAGATATTTGCCTTCAGTGAAGCAGACAATATCAGAGGAAACAGATCTATGTCTGATGGAATCCCATCTCGTAAAGTGGCATTAAAGTCAGCAAGTGTCTGTGCATTCTCAGCATGTCAACAAACAACAGGAGCATCTGTTAACAAGCCCACAGCAAATATGAGCATGCATATGAGAAGATATTTTAAGTTACTATGCTTGTTGCCTTGTTCAGTTCATGTAAAATCTCATCTAATGTAAGAGCTTCTTAAGTTTGAGTATCTGTGCAGTAGCTCGTAATCTAGAAATGTAATGATTTTTCATGAATGGATGTTAAGAATCCTTGAAAAAGAAGAAGTGTACATAATTGTATTGAATGTGCACTTGTAGTGTACTTCAAATCTTAAAAGTATATATTTAAAAAAAAAATATTAATGAAATAAAAACACCATTTACCATAAACTTGTTCATGTTTCTTAACACACTTAAGCACATTTGAAACACTAAAAAGTGCATGCACTTTGTAATAATGTCAAATTAAAAGTTATACTTTACATTTTACATCAATGTTTTAATAATCATTTGTCATGCTTTAAAATACACTTATTTTAATGCGTAACATCCTAATGCAGATGTAAAATAATTTGATTATAGTGTTAACTGTGGTGTGTTATTCATTATTGTAATTACATGACACAAGTTTAAATAGAATTGACATTAAAGTAACACTATACTTTAGGTAACTTTAACACTATTTTAGGTAACACTAAGTAACACTATACTGTAGGTAATATAGGTAACACTTTAGTTTACAGTCTCCTTATTACATATGTTACATATGGTACCAACTGTTGTAAAAAGAATAAACTATGCATAATTACAAGCAACTAACCCTAAATCAAACCCTATTCCTAACCCTATCCTAGAGCAAGTACATGTTGTTAATTGATATTACTCAGTACATAAATGTATAATTACACTGTAACACTTGCTGTGTTTCCATCACCCTGTTTTTATGTGCATTTTGAAGTATCGCATCAGAAACGAATTTCGAAAAAAAATCCCTTAATTCACAAAAAAAGTTTTTACGCTCGCTTGAAGTGGTTTTTGACTTGTGCGACAAAACGTTAATGCGAATAATGGGAGACGGAAACACATTTTCCTAATAAATTCTGTCCTAGCAAACTCACGTGACTAATCGTCTATTTCCGCTGATGGTGTTGTAACAGACATGTTATACATTTTTATATTTGATTCTGTTATGACGCATTAATTCTGGATGTACTGGCTCTCGTCATATATGTGTGTATGCATTTCCTTGTTTCCGTTTGGTGCTTTGGTGTAGAAAGACAAGAGTCATGTGCACTTTTGTAATGAAATTACGCATGTTTTTCAGGGTTGTCCTCTCACATGTGTGTGACGCTTAATAAAGTTGAGAAGAGTTCAGACGGCTCTTGTTTATTATTTTCATATTCATAAGTGTTTAGGCAAATCTTAACGAATGCTCGGTCACAGTGTTTTATTTACTGTTGGTTACTAGATTACCATAACACCATCATCCGCCTGAACAACTTGATGGAAACACACCTAATTCGCATTTCTCTTTCTTTTTTTTGCGAACTTTGAAAAGATTTGCTTCACGTTTGAATGGAAACCTAGCTAATAATGACACCTTAAAGTGTAATATGTCTATATTTTAGTTTACATTAAATGCATGTAAGCATTCAACAAAACACTTTGAACAGATTTTAAAGACAATAGAAGAAATTATGAAATTTCATAGAAAGATGTACTTGAGTATACTGAAGTGTGCCAAAAACAAAAGGATCTGCTAATTGCATTTAATATTCATTTAAACTATAATACATTTTAATTGAATTACAATTAATATGCAATTAAAGTGTCTGAAAACATTACATTAAGTTTTCTCTTCTTTTAAAATATGTTATTTCTCTAATAAGTACCATTTTTTAAGTATACAAACGTGTACTTCTTTTTTACTAGGGCAATGATAAATAAAGGGAATAAGCACAGTTAGATTGGTAAGATCACAATTATTTTAACAGCTATAATTTCAAGGAGACTTAAAAATGCTGGGCATGTTAGACATTTTGAATGTGTTGCTTATGACAAGATGTCTGAAAAACCCCACTGGGCAAGTCATTTCCACTCACCAGTTGCACACAGTATTCTGTTGGATGTCTTTTGCTTCATGCTTCATAAGTCAATAAGCAGCAGTATTCACAAATATAGGTGATGTGTTAGTTTGTTCATTCAATGCAATACAGTGATCCATTCCTGTGTTTGTGAAGTTATTGATCTGCCGTCTCTGACTAATTACTTACTGTGGCTGAGCGCTGACTGTTTTTACCATCCCTTTGCATTTCCCATAAAACCATGTTCTTCTGAGAGTAGCAGGGCTGTCAAGCGATTAAACATTTTAAAAGGATCATGACATGGATTTTTCATTTTAAAATATTATTTGAGGTTCACTTATGTTAATAAAAAATATTAACTCTCATTCTAACCCTCGGATCCTTAAGGCTGGCCACTGTTATGATTGGTTAGCATCATTGCATAGAAAACATTGTCAGTGCCCATCACTATTGCACGTAAGTTACTGTTTTGAAAACATTATCCATATAGAACTGTCATTTACAGACAGAGCATTAAGAAATTGTTTACCTACATTTTGCCTTGCAGCTGCTGTCAGATCTAATACAGTTGGCTGCTTCCTCTTTCAACAAAAGTTTCTTTACAAACTCTCCATTAAACTGATACCAATCTACAATCTGATTTGAGATGCAGCCATAACCACAATACTGTTGGTTCATTTGGCCAGAGGTGGACTGGACTGAGCCTGGTTTCTCCCAAAGTTTTTTTCCCCCTCCATTTGTCACTGATTGAGTTTGGATTCCTTGCCACTGTTGCCTTTTGGCTTGCTTAGTTGGGGACACTTAGACCCCTATCATACACCTGGCACAATGCGACGCCAGACGCAACGTAAGTGTTTTTTGCTAGTTTCATCCCAATGCAGTTATCATTTTCACGTTGTTTAAATAGCAAATGAACTCGTGCCCATCTGTTCACTATGGGCGTGCTTGTCTGAAAATGAGGTTTGTTCAGGTGCATTGTTGGCGTGTTGCTATTTTGAGGCAACTGAAAATGGCTGCGCCATTGACCAACAAAACCTGGTCTAAAGTCAATGGCTGCAGTATTTTGTTATTTAAAGGGCGTGTTAGTAATATATGCCTACAACGTGCGTACAATCTGCTTGTTACACACACAGAGACACGCATCAGCACAAAAACATGCCAAATATTAAAAATAAAAGGATTACGATGTAAAAGATTATTATTGTGTACATAAAGATAAAAATGCCTACATGTAATGGATAGTCAATTATTCTTTATTGAATGGAACTGAATCAACACTGAACTGACCTCAGCTAAACAATGACACTATTTTCTTTTCAATGACACTATTTTCTTTTAAAAGCTGCTTTACAGCAAAATTTAACTCTGTTTGCATCAGTGAATCATTATTTTTTTCTGTTTATCCATGTAAAGCTGCTTTGAAACAATCTCTACTGTATAAAGCGCTATATAAATAAAAGTGACTACACTTGACTAAACTATCTGTAGTCAAATGCTCCGAACAAACATATAATCCTCCGATGCGATTCGGGATGCCATTAAAAATAAACCATCCAATTGTTCCTGATGCTGGGATCCTTCTGAAGACTGTACAGAGATGCAAATGAGCTTTTTAGCCAGACAGCAAACATTCTTCCACTCTTCCATTTGTCCTGTTGTCGACAGACTCAAGCAGGTGTAGTACGACATAAATTGAAAGCGTATCGGTATACTTTATCCAGTGTAGACCATAACAGTGATTATAATCTATTTGCTTTTAACGTGACTCTTGCATTTGGTGTTGACAGGTGTCAGCCGTAAATCGACTGAATGATAGTGGGTGGAGCCTATGGTGTGATGATGTGTAACTATTTGCTGATATCTTGCTCTAGAGGCAGTCATATGCAAATGTATTTGCCCATGTGATGTCACAGATCCCACAATATTCAAACAAGCTGTTTTTGGAGCTTGATTAAATAAATGCTTTGTTTATAATGAGGAGTATATTTTAAGCTATGAAACTTGAAGGATATTTTAATGGTACAAAGAGCTATCATGTATCAAACGCTCAAGGAATATTTGATTTCCCATACAAAAAATACGAAATACAGAAGATGCGAAATACGAAAGATTTTTGCTAATAACTTCTGAATGGTTTGTCCAGAAATCATAAATGTGGTCACATCAGATTCGGGGTATCATGCCGAGTCGAGTGATAACCATTATTACCATATCAGCCATTTTGGCCGTTGGCCATTTTGAATTTTGTGCTAAAATGCTGTATTTCAAGACCCCTTTAATCAAATTAATTACATTATATACTTACATTATACTTACAGGACATAATTACATTTATTTATTTATTATATAGTTAATTGTACAAAAATAACAAGTTGTATTGTCAGCCCTACTCTCGATGCACCTGACAAAAATCTCATCGTTCTATTTGAAGGGCAATCAAACCCAAAGGGGAAAAAAAATATGTATAATTACTCAAATGAGTATTCTCTCCTGTATGCGTACATCTGATGATCATCTGTTGTTTACTCTGCAAAGAAATTTTGGGTTTGCACCTATTATGCAAAATCAAATCTTCTTTCCCTTGCTGCTGTCATGGGAAAAAGAAACTAGATTGCCCATCATGTCTTACAGCAAACGAGGACAGTGGCTGGCATGTATTATGCAATGCATCATTATGTGCAGCATTTTAAGTGGGAGCTAGAATGTGTCAGGAGTTTAAGGTCCAAAGGGTTTATTGATCCTGCATATACGTGGTTTGAGCAGTCCATTCAAATGACAGGTATATTGATCCTACAATCAATATTGTACAGAAACAGTATAAACAGCTGAGTTTGTTGTCAAATTGTGTCTAATTTAAGAACAGCATTATACACTACATTATGAATGCATGTAAAATGATTTCATCTTAATTGGAGACTCGTTAGTCACTGGGTTAGTTCAGATAATATTGTGAACTATATAGGTGTACATGTCAGGATATTTCATTGTGCCTAATGAGCTTGCAAAATGTTTACACCAAAGTTGGAGTTGAAAATGAGTGCAAAACCAGCGGGCACTACTGGGAGACAGATGTGGAACATGTGAGTGATAGACACTATTGTGGTGCATCCTCTGCTTTTAGGGACTCAGTGCCTTTTTGAGTTGGTGTATTGATTGTTGTTATGCAGAGAGAGGAGGAGGTTACTTAATGCAGCAGGGGAAGGAGGGTTCGTTTCGGGAAGATGTAGGCTATGCATGTTGTAAATCTGTTCTTGTAAGCTGAGAGATCGCTAATGTCACTATTGAGAAAATGAGTGCTACAATAAATGCGTAAATGACTACAGAAAGTGTCCAAAATTAACTGTATAGAGTTGATTATAATTGGCTTTTTTATTTTTAATTTTAATTATATATTATATGTGTGTGTGTGTATATATATATATATATATATATGGTCAAACCGATATTTATTCAGACACCTTGAACATTTCATTCATTAATACAGTTTATTCACTATAGTTTTATAAAAATCATAATAAAATATGACAAGATCTCAGAGTTAAGCTGTGTCAGAAAAAAAATATTTTAATTATGTCAGATAACAATTTAGCAAAACATGGTAAGGTCAAAGCGTCTGAATAATTTTTGGTTCCAAATTTTTATCAGTTTTACTAGTAGTCCACTGTATGAAGAATTTTGGGGTATAATATGTCACAGTTTACTTTATTTTGCTATCCTCACTTACTTAAATGAACTATAGTGGCCTGCATCCACTAGTAAAAATATATCAAAAATATCATACACACACACACACACACACACTACTCAGTTACAGATTTAGAAATGTAGTATATGTTTATTAGTAGAAAAAAAATATGCTATGCTATATTTTTTTTGCTAATAAAGATACTGCATTTAAAAAGATTTTTTAATGTTTTTAAAAGAAGTCTATTATGCTCACCACGGCTGCATTTATTTAATTAAAAATACATAAAAAACAGTAATATTTAAAATGTTATTGCTATTTAAGATAGCTGTTTTACATTTGACAATATTTTAAAATGTAATTCATTCCTGTGATTGCAAAGCTGATCATTACTCCAGTCTTCAGTGTCACATGATCCTTCAGAAATCATTCTAATATGCTGATTTGCTGATCAAGAAACATTTCTGATTATTATCAATGTTGAAACAGTTGTGTACATTCAAAAGAACAGCTTTTATCTGAAATAGAAAGCTTTTGTAACATTATTTACTACCATTCAAAAGTCAGTAAAAAAAAATTTTGGGGGAAAGAAATTAAAGAAATTAATACTTTTATTCAGCAAGGATGCATTAAATGAATCAAAAGTAACAGTAAAGACCTTTATAATGTTACCAAAGATTCTATTTCAAATAAATGCTGTTCTTCTGTATTTTCTATTCATTACAGAATCCTGAAAAAAAAAAAAATAATAATTACACAACTGTTTTCAACAATGATAATAATAAAAATAAATGTTTCTTGAGCAGCAAATCAGCATATTAGAATGATTTTTTAAGGATCATGTGACACTGAAGACTGGAGTAATGATGCTGAAAATTCAGATCTACCAACAGGAAAATACTACATTTTAAAATATATTCAAATAAAAAAAAAGTAATTTTAAATTGTAATAATATTTCCCAATATTACTTTCTTTTTAATCAAATAAATGCAGTCTTGGTGAACATAAGAGACTTCTTTTAAAAGCATTAAAAATCATACTGATCCCAAACTTTTGAACAGCAGTGTATATACATATTATACTTATATATTATATATTATACTGAAACACTCCTGCAGCAACATTAGCCGCTTTTTCACTGTTGGGCTGAATGGTTCGAGTTATGTTTCCACTTGAGCCTGGCACGATTACAAACTGTTCCTCGGCCCAGAATTCTGGGTTGTCACGGCTGTCTAACCGTGCTGGTAGAATGTGTCTAGTGATGTCACAACTCAGAATTGGTCACTTGTCTGTTGCCTGGCTACCAATTTCTCTGCAGCTGGCTAAGCATGCGATTTGAGCGACATAAATACAAATTAATAATAAAATTAAAAGAAATATCTGATCATCCTCCATAATGCGATTGCTATTTACATCTCATATCATCAGTAAACCCCTATGTTACCAAGGCAACATCTGATGCTTTTGTATTACATTCCAAACATTCCAAAGAGCACCTGTTTTTAGCCCCACAGTGGAAAATTAAACCGAATGAAAATCTGACATGGAATGGAACAGTTAAGCAAAGAGAACGTTTTGACCCGACGGTGGAAAAGTGTCTATAGTGTCTAACTAGTTTTCTGAAATTGATGTATGTAAAGATAATAAAACACAAAGTATTGTCTTATAAAAATACTTAAACTTTTTAAAAATAAAAAATATATATATATAAAAAACTTTGCTATATTGACAATTTTAATAACAGGATCACATCATCACAGTCTGTGAAAAAAAGCAGAGGAGGCTGTTACAGGCTGCTCTGTATAATACAAGGAACAAGCAGAGAGACACAGAATGAATGACTATAAGACTTTTAATTACCATTAAGAGTGAGAGAATACATCAAACAACTAACATAACAATTAATACTGTGGACAAGGAACTAAGGAAAACTCAGGGCTTAAATACACAGGGAGTAATCAATGAAACAGGGAACAGGTGTGGAACATAATTAATAATGAAAGGGAACACTGGCACGTATTCAAGTCAGTTACAGATACACTATATATATATATATATATATATATATATATATATATATATATATATATATATATATATATATATATATATATATATATATATATATATATGGGACGGTTGAGACATGTCCCCACCACTTTTTGCCATGGTCGATATTGTCCCCACCACTTTTTGAAACATCCTGCATCACGGATGTATATTAATACAAAAGAAACATCTCTAGTTGATTAGCAATTTGTTCGTTTGTGTTAAATAATAGGCGATCTGGCACTGGGATGCTTTTGAAATCATGTTGAGTGCTCAGTTATGAAATGAAAATGAAAATAAAACTTCCAGTAGGTGGCGGTAAATCTTAATGTGCGAGTCATCATTCAAAACGCAGTTTCATTCGGGAATCACCGTTGCTTGGAGATGCGCAATAGATGTGGTGTGGCTTTGTTTGAAACTATTTTCACAAAAACAGACAGTATTGTGGCTAAAATGTTAAAGTCACTTAATATCAACTTGTTTATTGGACTTCAATCAGATCAGTAAGTACCACATTTGCAATCATGCCAATACTCTGAGAAACAGGAGTCTACTCATGTGATAGGCCTAGTACATAACTTACATATTAGGCTTGCTGCGATCGACGGTGTTACCGGTGTTCAGCCGTAACACCAGTTATATCACTTGCCCACCATGACCGAGTCATCGCCCCAATGTCGTTTTTTTTATAATTTTTTTTTTTTATATAGTAATAATTTAGTTTAGAATAGACACTAAAGTTAAAAACTGAACGCATCTACGCAATTCAGTGAGCGAATGAGAGTCACTGCACGGATCAGCAGCAGGAGTCAGATTTCAACTCACTTCACCCATTTCGCCTCACTTTTCTGAATGACAAGACGATGGATGAAGATTTGGTTGCAAAGTGAAATGTAAAAGCAAATATTTAAGCAAGTTTTTCATTGTACTTGTTGTTGTTTTCATTAAGAATAATAACGAACCCACCCACCATTCAAGCAATTGCTGCCTCCATATTGCTGCACAGGCATTCATATCAGTGTGTTTATTTAATTTTGTTTTTTTTTTAATTAATTTTTTTATAGGCATTTTTGCCCCAAGCCCCAGTTAATATCTGACCTTGCTTATGTTAATCCAAATGTAGTATTTCCAGTTAATATGGCTGAAACATTAGCAGCATGAAAAGGTCTGGTAAGTGCGTCATACCCGTTTGCCGTTTCACCTTGTAAACAATCTTTAAAGTGTAGTCCGTTGCACACGTCTTTTGCACTTGCTCTGCTGACTGAAGCAAAGTCTTTAAATGAAGGCATGAAAAGCAGCAGATTGTAGTAGGTGTTGGTTGCTCAGTGTAGATGCATTTTGGGAGTTGTGCTTTTTATTCCAATTGTATTATAGATCTATTCATGAGAATTACTTGCATTGGTGCGCTTAAATATGTTTTCACAGTTGCACGCAGTTATTTTTTGTCGCAAATGTGACTGAAATGGTCGCAGTGTAGAGCCCTGTATATATATATATATATATATATATATATATATATATATATATATATATATATATATATATAGATATATATATCAGGGGCGTTTCCTCCGAGTAGGCAAGGGAGGCAGTGCCTCCTCAAAAAAATAGGATGAGAAAATAATCCATATTACATATAAAACAACACAAATATTACAAATTATGACATTAAAAAGAGCGCAAGTCACGCGTATTTCTTAAGGAACACTGCCCAGCAGCGACACCCACAGGTAAAGTTACACAGAGGAGTCATGCCTCCCTTTCCTCTCACAGGAATCTATAGAAAATCATCAGAACCCCGGCGTGCGGTGGGTTTTGTGGGGGGTAATTGAGAATGAATGGGGGAAAGTCACGTGAGAGGAGGCAATGTCTCCATCGCGCTATGATTGGATGTAATTGGTTATGATTGGATATGATCGGTTTGTGCGATAAATCCCGCCTCTCGTTGACGTGCGCGTTCCGCACGTAGTTTGACTGAACAAATGATGGCGTCAATCGGAAGACTAATCGAAAAGTTAGTAAACAGATCACCCAGTTAGATATATCACTGCTTTATGTTACGTCAAAATCAAACTTGAAATGGACTGAAAGCATGATTACTGCGGGGTTTTTTAGTGCAATCAGCTTGTTGAAATTAAAAATGCAATTCGTGTCTGTGACAGACGGTGTTAATGGAGCATGACTGAGGATCCAAAATATTCTAGGTTGACAATTAAAAAGAAAAACCGCAATAAACAAATAAAATATATTGTTTAAATTATTATTGCCTTTAGTTATTATTTTGGAATGAATGTAGAAATGCTTAAAACACTTGATGCTTGATGAGATTGACTTGGTTTTGATAAATAGAACATTGCATTGTTAATGTAAAATTACAAAATAGAGTTTTTGAGTTTCTTTCTTTTCTTTTTTTTTTGATGTACTGTAAAGTAATGTTCATTTAACAAGGAAGATTTGTCAAAATGATTCATAAAAAAAAAAAAAATGTGCCTCCTCATTTCAGAGCACCACTGCACGCCACTGCTATATATATATATATATATATATATATATATATATATATATATATATATATATATATATATATATATATATATATATATATATATGAAGAGTTTGGTTCCAAAACGCTATAAATCCATTTTGATTAATTTGAGTAAAAAGGTGTTTTCTTTACCAAGAAATTGGCAAAATGAAAACCACTCTTTTCTGTTTCAAACTTTCACATAGCATCTTTTGGTTATAAAAACATTAAAAATTCAAATCTAGATTTTGATTTTCAAAGGTTTATTATAAAAATTTATTATTTTTTCCCCAAAATGCATTAAATGCATGACACGTTTTTTTGTTTTGATTTTTTTTTTCAAAATGCAATTAATCCATCAATATAAAAGTTATTTTTCATATTGAAAGTAAGTTAATTCACATATATGACAGCCTCTGAACTTTGTCAATACTAATCTTATGTACATGCATTTGACTAAAAATACATTCATTCGTCGCTCCCAAAATGAATTCAACGAGTCATCTTGTTAATCTTATAAATGAATTATGTCTCTGTTTGTCATTACCGATCAAGGCGTATCTGGCGTCACCGCATGGTTAAAATAAACAGTTCAGTTTAGGGAGCGTGATAGAAATTTGATGCTGTCGTGAAACAAGCAACAGCCGGCATTTTTCCTCCTCCCGACTCGAGTGCCTCGCCTTCTTAATCTCCTCACGTAAATGATTTCGATGGCTTGCGTTTCTTCCCCACCGCAGAAAGCACCACAGGTTCAGCAATGTTCATCGAAATTATTAATTTTTCTGTTTTTGTTGATCACAAAGTACAAAGTAGATAAAGGATGCGGGGTGTATTCAGAGCGCCGCCATTACTGTTTACAGTGCATGGAATGGTGCGCTGTGATTGGTTGAGCGGATATATCGCGTTCTGCAGAGAAGTGAGACTGGCGTTTGTTGCGTTTTGGAAAGAAAGGGAGAAAACATGACAGAATAACACAACGGATATCGCATTTTGCGCAAAATTAATAAATGACTTTTCAATACCGACCAGATACAATACTGATTTTGGCGGAAACTCAATTTTTTTGAAAATGGCGTTTATCGCGTTTTGGAACCAAACTCTTCATATATAATATAATATAATTTTTTAGGTTATTTGGTGGTATTTTGTCTTGGAGCCCTGGCTAATTTTTTACCCTGCTGTGGACCTTATAAATCTTCAGCTTAAGTGACACCTTACATATAGATTGTGAATATGGCACTTGCTCATGAGCAAACCCTGGACAACTCCACCTGGATGACAGCACACAGGAGTCACAGGCTGCATGCTAGATGACAGCTGTGAAGGAATGTACTGTCAAACACACTCTGCTTTTTTGACTCTAATGTCATAGTCAAGTGCCAAGAACTTGCTGTCATGAAGATTCAGACTAATGACCATAGCATGACTTTTTATCATAATGCAGTTGCCATTGTTTTTATTACTTATTATTAGAATCTATTACTAATACTATTAGAGGACAAAATGTGTTTGTCCTGCTTTATAGCACTGTTCAAAGTGCAGAGAAGGGATATGAAATGATATAGGAGAGAAGTACAACACAGGGATAGAGAAACAGAGTGATGGACAGAAATGGTGTGTGCCTCCAGGCTCCGTAGTAATTGCTGAACCTGACCGGGTGTGTTAAGGCATCTATCCCTGTTGGGCTAATGCTGTAACTGAGCCGACTTTATTTTTCCACACAAGAGCATTACATTAACTTACAATTACTGACTCATCTGGGTCATCCCCCTATAAGGGCTGAAAAATGACTGAATCTTATCAGAAATACTGTTCACTAAATTCACTAAACACTTGCAGCAATTTATTGTGATATTTCAGTGCTAAAACATGATTTGACTTTATTCACTAATAACTATCTGTAGTCTTAATAGGCAGCAGTTGTTATCTGTGAAGGAATTTTCCATGCATGCTTTTATGTAAATCAATATTAGTCAAAACAATGAAAGATTGCAGCACTGTAGATTTTATTATCATACAATATTGATTTCACAAGTAATTAAGATAAAGTACACAAATGTTGTCGCCCCAGTATTTTGAATTAATCTTAATAATTAACGACTCTCACCAACCCAAAACTTGTTAGTATTGTAAATGAAAAGAGCAGTATGTACAGTATGTGGCATCCTCCACTCCTTGATTGTGGCAGATTTTTAAATGATCCTGTCATTCAGTCTTTCTCTTTCCCTTTTCGTTACCTGATTTGCATAATTCCTTTAGTGAGTGAGTATATATTTTTCAGTATAAAGTAAATATAGCGTATATAACCTTTATTTATTCACACAGAAATAGGGAACTGAAAGTGACATGCCTGTATGATGACCTGGCTGTGACTGTGCATTAAATAAGCTCAGTACATTGCTCAAGACTGTTATATAATACAGAGAAATCATGAGGTCTTGGTCTGCTTTGTCCTTTGGGGAAAATTCCTTATGTGATTCTAGCTATTTTTTATATATTATATACAGTATGTCACAGAAGTGAGTACACCCCTCACATTTTTGTAAATATTTTATTATATCTTTTCATGTGACAACACTGAAGAAATTACACTTTTTCTACAATGTAAAGTAGTGAGTGTACAGCTTGTATAACAGTGTAAATTTGCTGTCTCCTCAAAATAACACACAGCCATTAATGTCTAAACCGCTGGCCACAAAAGTGAGTACACCCCTAAGTGAAAATGTCCAAATTGGGCCCAATTAGCCATTTTCTTTCCCCGGTGTCATGTGACTCGTTTGTGTTGCAAGGTCTCAGGTGGGAATGGGGAGCAGGTTTGTTAAATTTGGTGTTATCGCTCTCACTCTCTCATACTGGTCACTGGAAGTTCAACATGGCACCTAATGGCAAAGAACTCTCTGAGGATCTGAAAAAAAGAATAGTTGCTCTACATAAAGATGCTGTAGGCTATAAGAAGATGAAACTGAGCTGCAGTGCGGTGGCCAAGACCATACAGAGGTTGCAGGGGTGGGGGGTCAGCCTGTCAGTGCTCAGACCATGCGCCGAAAACCGCATCAAATTGGTCTGGATGGCTGACATCTCAGAAGGAAGCCTCTTCTATAGATGATGCACAAGAAAGCCCGCAAACGGTTTGCTGAAGACAAGCAGACTAAGATGGATTACTGGAACCATGTCCTGTGGTCTGATGAGACCAAGATAAACTTATTTGGTTCAGATGGTGTCAAGCGTGTGTGGCGGCAACCAGGTAAGGAGTCCAAAGACAAGTTTGTCTTGCCTACAGTCAAGCATGGTGATGGGAGTGTCATAGTCTGGGGCTGCATGAGTGCTGCCGGCACTGGATGAGCAGAGCATGATCCCCTCCCTTCGGAGACTGGGCCGCAGGGCAGTATTACAACATAGTAACGACCCCAAACACACCTCCAAGACGACCACTGCCTTGCTAAAGAAGCTGAGGGTAAAGGTGATGGACTGGCCAATCATGTCTCCAGACCTAAACCCTACTGAGCATCTGTGGGGCATCCTCAAACGAAAGGTGGTGAAGCGCAAGGTCTCTAACATCCACCAGCTCCGTGATGTTGTCATGAAGGAGTGGAAGAGAACTCCAGTGGCAACCTGTGAAGCTCTGGTGAACTCCATGCCCAAGAGGGTTAAGGCAGTGCTGGAAAATCATGGTGGCCACACAAAATATTGACACTTTGGGCCCAATTTGGACATTTTCACTTAGGGGTGTACTCACTTTTGTGGCCAGCAGTTTAGACATTAATGGCTGTGTGTTGAGTTATTTTGAGGGGACAGCAAATTTACACTGTTATACAAGCTGTACACTCACTACTTTACATTGTAGCAAAGTGTAATTTCTTCAGTGTTGTCACATGAAAAGATATAATAAAATATTTACAAAAATGTGAGAGGTGTACTCACTTCTGTGAGATGTGTATATATATGACTTTATCATTACTGCAGAGGTGTAAGAAACAACTCATTTCTCCTCTTGAATAAATCATGCTTAGGGAGATCTCTGGGTGATGACTCATCAATCTGAAAGAATGCTAATATAAACCTCATTAGCAATGAGTCACGTTATTCAGACATCTTTACCCATCACTACATCAGCAATCTTACATCTGTACATCTAGGGAGAGGAGTGCAGCACGTTTCAGTCAATCTGGGCTTTGCTGACAGGCTCACATAACGTAAAAGCTCACATAAACAGCTTCCCAGTGATGATATGAACAAAATGGAAGGGAGAGAAAGGACAGAATATATCTCATCACATGCATCTTTTCTTGATAGGAAGTGTGTTTTAATATCACTTTGAAGAAAGTGTTTGAACATCTTCATTAAGTGGGAGAGTTTGATCTGAGAGTTCTCATCTCGTTCTCTACTTTAATTTCCATCTATGTCTGTTGGGGTTTTACAGATACATATAGTTATACTTTGGTTTGACTGGTATGTATGGTGCTTAAGTACTCACATTGAGGCAGTAACAACTGTTTGTATTTGTTTTTGCTGATGGCATAGAGATTGATCAAAGGAGCTCACACAACTCCATTGGTAATGACGAAAGGCATCTTTCATGGTTCTTCCTCTCATTTGGCCTTATTTTTAAAGTGTGTAAGGTGCTAGGCATAGCTATAAATATATTTAATGTTTGACTTTTTGTTTGTTTAGACACTAAAAACAGCACCATTGAATAAAATTAAGTCAATCAAGTCTATTTCTTTCTTTCTTTTTCTGAGACATGTTTATATATAAATTTATAGAGATTTTTCAGGGAGTGCACTGTTCTGCAGTTGGGGAAGAGATTGATAGACAGACAGACAGACAGACAAATAGACAGACAGACAGACAGACAGGTAGGTAGGTAGGTAGGTAAGTAGGTGCTGTAGATAGACAGACATGTAGATTAGTAGGCAACTAGGTAGGTATGTAGATAATGTATAGAAGAAAGAAAGACACATATAGGTAAGTACATACAATAGATAGACACTGTAGATAGACAGAAAGACAGCCAAGTAGGTAGGTAGATATATCAGAGCTAAATAGATGTTAAGACAGGTGAGGGTGAGGTGAGGACACACTGTCAACCTTTAACACAGCTCACATACCAACTATCCCTGCAACAATATGTGTGTTTTTCTAAGAGAATGTGGGCGAATTTAGCAGGTGTGTGCGCTTTGCTTTAGGGTGTGATGTGTCAGCAAACAGCGAACACAAATTCACTAAAAAATATGAACATGGCCTTTAGCTCTGTATATTTGAACATAAAGTATACTGGAATGTATAGCACTGTAGCTGTATGAATGCTGAAAATAATTGTGAAAATATTTTTTTTCATGCCTTAAAAATAGCTTGAATATAACTCTACACCCTTGCTTCATTTAGTATACTTGGAACCATTAATATGCATTTTAGTCCCCGCCTCCACTCAATCACTCCAGCTGAAAATACCTGAAATACTAGTTTAATTCAGCCATATATGTTTGAAGCAGAAACTGATTCAGTAGAAGAAGTAGAAGAGCGAATTATACAGGCTTGTCTAAGTCGATGTTTCAGAATGGTTATGCGTTTTATGTATTGCTCTCTACGTTGGACACATAACGGTAGTTGATATGATTAGTCTTTGCGTTATCAAACGGCTAATAATGTGTTGCTAATGTTACACAAATCATGTTCCCATTCGCCATCTAAGTTAGACAGCTGCCTTCTAACAATCAGCATCCTTAGAAACACTTTGAACAACTTAGATGTCAGTGGAGAAAGGCTTATAGTTCATGATAACACAGTAATATACATCATTTGTATAATTCACCCACTATATTGTTAAATATACCCGATTTAACCTGTCTTTTCTTGAGACCCCCCTGCTTCGCAGCATAGTTACTGATATGCTAAAGCCCACCCTGCACGTTGACGAGATTGGTTACAACGTGTTTGTGACGTAGAGAACAGGGGCACGTTTTTGAGACTGTCTTTGGTAAACTGCAGTTTTAAGGAGAAAATTCTCAGCAGTGGTGTTGTTGACTGATGAATTTGAACATGGTTTGTTTTAAAGCATATTAAAAACACCACAAAGACATATAACAAACATTAAGGGAGTCTTTAATTGGTCTTTTTCAGTCAGAATTACATGCTCATTACCGTCTAAAGTGCAGCACATGACCCTATTGCCTTTATGCCCTTGAGCAAAGTGCTTAACTCCAGGTTGCCCCAGGGGGACTGTCTCTGCATTTGTCATACTCAGATCCATTACTCTGGAACAAAAAGCTGTTGTGGGAGGACATGATGAATTTGACCTTTAATCTTTAGTCCTTTAAGCTAACATCATCAAATTAGTGTTAATCATTATTCCTGATAGAAAGCAAAAGGTTTTCTCCTTAGCTCAACTACTGTTTGTTTAAGATGTTGCATTAAATGAAGCCAGAGATGCTGTGGATTCCTAAGAAAGAAAGAAGGGTTAACCAGTTATTTTAATGATAAAAAAGTTGGTAACAAAGTCTCCATGAAGAAGTTACAGTAAGATCTGAATTTGATGTCAGTATGGTGACTGCAAACACCTGGCTTTCAGCACCTGCTCCCTGTGGTTTAGTTCTTCCTCATCAAGCTTTGATAGAGTTACAGTTCCCACAGTCTAATACACTTCAAAGAGGTACAGATAGACTCACACAAAACAGACCATGCTGATGAAGGACATCACACCACATTCCTGTTCAGCTCTTCAATAGAAACGACTGCTGAGACCTTAAAAACACTAAATGCTATTATTGCGCACTAAAATATGTCATTTTGCCTATTCTTAATCAGTACCTA
This sequence comes from Chanodichthys erythropterus, assembly GCF_024489055.1. NCBI lineage: Eukaryota > Metazoa > Chordata > Actinopteri > Cypriniformes > Xenocyprididae > Chanodichthys > Chanodichthys erythropterus. Next base: position 1,570,544 of record NC_090224.1, on the reverse strand, counting down.
AATTGTTTAAATCATATAGATTTAACTGTTGTAAACACAGTTTGTTTTGGAATATGTATATACAGTCAAACAAAAAGTTATTCAGACACTTTGACCTGACCATGTTTTGCTTAAGTGTTATCTGACATAATTAAAATGATATTTTTTTTTTCTGACACAGTTTAACTCTGAGATCTTGTCATATTTTATTACCATTTTTTAATGAATTAAATGTTCAATGTGTCTGAGAGGGATGATAAAAAAAATGCATGTTATTTTTGTTTAGTACTGTCCTGAGTAAGATATTTTACATAAAAGATGTTTGCATTTAGTTCACAAGACAAACAATAGCTGAATTTGTTAAAATAACCCCATTCATAAGTATGTGAACCATTGATTCTCAATACTGTGTTTGGTTACCTGATGATCCACGACTGTTTTTATGTTTTGTGATGGTTGTTCATGAGTCTCTTGTTTGTCCTGAGCAGTTAAACTGAGCTCTGTTCTTCAGAAAATTCCTCCAGGTTCTGCTGATTCATCAGTTTTCAAGCATTTTTGCATATTTGAACCCTTTCCAGCAGTGGCTGTATGATTTTGAGATTCATCTTTTCACACTGAGGACAATTGAGGGACTCAAACACAACTATTAAAAAAGGTTCAAACATTCACTGATGCTCCAGAAGGAAACACGATGCATTAAGAGCCGAGGGGTGAAAACTTTTGAATTCAAATATCAAGGTAAATTGTACTTAATTTTTCTGCCGGGAAACATACAAGTATCTTCTGTTGGTTCCGAAGGGCAGTACTAAATGATATTTAAAAAACGATATTTAAACAAAATAAGAAAAATTGTGACATCTTCATCCTGTTCAAAGTTTTCACACCTTAATGCATCGTGTTTCCTTCTGGAGCATCAGTGAATGTTTGAACCTTTTTTAATAGTTGTGTTTGAGTCCCTCAGTTGTCCTCAGTATGAAAACAAATGAGTAACATTTTAAACAATATCTCAATGAACACAAAAACAATTTCCAAAATGTTGACAAGACTAAGTTTTATATACATTTGTTTAACTTATAACATGAAAGTAAGATTAATAATATAACTTAGAACAAAATTTTCAGTTTTACTCAAATTAGGGTGATGCAAAAATGAGTACACCCCACAACAAAAACTACTACATCTAGTACTTTGTATGGCCTCCATGAGTTTTAATGACAGCACCAAGTCTTCTAGGCATGGAATGAACAAACAAGTTGGTGACATTTTGAAACATCTATCTTTTTCCATTCTTCAAGAATGACCTCTTTTAGAGACTGGATGCTGGATGAGGAGTGATGCTCAACTTGTTTCTTCAGAATTCCCCATAGGTGTTCGATTGGGTTCAGATCAGGAGCAACTGAATCACTTTCACCTTGTTCTTCTTCAGAAAACCAACAGTGGCCTTAGATGTGTCATGTTGTAAAAGTACACGACGACCAAGGGCACGGAGTGATGGTAGCATCTTCTCTTTCAGTATAGAGCAGTACATCTGTGAATTCATGATGCCATCAATGAAATGATTCACTGTAGGCACCATGCATTTTTCTTTGTATTCCTCACCTTTATCTTGGTCTCATCACTCCAGAGTAAAGAGTCTCAGTAGTCTTCATCTTTGTCAGCATGGGTCCTTGCAAACTCTAGGTGTGCTTTTTTTGTGCCTGGGCTTTAGGAAAGTCTTCTTTCGTGGACAGCACCCATGCATGCCATTCTTCTGCAGTGTACACCGTATTGTGTCACAGGAAAGATTCACCCCAGTTTGGCTTTCTTCTTCTTTAGATAACTGCAGTGAACTTGCATGCCGATTTCTTCAACACTTCTCATTAGAAGACGCTCCTGTTGAGGTGTTAACTTCCGGGATCAACCTGGATGTCTCTGTGAGATGGTTGCAGTTCCATCTTTTTAAAATTTTTGTACCACTTTTGCTACAGTATTCTGACTGATAAGTAAAGCTTTGCTGATCTTCTTGTAGCCTTCACCTTTCTGGTGTAAAGAAATTATTCCCTTTCTCAGGTCTTGTGACATTTGTCTTCCATGTGGTGCCATTGCTGACAGCATGAAATGGGAAGGAGTTTTAACACCCTGCTGGACACCTGTGTAATGGATAATTAGACTCACCTGTGGTTGAATTTTTGTTAAATTAGACATTTGTAGTCTAAAATGTAGCTTTGCTCCTGACACTTTCAGTGCTGTGCACTCATTTTTGCATCACCTTAATTTTAATCAAACTGAAAATTTTGTTTTCTTAAGTTATATTATTAATCTTACTTTCATGTTATAAGTTAAACAGATGTTATATAAAACTTAGTCTTGTCAACATTTCGGAAATTGTTTTTGTGTTCATTTAGATATTGTTTAAAATGTTGTTTAAAATGTTACTTTTCAAAGGGGGTTTTCTCATTTATGCTGAGCACTGTATATATGTGTATAATAATAAAATAAAATAATATGTATGTATGTTGTTTTTCCCTAGTACTGAATAATACATTGTGGTAAATCCTAATGGGATTGCCTCATTACCAACAGTGCATTACAGTCTCTCAATACTTCACAAACACTGCACAGACAATGTTTTTCTATGTGTGAAAGTTTTGGCCAGAGGAGGAATAGAATAGCAAGCTTGACTACACAGTACATTTCCTCCGCATACATCTCAGAGCTCACAGGCCCACTTCTCCCGCATAACAAAATCAAGCCACTGTGGAGCTCTGGGACTCAGCCCTGCACAATCATCTGTACTTACATGTATTAAGTCATCGCCTTCCTAATCTTGTTAATATGGCTCTGCGTTGCTGCACTTATTTTTTTGGGATGTGTTCAACACAATTACTCGTGCTGGGCTTGTGTGGACTCTGCGGGGTTGCATCTCACGACTTTGTGCCACCGGGCAGCACAGCTCACTGGAGCAGCGCATGAGTCAGTCCTGTAAATATTTAATAAGAGCTTGGATATTGAGCAGTGGAGCTATTACAAGGGATTCGCTTTGTAGTGCTGTCATCACTCTTAATATCACTGTCACATCCTAGAGAATGCCACCTCTTCAGTGCAGCAATGAATCATTCATTTGATGCTCTGAGTGAAGGCACTCTGAGGGATCATTCTGAGACTGAGATTTTTGCAAAGTTGACTGTATGGAAGATCGGGATTTGAATGAATCAAAAACGGTGCTATTAACACCTGCCTGAACAGACTGTTACTGTGACCCCAGAAGCCATTGGGAATCGTTGTGCCTTGTGTAGATCCTTTACTGTGCTCATTATTCAAAATGACAGTAATTGTGATTCAACACCGAAAAAATCATTCATGTTACTTGCTCAGAAACATCCTTAAAAGAAGATAAATTGACTTGAGATATTAGATATTAGGTCTTTTTACTGTAGAAGAATATTATTATGATAAAATATCATGATTTCACAATTTCTACAATTATTGCAAATGGACCTTTTATGCATCAATTAAAATCCCCACAAACATATCACAATTTTATTGCAGCATTTGTTATAGCAATTGCTATTTACTTTCAAATATAATAATCAGTTGTAAAAAAATATATATATTGCACATAAGACAATTTTTATGCTTTCTAATGATATATGATATAATTTATATATGTATAATGACCATTAAAACCATCTATATATTTTATTTAACAAAGTTTAGCAGTTTTATTTATGAACATTTGATATTGTCATTTATATCAAAATCTCACAAAACCCTGCAGTTCCATCACAAACCTCTAGGGGTTGTAAACCTTTGTTTGGGAAACCCTGCGTTAGAATGTTTTGATGATTCTAATAAACAGTATTTTCTTATTCTGGGCTGTTTCAGGACCCGCACCAATATTTTTATAGGTGGGCCTTCTACATGCATTCAGTAGTTCAAAGCCCTTCCTGCTGAATACAGTAAACGACATAAGGCAGGCTTCCTCCTAGCACATGTATCATTTTACTGTAATTGCAAAGGGCAAGGGTGACTATTTGCTTCTTCTGCATTCAGTGCATGAGAGATTCAGTCCAATCGAAAATCCTCTCCAGTCCAGTACCACTCTTTCTTATTTCATCAGCCATCATCAAAAGTGCATCTGCAAGGCCTTTGTTATTCCCATTACCGCCCCATAAAACGGCATCAAATTGGCTATTACCCTGACCTAATGAGAAAATGTCTGCTTCAGTGGAGAAGAGAAGACATTTATGAAAACGATGGTGCCAGAAATGACGATGAGAAATGATGTCTGGCTAACACGCAACCATTCTTTTGACTCCATCAATCAACATTTATTCAACACCCATAGGGATATAATATTCCTTTCTCATGAGAGGACCACCCACTATCATGTCTTCAGTAGATTTGATTAGGCCATGAATGTGAAGTAATGCAGAATTGATGGGGCTTGATGCTCATGGAGAGCAAGTAAGACTACAGAGCTGAAAAGATGGAGTAATATCATAATTTCATGCGCATCATCCCCCCTCCAGATCACATCATCATCACTTTTGGTGAATGGACATTCTGTTAAATATCTTCTTTTCTGCATGCAAGAAAAAACACAGTATAGTTTTAAGCGGTGTTTAGCTGTATTTGACACTAAAGATTTGGAGTTTTGGATTTCGCGGCATCCCTATTCTCGAGGGATGTGGGACGTGCGTTTGGGTGGAATGCTCTCTTTGAGAAAGCTGGATGCGCTAGGTATGTTGCATTCATGAGACTGACTACAAGAGACAGGTAAGGAAATCTTTCCTTTCTGATCTTTCCTGAGGGATTGTAGTTAGCATTCGCACGTGTGTGTTTGGCTCTCGAATTAGTTTTAGACACTCATAGCAATGCATTCACATCTGTTCTCATATGATTCTATTCAGAGTGTTATAATCTGTTGTTGAACTGGCACGCTTGAAGTTATATGCGTGTTTTTTGTGATGCGGTTGCAGTAATTGGTTCCCCCCGGGCTTGACTCTCTCTTGAGGGATGAAAGATGAGCACCTGCACCCCACAGTTGGGTCCCACGACCATCATTTCGGTGAGGTGGGATTAAGCACAGGGCTTGTAGGCAGAGCACGGATGAGTCAATCAGGAAGTATTCCTTTTTTGGCTCCTCTTGTTGTCTTAATAGCATAATAGTTCTTTATGTGTCTAAAAAGTGTTGTAGTTATTATTATTATTGTACCAATGACAGATTAGATCTGTTTTGACTGCATAAGAAGGTTTTGTGGATAACAATTCTGTCTGTATATACTGCCTGCCCATGTGAGCCTTCTGTTTTCCTTTGATAATAAGGGATTCCGTATTTAATGGAATGTGTCAATGTCTTTCTACTGTTTCTTAGTAGATGAGGCATCCTCTTTGAAGACTCCGACTGGGCCCTATGCTTGAAGCGTAGTTAGGCCTCCTCTCGCTATAGAGAGTCGTCATGCTGCGGCCTCCGCTCCTAGAGCTCGGCCATCTACTGTGAGCATCGTCAGGCCTCCTCTCACTTCAGAGAGTTATCTTCATAGAGGCCTCTGCTTGCCAGAGCTCTACTAGTACAGCATCTGTGAGTTGTAGGTTCTCTGTGAGCCTCCTTACATAGCATCCTATGTGTGGGGGGTAGTTAGGCCTCATCTCACTTTAGAGAGTCGTCATGCTGAGGCCTCCGCTCCTAGAGCTCAGACATCTACTGCGAGCGTCGTCAGGCCTCCTCTTACTTCAGAGAGTTATCTTCATATAGGCCTCTGCTTGCCAGAGCTCCGCTAAGACAGTATCTGTGAGTTGTAGGCTCTCTGTGAGCCTCCTTACATGGCATCCTATGTGTGGGGCGTAGTTAGGCCTCCTCTCGATTAAGAGACTTCATTCTGAGGCCTCTTCTCCTAGAGCTTGACCATCTACTGCGAGTGTCTTCAGGCCTCCTCTCACTTAAGAGAGTTATCTTCTTAAAAGTCTCTCCTAGCCAGAGTTCCACTAGGATAGCATCTCCGAGTTGTAGGCTCTCTGTGAGCCTCCTTACATGGTATTCTATGCGTAGGGCATAGTTAGGCCTCCTCTCGCTTAGAGAGTTGTCATGTTGAGGCCTCCACTCACCAGAGCTCCACTAGTACACAATATGGCAGGTTGTAAGCTCTCCATGAGCCTCCTTGCATGGCATCCTATGCGTGGAGTGTGGTTAGACCTCTTCTCGCTTTAGAGAGTCGTCATGCTGAGGCCTCCGCTCCTAGAGCTCAGACATCTACTGTGAGCATCGTCAGGCCTCCTCTTGCTTTAGAGAGTTTCCTTCATTGAGTCCTCCGTTCGTCAGAGCTCTACTAGGACAGCATCTGTGAATTGTGGGCTCTCTGTGAGCCTGCTTACGATATGTCCTGAGCCTGGGGCATAGTAGGCCTTCATATTGAGGCCTTCGCTCTCAGAGCTCGGCTAGGCGGTGGGGTTGTATGCTAGGTTGTTAGGCTCTCTGGAGCCTCCCTGGCTACTGACCTTAGTTATTTGAGAGTATCATATTAGACCCTCCACTCTGCAGAGCTTCGCAGGACAGTTAGCTGAGTTTTAGGCTCTCTGTGAGCCTCCTTGGACATTGGCCTGAATTAGAGAATGTAGTTAGGCTTTCTCCTTCTTTGAGGCATCCCGTTTAGGCCTCCGTTCTTAAGAAGTCAATCCCTTTGCCATGCTTCAGGTGTACCTGAAGACAAGAAGCTAATTTTTTATGCTCTCATCCACACCTGCATTGACGTCATAGGCTGCCACCTGCCAATGTCAAGTTCATTGTCATATTTACACTCATGTTTCAGATGTAGGTGACTTTGTTTCTTCAGTAGAACACAAATGATGATTTTTAACTCTAACAACCGTTGCAGTCTGTCATGTCAATGGTAACACAATCTATGAGAGTCAAAAAAAACATGCACAGACAAATCCAAATTGAACCCTGTGGCTTGTGACGACACGAAACGATTGGTTTATGCGAGAAACTGAACCGTATTTATATAATATTTTACCTCTAATACACCACTATGTTCAACTACCTTGAGCGCGCAAGGCATCCGGTGCGTGAGGTGTGTACGTGCTCTGGCATGGTTTAAAGTATTAGTCCACTTTCAAATAAAAAATTTCCTGATAATTTACTCACCCCCATGTCATCCAAGATGTTCATGTCTTTCTTTCTTCAGTCGAAAAGAAATTAAAGTTTTTGATGAAAACATTCCAGGATTATTCTCCTTATAGTGGACTTCAATGGTCTCTCCAAACAGTTGAAGGTCAAAATTACAGTTTCAGTGCAGTTTCAAAGGGCTTTAAACAATAACAGACGAGGAATAAGGGTCTTATCTAGTGAAACAATTGGTCATTTTCTAAAAAAATACAAATGTATATGCTTTATAAACACAAATGATCGCCTTGCACATGCTTCCGCTTTCCGTATTCTATTCGATGCCTTCTCTATTCAACTTACAGAATGAATGCAGCACCAGTTCAGTTTTTTTCCTTAAGTGCAAGGCGTTTGGAGAGACCACTATAAGGAGAATAATCCTGGGACCTTTTCATCAAAAACCTTAATTTCTTTTCGACCGAAGAAAGAAAGACATGAACATCTTGGATGACATGGGGGTGAGTAAATTATCAGGAAAATTTTCTTTGAAAGTGGAATAATCCTTTAAACTACGCCATAGCGCGTACACACCTCATGCACCGGATGCCGTGTGCAAGGCAGTTGAACATAGTGGTGTATTAGAGGTAAAAAATTATATAAATACTGCTTGGTTTCTCGCACAAACCAATCGTTTCGTGTCTTAGGCCATCAATGTGTCGTCACGAGCCGCAGGGTTTAATATGGATTTGTCTGTGCATGTTTTTTATTCTCATAGATTGTGTTACCATTGAAATGCATTATACGACTGACAGACTGCAACAGTTGGAGTTAAAAATCGTAATTTGTGTTCTACTGAAAAAACAAAGTCACCTACATCTTGGATGCCCTGGGGGTAAGCAGATAAACATCAAATTTTCATTTTTGGGTGAATTATCCCTTTAAATGTTTGCCCAACCTGCTGGATAGTTTTATTTAACTCAACTATCATTTTAAAAAATACTGTATTGCTTGCTTAATATGAACCCAAAATATGTTGGAAATTAACATTTATTAATATGTTTAATAATTGAACATTTGTTAATAAGTTTAATGAATAATAATTAAACAAAAACATTTATCAAATTGCTTATCAATAAATGTTCACCTTTTGATTATTATTGTTGCCTCTAATTATTTTTATTTTGGGTTCATTTTAAGCCAGCCATATAGTAATTTTTAAACAATAGTTGGGTTAGATAAAACTGCCCAACAAGTTGGGTTGAAAATGGACAAACCCAGTGGTTGGGTTATATGTTTGCCCATTTTCAACCCTACTTTGGTTGTTTTTAATCCAGCATTTTTCAGAGTGTAGAGTATCAAACAAACATTAATTTGTTTTCCCAGTTAAGCTTATGTTCTTTAAGAGCTTCCTTATTGTTTCTGATTTCTCCCTCTTTCTCTTTTTTTTCCTCTAAATTTTCAATTTTCACATAGTCTATGCAGTCAAATTCCCTATTTTGTTCGCTCTGTTTCTTCTAGTTCATAATGTTCTTGCATAACCTTTATAATAACAGTGAACTCAGCCACTGGAAAAAAAACAACCCTATCAATTATCTGTAAGCTCTGACTAATCCCTGCTTAATTACTAATCAAACACATATGTACATTATGTAAAACTGAACTTAATTTACTAAAATTGCCTGTGTGTAAATGACACTGTCTTTGCCCTGTCGGCTATCATTCAGGTGTGTGTTATAATGTTAGTTGGCACCTATTCGTCCTACGCGCATATTTCTTGACTACCAGACAAGTTAAAAATATGTCGCTGTTGATGAGTCTTTATTGTGCTCGTTCATATTGATTACACTAGTAAAAACAGGCAGACGACTGACACATGAATGAATCATCGGCCTGAAATTGATCTGCATCACTGGTATCTTGGCTAGAAATGAATTGCTGCATCAGACTGCAAACGCTATTATCATCACTCAGCCTGCGTTCACTCACATGGGCAGTTAATTAATGCTTTGGTTTGCATAGACTATTAATGTTGATCAAGCTCCAACTGGTCTTTGGCATGCGTGTCAAAAGAGGCTGAATGCAAGGATGACTGGTGCACAGACCCTGCTCTTTTCTCTGAATGACTGGGATCTTGTCAATCACTGATGTGATTTAAAGTGCATTACCCACACCTCTCGGTTTCCAACGGAATCTTACCTCTCTGCCAATGCTGATCATCCTTTCTGTCTAAGCCATTTTCCTGTCCACCTTCTGAGAACATACTGGTAACAAAATAACAATAGATTTCAGAAACTATTTTGGTCTGTGTTTCCATGGAAACGCTCGGGTGTAAGTTGGGATAGGATTAGGGGGATATTGCCAGTGTCTGCTTGCAAATATACAGTATATTAGCAGTCTAAAAAGCTACATAGCTGGCTGTTGCTTAGAAGAGATTTCTGTGAATACTTGAAATGTTATTTAACATTTGGCATATTTAGTATCTAGTAATAAGTTTGATTACATTTTATTTCTGTATTTAAATAGACATTTTTTTTTAAGAAATATTTTATGAAATATTGTGCCTTTCACTAATAATTGCTGATATATACAGTAAATTTACTTACACACACACACCACTAATAATATTTATTATTTTAATATAATACATTTTAATTTCTTACTATTTGTGTGTGTCATTGAAACGTGAATTTTGTGTGAAATATATGCAAAGAGCGTTTATCCAAAAATATGTGCATACATACAGTTAGTAAATGAAATGATTGTTTTCAGTTGTCAGGTTTGCTGCAGCAGTGCTGCAGGTTTTACTGTACTTTGCTTATAGAAAATGTGATAGATAAGGCATATTACTGGGATTTAATACACTAAGAAAGTCCAAATTGCATCTGATGTCTATTTCACAGACTAGCATCGATATGAAGCTCTACTTGACCAGCGATTCACCACCCCCATTTCCCTTCAGATACTTTTAGACACTCTCACTTCAGTCTAGCCTTTGATTTTTATAAATAGCAGCCTTCTAAAGTGCCCTGTTCATTCTCTCCCCTCTCTGATTTGCAGCTCTTCTGTACGCCACTATCTTTGGAAACGTGACCACCATCTTTCAGCAGATGTACACGAACACCAATCGCTACCATGAGATGCTGAACAATGTGAGAGACTTCCTGAAGCTCTATCAGGTGCCTAAAGGACTGAGCGAGAGAGTTATGGACTACATTGTGTCCACATGGGCCATGACCAAAGGCATAGACACAGAGAAGGTGAGTAAACCTGTTCCTCTTTCTGATGCACTCTGAACACATACTTTCTGCAGAGCTTGAAATGTAAGTGCAGAAAAGGCCCCTTTCAGGGAAATGTGTCATTTTCGCTTATTTAATTTTATTGAATATTGATGGAGAAATATAATTTGCATAAAAGTTTGGATATCTTTGTTTTGATCAAAAAACATGTAAAATAAAAGTTAGAGTTGCATTTTAACATCAAACAAAAAATTTGGCATCATAAAAAATCAATAGCGTCTTTTCTTTGTGGGGTCTTTTTTGATTTTTGTTACTTTTTATTGAACCGTTATGTGCGAAAATTTGCCATTTAACAGATTCCACAAGTTCTTGTTGACAGGGAAAGACACTTTAAAAATACTAACACTGTTTTTATATATATATATATATTTTTATTTTTTATTTTTTATTTACATCAGTAGGGCTAAGGATTGAGTTTTGACAATGGAAGGCATTGTTTAATTACTTTCTCTTTAATCTTTATAGTGGCAACATAAATAGCAAATCTCTATCCTCTCTTTCTGAATTGAATGTAATGATGGAGTGTGATCCCAAATGCTGAACTAAAGAAAAATCATTTATATTTATTTATATAATCTTTTTTTTTTTTTTTTTTTTTTTTGATGGATGCTATCATTCTGTCAGAAACGTTAAACAAAAAATAGAGGAGGTGGAGAAAAGAAGGCCATCATTTTGTGTAAGTGTCTCTCCATCAAGACCCCATTTTCATTTCATTCTAGAAGAGGAATGGGAAATTGCATTATATCCCAGGAGACATCAACCCTCAGGGATTACAGTAGATCTATTCAACCCCTGGCTCAAGTTTAGACTTCTAAAGGATTCTCATAACTGGTTGTCATGCAGTGTGGGGTGTGAAATCCTCTCCATTTATAGACATATGGCAATGGGCATAATGGGCAAATTTGAACATACTGTAGAATAGTCCTGACCAGAAAGATCCTGTACAGGTGACTGAGGCACAAAGTATAATTGGTTTCTGCAGAGTTTTAATTGCATTCTGGTGAAGTGAAGTGTATTAGATCTTTTCCATGCACTGAACACCCTGCATGCATGTTCCTCTGCCCATGATGGAGTGTCCAGTACATGACAATTTTTTTTATGGGCACTTAATGATGTAATATTAATGCTGTAACCCCATACACACTGACACACATACTATACTATACTTACACACACTGAATTTTTTTGTCAGTGCATTCAAATAATATGTCCACTGTATTGTATATGGAATGTGTGAAGACACACAGTTATAGATATATTTACAGATAATAGTATACATTTTTCTTAATAATAATCTCCATAAATCCCTATTTATGATGTGAAATTTTGTTATTGCCAAAATCTAAATGAGACACTTAAGATCACTTATGGGTGACTTCATTTGGGGTTTTATTAGAATCAAGAAACACACACAAAAAACAAAACAAAACAAACAAAAAAAAACTGATCTTCTTTCAGTGTTGATTAACTGGCTGAATCAGTTCTAATCATCTTTTGTTATTATACATAAAAGTTAATTGTTAATCAGTTGTGTCAATGGGCAGCTAATCTTAGTATGTTAATAGCATTACAGTATAAATTATATCATTTTCTGTAATAACCTCAAGTTCTTCAGCTCAATGTTATTTTAGCTCTCACTGTAGACAGCACACAAGTGAAATATTCAGAAACTGACATTTCCAAATACCACCAGCAACTGAACATGTTTCTGTTTGACTTCTTTTTTTTCTTTCTAGGCTAAGTAATGAAGTGCAGTATTTGCTTACCAATGCAAGTCTGTGCTGTAGCCTATTATTTTAATAACTGACTTATTCCACATTCCATTTTTATTTTACTTAAATCAGTATTTATTTATTCAGTTCATTCATTCATTCTTTCATCACTTTTCTTCATTTTTTCATCACTTCGAAATATTTTATATTATATACACTTTTTTTTTTTTTTTTTTGTACAAGTAGCTGTTTAATAAGTAGGATTATACACATTGGTCATCTCTTCAATAATGTAGAATAAACCCTGAGAGGGTGATAGGACCCAAATATGAAGCGAAGTGATCTGGTATCATCCCACAGGCGTTGGTATTGTATTTTATTCCTTATGATTTTTTCATCACTTTTTCCTTATGTTTGTAGAAAAAAATATCTTTAATATGTAGTTGTAGGTCAAAAATAGAACAAGTGATCTCAGATACTAAAACAAGAAGAGTTTTGTTGGACTGTGTACATGTTTGAGAGAATGTGTCATTAAGACATAGGTTTCCTTGCTTTACTTGTTAGGTTCTGTCCATCTGTCCTAAGGACATGCGTGCAGACATCTGTGTGCACCTGAACCGCCAGGTTTTCAACGAGCACCCTGCCTTCCGGCTGGCCAGTGACGGCTGTCTGCGTTCTTTGGCGGTAGAGTTCCAGACCACACACTGCGCTCCAGGAGATCTTATTTTCCACGCAGGGGAGAGTGTGGACACTCTTTGCTTCGTGGTGTCTGGATCGCTGGAGGTCATTCAGGATGATGAGGTTATTGCCATTTTAGGTGAGCTAAATCATTTTTTCCACTCTGGGGAAAAAACAACAATTTAAAAATAAAAAAAAAACAACAATTTAAGGGAGATGTCAGGGCTTAGTTGTCACATTGGAGAGTTGTCACAAGAGCTATATCTCAGTTACTATGATCCAGTTACTGAAATGTAAACTCTTAAAAATAATGTTTTTTTACTGGCATTGATGGTTCCATGAAGAACTTTTAACATCCGTTGAACCTTTCCATTGCACAAAAAGTTTTTTGTAGTGGAATAAAAAGAAAAAAATGAAAAAAGATAAAATATTCTCTTTGAAAAAAAGTGGTTCTTTTAAGAATTAAAGGTTCTTTGGGGAACCCAAAAATGGTTCTTGTATGGCATCACTGTGAAAACACCCTTTTGGAACCTTTATTTTTAAGAACCTTTATGTCATTATAAAACCAGGACTCTCTGAAAGAAGAGATCTTGTATAGATCTGGTTAAAAATTCCTGTTGACCCCCAAAAAAGATTTTTTTTTAGATTTTGTTTTCCTTCAAATTTTGATGACAAAGCTGTAATAAGCAGTGTTATTTTAGTGTTATCTATATACTACAGTATCATAAAATAACCATAGAATTTGATATATATATATAAGACTTTTTTCATTTTTATTTGTTTATCGTGGGTTCCCTTTGTAACACCTTACCCCATACAACATGACAACATGCCCCTCTGTGGTCACAGAATATCAGCAGTGTTTTCATGGTCAATAACAGTGGAAATGTTCAATAGCATTAAATAGCAATTGAAAATTTAGTTTAATAGTAATGGCCAAGACTTCAAAATATGTGCCTGTACAAAAATTACGCCACCTTAGTAAGTATTCAGTGGTATAAATGATGTTTTATTAACAAAATTCGTGAGGAGCAAGTTCAGATAATTAACCTAATTAGCACAGGTGGAGAGCATTCAGTTAATCAACTCAACCAATGTCAAAAGGTATAAATTCAGCAGACTGACTTCTGTTCATCTGAGAGTTTATCAGCATCCCTCCTCCACCCCATCTCCTCACTTTCAGTTCTATCTACTTTTACCAGGGAGTACTCTGGGTTCGGGCCAAATTTCCAAGCTCAGAGCCCTCTCCCCGGACAGCACGCCAAATACGCATAACTTTACTCCATTTAATTATATGGATATGTGAACTTGTGAAATCCTTTTAAGCAGGTTGGATATTCTTGAATAAATACAGATCCCTGTTTTATTTCAATATATACTTTGGTACTGTTTTAAATAATTTCTGCACAACATCCCAGTATTCCCACATCCCATCAAGAAAGACAAATGCTGCACAATTAGGCAGTTTGTAATACTGTAATACTTCAGAGCTCTGCAGGTTTTTCCTGAGGGCACATAACACAGCTCCAAAAACATACCAAAATTCGGACAAGTTCAGAAAAATAAAGGACACAATACTAACGCAGTGGATTCTAAAAAAAATGGATCTTGCACAGTTAAAGGAACACTCCACTTTTTTTGAAAATAGGCTAATTTTCCAACTCCCCTAGAGTTAAACAGTTGAGTTTTACCGTTTTCGAATCCATTCAGCCGATCTCCGGTTCTGGCGGTACCACTTTTAGCATAGCTTAGCATAGTTCATTGAATCTGATTAGACCGTTAGCATTGCGCTTAAAAATGACCAAAGAGTTTTGATATTTTTCCTTTTTAAAACTTGACTCTTCTGTAGTTAAATCGTGTACTAAGACCGACGGAAAATGAAAAGTTGTGATTTTCTAGGCTGATATGGCTAGGAACTATACTCTCATTCCGGCGTAATAATCAAGGAACTTTGCTGCCGTTCCATGGCTGCAGCAGTGCAATGATATTACGCAGCGCCTGTGAGCCCCTGCTTGCACAGGGAACGTGCCTTGCAACCATGGAGACGTTTGTGAGAGACGTTGCGTAATATCATTGCGCCTGTTCGTTCATTCTCTAAAGTAACATAAAAGGCCACAGTCAACTACATATGCTATATGTGGCATTTGTTACTCTGTCCAGGGCATGTCCTTATCATGCTGTAATGGAACTGTGGGGGCCGATTCTCTGTCAATTGATTGTTGAGTCTTCGGTTTCACAGGGATGTGCACTGATAGTTCACACAGCCTCAGTGCAGCCAGTGCTATAACGATGACTAGAGAAACAGTCATATTTCTAAGCACAAATACACACTGCTCTTGTAAAAGATGAGTAAGTCCAGGCTCGTAAACGTCCTTTTGGAATTTGAGAAAGCAACAACAATCCTGGCCTTGTTCATCTGTCTAATTTGTTTGAGCATTATTTTTGTTTTTACCAAATGTCTCTACAACAAAGGAACAGTTACTAACTCTGTATTTAACTCTGAGCCTGGCACCAATTCCACTATGAACAATAAAAACAGATGGCTATTTTTTTGTAAATATCACATGCGCATACAGGCACATTTAAGAGTTTGATCTCTTTATCTCTTGAGTCTTGCTGATGTACCGCTGGCACAAGAATGCGACGTGCCCTTCACTGACGCGATGTAACCGCAAACGACATGACATTAGACCTTATGAGACACTGTAGAGAAGTTAATGCTTCTTCTCTCTAATGGGGAATCAGATCAGATGCTCTTTTGCTTTAATGATTATAAAATGAAATAAGATGCGAGTGCTGTGAGTTAATTAGCCCCTAGGCGTTTACTTGAACCCACCAGACTAAACCTGCTGGGCTCCTAATGATGCCCCTCATCAAAAGCGCTGAACACTCGGTACTTTGTACAGATTCTCTCATAAGTGTGGTGTGAGAACTTAGAAGATACTTATGTCATACTGTAGTCTGTCTGATAAAAGCTCAAATACAAGCCCTATCAATATAGTTGCAGTTAAAAAATTTGAACCCTTTCTGCAAAAATTGGTCATTAAATGTGATATGATCTTCAAGTCATTTTAACTTTTCAATAATTAAAACTTTGAATCAGTAAAACGCATTAAAGTGACAGTAAAAAATGCTGAACTTTCTATTAATCAGAGAATACTGAAAAAATGTATCACAGTTTCCACAAAAATATTAAGCAACTCAACTGTTTTTAACTTTAATAATAAGAAGATATGTTTCTTAAGCAGCACATCAGCAAATGATACAATGATTTATGAAGGATCATGTGATGCTGAAGACTGGAATAATGATGCTGAAAATTCATTGGAATAATTTTATGCAGACATCCAAGCAAATCCAAAGGGTTCACATGCTTTTTCCTGCAACTTTACTAATGGTGTCATATAATCCCTCTCTTCTGTCTCAGGTAAGGGCGATGTGTTTGGTGACGTGTTCTGGAAGGAATCCACGCTGGCACACGCTTGTGCTAATGTGAGGGCTCTGACATACTGTGACCTGCATGTCATCAGGAGGGACGCGTTACTTAAAGTGCTGGAGTTCTACACAGCCTTCGCCAACTCCTTCTCCCGAAATCTCATCCTCACCTGCAACCTCCGCAAGCGGGTAAGCTCCACATAGCTTTTCATGACAAAATATTACACTCTAATTGCAACAGACTTTGCTGAATCCATTCTAATAGTTGAAAAGCCTTGGAGAATAGAACGCAAGCGCATCGCCCAGACGCCCACTTTTTCTCCATTCTTGGTTCAAGAAGACATTTTTTCCCATTCATTTTCTGCATTAAAAGTCATGAAATTAAAAACCTGAACAAAATTAACCAGCTCTGCGATGAATTGCATGATGATAAACTTTGATTTAAAGCAAAAAACACTGTATATGAAAACCAGAAAAATGAAGCAACAATCCCATGAAGCATTGCGAATAACATAGTCTATTTGGATAAAAATGGCTTGGGATTTGTGGCATATGTATAACATATTGGTTATCAGCATTATTACTATTATTATAATTATTTTTAATTATCAGTATTTGTCTATATTGGATATTTGATTTTTCATGCTTATTTCCTACATTTTTAAGATTACCTTTGCTGTCATTTGTTAACTTTTAACACTTTTTCATTTATTTTAGGCAAAAATTATGGCAAATGCAGTGGTTCATGAAAATGTTGTTGTTATTGAAACTTGAGTTTCGCTTTTCTTAAAAGGTGAAATATGTAAGATTTTTTCAGTAAAATATCCAAAAACCATTGGCCAGTATTATATATTTTGTTCACTTACTGTGAGTACTTTGAGTACTTACAATATCCCAAAGGTTTCCAACTATTTGTAAATCGTAAGAAAATTGCAATTTTAACCAAGGCTCCGGGACGTGTGAGGAGTCGCCTGTCAATTGCTCAATTGCTCTGCAGCACAGAGTAACATTATAACATCATTTTCATTTCTGTGTTACCTCATACTCATGACCGGAAAAGTGGAACCGGTGCCGGCGACTGTGGCATAATAAAAGTTTCATTCCTCGTGAGGCGTGTGTTGTGCAATCGCTCCAGCGGCCTCGTTCATCTCCCACAACACTCGGTCCTGCTCTGCTTCATACTCATAGACTGTAAAAAAAGATGGACGACGCGACGTCGCTTCCTTCCATTGTAATGAACTGAAGCCAAAATGGCCGACCGAATGGGCGCTGACATGTTACGCAATACGTCAAAAAAAAAAAATGTTTGGAGCCTGGGCATGCGCAGAAGGAACTGTCAGTGGAGCCGGAGGCGGAGTCGCGATATCAAACTTCCGCCCAGACGACTGCGTCATCATTCATGTATTTTAAATAGACTATAAAAATTATATACAATTTAAAATTCTACCTATAAAATAATAGGCTATTCTATTTCTAGAGCAATAATACTTTTAAAACAGCAAATTCAGTAGATAAAAACAATATAATATGCCACTAGAAACAACTCTAAATCGTCAGAAACGGTCCTGCCATTTTAAATCAAGTTCAACTAATGTTACAGGAGATCGATTGCTGTAATTAGAGTAAGCTATCATTAGTTTTGTCCTGCTAATTATTATTTTATACCCATAAAAATAATAAGTAACTGCCAGATAACGATCACCTGCTTTTTCCCGACATTGTTAACATTAGGTGTGTTATCTTAACTAATAATATTTATTAATTAGCTTATAACACCCATATTTAATGTTACAGAAAAAGGTTCAGTGATCCGTCAGATCCTGTAGGTCGGTTAGTACAGTTTACTGCTGAACAACTCATTTTGTTGGTGTTAAATAACAAAGAAATCGAAAATTAACAGTTAGTTAATACATCTTCAATCTCCCCTCGAAGCTCCGACAGTCCTCAGACAAGCTGAGCTGTCAATCACGTTCGAATCATGACGACATGCCCCGTTTTTATAGCATCAAATTGCTAGCTAAAATCTAAATCATCACAAAAACGAACAATTGAATATATATCTGTGTGATAACAACTACCTTAAATGACCAAAACCATCTTTCAGAAAGTTTTATTTGAAGCAGAATTTATTTTTAAGTTTTCACTGAAGTCTCATTCGACTGCATTGAGAGGGCGGGGTTTATGACCTGTACTGCATCCAGCCTCCAGGGGGCGATCAAAGAGCCCGTGGCTTCACTTTTCAGAACGTATGAGACACACCCGTTCATACTACAATAACGTGTATCCATGAACATTATTTCTTCCCGAGTCCTATCCCTATTCTTTTGCACCGTCCTTTGAGGTGAAGACCACATGTCCCAAGATTCCGCTCTCAAACTTGTCCTACATACTGCACCTTTAATATATATACTGCCTGGCCAAAAAAAAGTCACTGTTTGGATTTTAATAGGTAAATACTTGAGTCTATGGATGGATCATTATTACAGTGATTATTGTTTTTCTAGCATGTTATATGTTTGGCAACGGTTCTTTTAACACTAAAAGATGGAGTATGTAGCTTTTCATTTCTTAAACAACCATGTATTAAGATGTATCATGGCCATATTCCAGGATGACAATGTCAAGATTAATCAGGGTCAAATTGTGAAAGAATTGTTGGGAGGGAGCATGAAGAATCATTTTCACACATGAATTGGCACTGACCTTAACCTCAGTGTAAGTTTTTGGGATGTGCTGGAGTAGACTTTACAGAGTGCTCACCTCTTGCATTGTCAATACAAGATCTTGACGAAAAAATGATGCACCTCTTGATGGAAATAAATGTGACGTTATTTCCATCAAGAAATGCATCAATTTTTGGTCAAGATCTTGTATTGACAATGCAAGAGGTGAGCACTCTGTAAAGTCTCCTCCAGCACATCCCAAAAACTTACACTGAGGTTAAGGTCAGTGCCAATTCCTTTTTGAAAATGATTCCTCATTCTCTCTTAACCATTCTTTCACAATTTTAACCCTGATAAATCCTGACATTGTCATCCTGGAATGTGGCCATGATGTGTCTTCCTACATGGTTGTTTAAGAAATGAAAATCTACACACTCCATCTTTAAGGGTTAAAAGAACCGTTGCCAAACATATAACATGCTAGAAACATAATAATCACCGTAATAATCATCCATTCATAGATTATTAAGTATTTGCCTATTAAAATCCAAACAGCAACTTTTTTTTGGCCGGGCAGTGTATATAATGTATGATCTATTTATTTTTTCCATCTCATATCAATCAGATTATTTGTCTATGAGATTCAAGCACATCCTGGTGAACTTTAACCTGAATGTGTGGTGTGCAGTCCTGCTGTGTGCTGTGTTGGCATGAGTTCAGAGCTCTGTTGTGGCTTTCAGACCTGACCTCACATTCCTTAAATACATAAATGATTCATTCTGACAGACCGCCCATGGAGAACTTTGGATCTTTTGACGAAAGAAAGACCCAATGCACTCACAACACAATTAGGAGATCTCAGCTGTGCACTTTACTGCCATTGAGTTACATAATTAGTGAGCATTGTGTAAACCTATATTTAGATGCAAAAATGTCCTCTGTTGCTATATCTAATCTATATCAATGAGGAAAGGATGCTCTGAAACAAATTAGGTGTGTTAAGGTCATCCTTAAATAATGAGGGAGGAGATCTTGCATTCTCCCAAGTAAACAAGTTAAATTGGTAAATTCTTTCATAGAGCAGCTGGATTTCTTGGACACGGACAGGAATCACTGAGCCACGATATTAATTTATTTCCTCTGGCCACAGCAAAGAGGACCTGTCTAATGAGAGGATACTTTGCTAAGGGCACAAATTAATTGATTTAAAGGTTTATGGTTCTTCAAGGTCTCTGAGTAACTTTGAGATCATGAATTTTGCATGCAGTTGATTTGTGGAGCTCAGGCTACATCTTTAATTAGTAGACGACATGCTTTATTTGAAAAATTCTTTTTGCAATATTAATTTTGTCATAGTGTTTTAATATACATACTGTGATTTTTCTGATGGTTCTTACTGTTGATTATTATTTGAATATGCTAACTTAGGCTTAGCAAAGAGGACAAGCAGAGAACCATTAATTATACTGACCAGGATGAGGTGAAAATAGTGTGAAGTGTTTTAAGGACAGAGCGTTGGTTTCTTTGTTGGTGGAGTGACAGAGGCCAGCCCATTGCCCTGCTGTGCTCAGTCGACTGGGTAACGCTGCTGATGGGCCAACTTTACTGAGGAGGAACGGCCCCCTGCAGCGCTCACTCTGAATAAAGCATGAGTCAAATCAGCGGGAATACACGCACACACACCGACTCACACACACCACGCACATTTATCATGCATAATAACAAGAAGTGTTGCCTCTTATTAATATTATGAAGTTATTGTCATTACATCTTCACCCTACACACAACTAGGGGTGGGACAAAATACCGATATGGCGATATATCGTCGTCCTTCTCTGGGCGATATGAGAATCGTATCGCTGGGCCAAATATCGATATTTTTAAAAAAAAATAAAGCGCTATAAATAGATTTCTTTGCTCAAAGCGTCACGACTTCAAGGCGGCGCTCAACACATGAATGAGGGAAACGTGAACTTAAGTTAACTAGCCTAAGAAAAAGAGGTTGTTAACAGGATGGCGGACAGCAGTGTGAGTAAAATAGATGCCCCAGCCACGTTTAAGTTCAAAGTCTTGATGCACTTTTATACCATTGATGTGACAAACGTAGACATCTTTGACGTTCTTCACCGAGTGCTTAGATATACACGGGGCACTGGTTGTTGAAACTACATATGTAAATTTTACTTCTCCCAAAAATACTAAAACTGAAACGTGAGAGTCAGATATGACAACGCTACTGCATCACACAAACGCAAGCGCAAACTGCCGCATATGAAAGTGAAAGTAAGTCGCAGACACATAACACACAGTTATCTTCATTAAAAGTAATGAGCCCTTACCAGTGCTGTTGCCGCTCTCTCCTAGTGCAGTCTTTGATTTTGAAATTAACTGATGGTCAATAAAACGCACCTCATATTTCTTGCTTTCGGTGACGTGAACTCTATTAAATGTACATATAAGATCGGATTTATTCGTTAACCTGCACTTAACCTTTTCACGTGCATTTTGTTTTCATATTAAGACCAATATCACGATGTATCATTATAGGATTGTCTAGTGATATATCGATTATCCCAGAATCGTTGACTCGCGATATTATCGTTATCGTGAGCCATTTATCGTGATCGTATCGTGAGGTACCCTCCAATTCCCACCCCTACACACAACATGACAAATGATGTTCATGTTGTGTTGGTCAAACATTGATTTGAATAGCTAAAATTAGAAGACCTATGCCGGGTTCAGACTTCCAATGCTATCTCACGACCAATTAATACGTATTTTACGAGGTGGCTAATTCGTACAACCTCACTCGTATGAATTCTTACGATTTGTCTAAACTTCTTTTTTCACTCTGTCATGGTAGTCCCTCAAGGAAACATCATAAAGGCAGAAGTATTATTGCCATAGCTACACGAACCTTTCCTCCATTGCATAATTCTACCTAACAGCACCAATACCATCGTCTCTCTGTCGTTTCACTGTGTTTGAAAGCTGTGTATGGAAGTGTGTATTGGTCAACAGATATGACGGAGCTCGTTGTGGAGGACTGACAAAAATTCAACATGCTCGTCTTTCTTTTGTGACATTGATTGAAACAATTGATTCTTGTGATACTTGTGTCCCGAAGACCATTGTCATTTACGAATCACCATGACACCCTACGTCAGATGGATTTTGCCAAAAAAGGGCTGATATTGTGTAGTCTTAACCTTACATTAGTGATTTTGTTAAAGTAACTTACATTGTTTTAAATTTTGTGTGTGTGTGTGTGTGTGAGAATAGAATCAATTTACACTGGACTATTTTAGAGAGAGCCTATAGCCTACTGAATGAATTATATTTATAGGGGAAGACCGGGGATGGTTGTAACAGGTTAATTGTAACACTTCCGATTTTAGTTACAAATCACCTGATTCACTTCACACATGCTCAGTTTAGTCCTTATTCCACATGTGGGAAAGTAGAGCTCTGTGGCAGACACAGCAGATTTTAGATTTTTGATGTAAGAAAGTCACTTTTTTAACTTTTTATTTTTGTTATGCCAATTCCTGCTTTGTAGTTAAACTCATCAAAGTTAAATTATGTTTATTGTGTGTCTGTGTAGATATTTTTCATACAAGTTGTTAGTGTTAATGTTTTGGCTGTTAGCTGTAAGGTGAGCTAGTTCATGGCTACAAAACCCTGGGTTAGTTGTAACGTCAATGAAGCATGCTACAGCCTACCCCAAGTACATTTTTAGTTGTACTTGTGGGGTTTTTTAGTATGCCTAGGTCAGGGGTGTCCAAACTCGGTCCTGAAGGGCCACCTTACTGCAAAGTTTAGCTCCAACTTGCCTCAACAAACCTGACTGGAAGTTTCTAGTATGCCTAGTAGACCTTGATTAGCTGGTTCAAGTGTGTTTAATTGGGGTTGTTGCTGAACTCTGCATGATGGACACCCCCGGCTAAAGTCTTGGAAGAGAAAGACAAATTGAAGGATGTAAAAGGAGCATTTGCTCATTTTATTCATATTTGTTCCACACACGCACACACACCAATTATGTTAAAAAGTCTATGTTGAATAAAAAGCTTTCAAAACTGATTTTTTTTGTTGTTGTTATAATCCTTATTTCATAATGTTATATCTCACCCCAGTGGATATCATGTTTCATCTCACCCCAGGATCTGGTACAACTAACCTGTACTTATGGGGTGAATTGTAACATTTCACTACTTGTCTTTGAAATTAACCACACATTTTATAAGATAAACAAATTTGGCTTGTTGTCCACGAAGGAGGCTTGAACCCAAGGCTCGGCTCGAGCTCCGAGCTAAACCCCCCTAACGGTACTGTGCAGAGGAAGAATAAGAGAAATAGAGGAGAAGATGGGGGGGAGAAGGTATGCCAGAAGAATTGTCATTGGGATGATGCAGTGACTGCTGCTTATATATGCTCATAATCATGATTGACAGGACTGAATGTTTAGGCTCCTCTGTTTGGAACTACATTTAATAGCTGATACTTGTAACTAGTTTTAATCACATTTTGAATGCACTGGCTTAAAAGAACACCAAGATACAGACAGAAATGACAAAAATCATCAACCATCCATTGTCTACCCTATACTTTCAAAGTTTGGGGTCAGTAATTTAAAAAAAAAAAAATCTTTTTGAAAGAAGTCTCATGCTTACCAAGGCTGCATTCATTCAAAATACAGTAAACACATTAATATTATGAAATATATTATTTTTGCAATTAATATAATGTCTGTTTTAATATATTTTAAAATGTAATTTATTCCTATGATGGCAAAGCTGTTTTTTCAGCAACCATTACTCCAGTATTTAGTGTCTTTTGTAACATTATAATTGTCCTCATTGACACTTTTGGTCAGTTTAATACATCTGATTAAAAGTATTAATTACTTTTTAAAAAATTGTATTGACCCCCAACAATATGTTTATTTCTACTTTTTCTACATACTTTTTTCACTGAGCTCATCATATTTCATTCTGGGATTGTGTGAACATGTGATAATGCCTTGGAATTTGTCCTATAAAATGTGTCTTCAGGCAGCATAATTAGAAAAATGAAAGACTCACAGTCGTAGTTCTCACACTTTCTTCAGCTGTGCTTCGGACTTCCTCATCATCACCACCAATGTCTGAACCGGTGGTGTAGTCTAGTTTTTTGTAATGAGTATACTGTGATTTTTCCCTCCCAGCCTCATACTCACCCGTCCCAGAGCGACACTCAATAATGCATAGCATGCATCTGTATGCTACATGTAATTGAGAGCATTCTGAAAAACTGCCTATGTGTGTTTTATCAACATGTCAATTTATTATAAGCAACATAAGACTTTAACAGCCATTTACATTTACAGCTGGAGAGACTGGGCTTATTTTTACTGTTTAGTGTCAATCACCATCTAACTCAACCAGATAAGATCTACATTTAGCCTTATATGTTATATGAATATGAAGAGTTCAGATGCAAAACCCTGTAAATCCATCAGACTTCTTTTCTTTAAAATGAGCATTTTTTACCAGGCTTTTACGATCAAGTTCAGGAGTTTCGTTTTAAAGGTAATCATAAGGTTATTAGCTAGTGAATAAAATAACTTTTTTTCAAAAATGTCACTCTAGACAATTTATTGGTTTTTAACAAGTTAGATTTTCTTTTGCGTCAAAACCAGCTAAATCCACTTGTGCTTTTTTTTGCAAAAACCTCTAAATCCACCTATTTGGGACAAGACATGGTAAATAGTTGAAAAATCACTAAAGATGCAACTAAAAACCCTGAAAAAGATGAGAGCACTTATCACTTAAAACTAAACAGTAGACAAACCTCTTTACACAGGGATCTAACACGTCTCTTCTATTCAGCCTCCACTTTTTGCCTCCTCCGTTTATATGGCACAGCTTCCATATGAGACAGAAGAATAGCATCTTGTTTGACTTTGTCTTTGGCGAAAAAGAGCTGTTGTTTGATGTATAATAAATCCGATTCCTTCAAAGTAACGGCACTGCACGAAGAACTGTTATGAGTACATGATACAATTGCGACCAAGCCATTTCCACTGTAGGCTATTTTGCCTTATAACAGGCGGAGTTTTGAGGTAAATAACGTTTTCTTCTGCCATTCAATATTAGTAGGACAGGCTGATCCATTTCATCATACTCCATTTTTTATTTTAAAAATCTCAATCTGAATATGACTCTAAAAAAATTTCCTCAGCGCCGCTATATTGAAACCGCTCGGAATCATATGATTCGATTCGCGCCTTCTGATTGGTTCTCGGAATATAGCTGCTTTTGCTGCCAAAGGGAAGTGGCGTCTAGAGGCTTTTGCCAACAAACCGATATTTCTGAATGGGCTGACACTGCGATTTAGAGGATTTGAAGCACGTGATTTGTTGAACGTGTACCACGTGCCGTAAGCATTCGTTCAATGTCATTATCTCATTTTTTGGACAGATATGGCGTTTAGCGGCTTTTGCATCTGAACTCTTCATATGGTCCCTGGACCATAGGTTTTATCAGCTGGCAATTTCCAATGCACATTTAAGAGTGCAAGTTACAACTATTATTAACAATAATGGAAAGATGAGGCTTATCGGTTCGTCACAATATCACCCTGTTTGGACTTTGTTTTCTGTTTTGCACCATTTCCTGCCAGTCTGTCATCATAGTTATGCATTTCGATTCGCAAGCTTGCAATTCGATTTGTTATCAGTTATTTGGATATACTGTAGCCTATCTAAGGTACAGTACATTTCACAGCAAATTTCCTGCAAAAAAAAAATCAACTAATGCTGTAAAATATACATGGATCAGTTGGTACTACATTAATATTGAAGGTTAAAATTAACTGATTTGTATACAAATTTAAATTAAGGAAATTTTTATAATAATAAAGTTATAATAGGCCAACTACTATTTAATATACTATATTTAGCTAAATGCTAAGTTTATTTTTCTAGTTGACTAACGAGTTTATGGTCACTGAATATGTTTGTTCTGAGATAAATGTGACGTTGCGTGACATTATTTACAAGTTGTTTTATTAACGTCTTTCCACGGTTGAAACACTGATTAAGCGATTACACGAGACATGATACGTATTTCGGTAAGTTGTACTGTATCTTTTAACATACCTTCAGATGTTCATTCATGTTTATTTCGCGCTGTAACTGATATTAAAGTGAAAGAGAGGAAGAAGTTCATGTGCACTTCACGCTGCTGCTTCTCTTGAGCTGAGGCGCTATGTCACGCCACATTAAAGGGTGCCAAAATGGTATTTCTGTTTTTTATTTCATAGTAAAATTGGCAGAATTTGAAATATGAGAATTTGTTTCATGTCAAAAGCAACAAAGCACAAAGCTTTTTGCTATTTATTGCATGCTACATATCCTCACGCTTTTTTAAGTGGGTATACAGAAATCATTGACGTTTCCTAGTGGGGATACAGCGTATACCTGCATATCACTTACACTACACCACTGGTCTGAATGGCTCACTGAGGTTGTGATTGGAAGAAAAAAGCCCTGTAAATATATTTTAAAAGGAAAGGTCTCTCAAAAGCGTGCAGCAGAGCTCCAGGCCTGTGGTCAAGGGTGTTATTGAGTGAATATTTTCACAGCTCTACATCAACTCATGGATTAGCTGTGCGGTGTGCTTGGCCTATAAAGGACCTTTCCTGTGAACTTTCTTTTTCTGGTTCATGTTGGCTAGAGTAGATCATATTATGATTTGAACTGACGACCTTTGATTATTTGATATTGACAGATAGCTTTGTATGTAACATACAGTTCAAAAGTAATGGCCTGAGAGTGTCTATCCCATTCCAAGGCCATATGTTCACTAGACAATCCCTTTGCTAGATCAGCAGACAATCCAAACCAACCTCAAAAGAATACTTCACCATTACCCGCAGGGCTCACAACTGTTTGTCTTTGGCTGCTGATTAGCGTCAGATCGAAGTCTTTTTTTTGCCTGAGCTGATTCATCTCGGCAGCAAACGCAAAGAGGAAGCAGAATCCTCCACACCTGCCACGCTTTCCTCCTAACAAGATTTACAAGGCCTTCTGAAAGCTGCAAACCCCTGCCAATAAGGTGGGCGAAGCAACTTTGTCATCCCCTCCATTACCAACAGGACAGGCAGAGAGATGCTCTCTCAGCAACAAGAGAAAGATTCATACAGAATCAACAGCAAACAGTGTGTCCACACAGATAATAAGCTGTGCTTAGAACAGTTCATTTGTTTGAAGAAAAGTGGTCAGTTGTCTTCCAAAGAGGCAAGACATTTTTTTTTTTTTTTTTTTTCCATTTTTCTTTGGTAAATAATGAATAGAAACAATTAGATCTGATCCATCTTGTTTCCAGAGGGCACAGCGTCTGCTGTATGAGGTATCTCTACATATGCTTCCTGGAAACTGGGCGAGACCCAAAACAAGTAGATCAATATAATATTTTCTATAGCCACTGTGGAAATTTTCTATAAAAATAGTAACTCTAATGGGCCATAAGGCTCCTACTTAAGGGATAGATCTAAACTTCAAAGGCTATTTTTCAATGTACCAAAATTACTTCAGAAGTATCCATAAAGCTGCTTTTGTCCTGCATTACTCAGTCTATATTAAGTCTGTAAACTTTGTGGAGACATTTAATAAATTCAATAATCCTGAACAACATAAAGATTGCACATAGATGATATCTGAAACTTGATATACCAAATATGAACCCTAGCAGTAGAAGAGTCTTTTTTTCTTTAGAAATGAAAACCAAAACTTTTAATATTTGTTTTATTTCTGTATCGTAGAAAGGTAATATCTAACTTATTATTTGAACGAATAATAATTTAATAATAACTAATTTTAGTCAACTCTTGGCTGATTTTCTTCTTTGTTAGTATCTCGAGATTTATTCCACTAGATTGTCATTAAATCTGTGCTGATCCTGAAATGATCCTTTAGACTTTGCAGTTTCTGTTGAAGTTGGCTGCCAGGTCTGTAGGCAGAGACATGAATTGATTAAATGCAGCTTTTTGGCTCCAAGAGAGCAAAGGCCAAGATAGGTATTGATCCCCAAGCAGAGACTCTAATTTTATGGCTTGCAAAATGGCACCAGCTCTTTGTAACCATTGTATTTTTGACAGGAAGCATTATAGGTGAGTGAAAATAGGCACTTGAATGTCTGAATGCAGAGGAATGGACGTGATCGTCTGAGAGGGACTATCATAGTCCTGACTCTGTAGTAGTGGGCAGTAATCTGCTGATTGGCTGGACGCAATTGGAAAATGCTGAGCGGGGTGTTCCCGGGCTGGTGATGCCTCAGCATTGGGATGGGGGTGGAGTGGACCCCATCTCTGGCAGATCTTCAGCATCCCGATATACTTAAAGTAGCAAAGTGGAGGAGTGTTTATGGGAGGGGAGCTGCGAAAGAAAATGCTTGCCAGATCCCATTAATCTACACTGTTGGATTTTGCTGTGTTGGAAGATTCTGCGCACTTTTGTTTCAGTTCCCTGTGCTTTTTGCTTTTACACCCATTTGCACTGCAGAAAATCATGTGAATCTTTCAAAACTCATGGTCATATTTTCTTAAAATTTCAAATATCCTACAGTGAATGTCACTAAGTTGTTACACAAACATAACTACTATAGTAATAAAAACCATAAAAACAAGTACCCTTGCGCGTCTCGTTTTTCAGTTTATTTGCCCCTTTATTTATTTACATCCTACAGTATGGCTTATTTTCAGCTGATATACACTTTTCGCTTAAAGTATTACTCCACTTTTAAATACACTTTTCCTGATAAATTTACTCACCCCCATGTCATCCAAGATGTTCATGTCTTTCTTTCGTCAGTCGAAAAGAAATTAAGGTTTTTGATGAAAACATTCCAGGATTATTCTCTGTATAGTGGATTTCAATGACTACCAACAGATTGAAGGTCCAAATTATAGTTTCAGTGCAGCTTCAAGGACTTTAAACGATACCAGATGAGGAATAAGGGTCTTATCTAGTGAAACTTATCTAGTGAAACAATCGGTCATGTTAAAAAAAAATACAACCGTTTATGCTTTATAAACAAAATATTGCAGTGAACGTACTTTCCGCTTCCGCATTCTTCATAACGCTTACGCTGAATGTCCTACGCCTTCCCTATTCTACTTATGGAACGAACGCGGCGCCAGTTTCGTTTTTTTTCCATAAGTTGAATAGGGAAGGCGTAGGACATTCAGCGTAAGTACGTTCACTGCAATATTTTGTTTATAAAGCATAAACGGTTGTATTTTTTTTTAACATGACCGATCGTTTCACTAGATAAGGCCCTTATTCCTCATCTGGTATCGTTTAAAGCCCTTTGAAGCTGCACTGAAACTATAATTTGGACCTTCAATCTGTTGGTAGCCACTGAAATCCACTGTAAGGAGAATAATACTGGAATGTTTTCATCAAAAACCTTAATTTCTTTTCGACTGATGAAAGAAAGACATGATCTTCTTGGATGACATGGGGGTGAGTAAATTTATCAGGAAAAGTTTATTTGAAAGTGGACTAATCCTTTAAAGCAGAAGTGCTCAGTCATCTTTCAAAATTTAGTTCCAGTCATGCTCTAACACATATTCCTGTAATTTTTGAGTGAGTCTAAAGACTTTATTTGTGTTTGATTGAACTGGAGGATACTTCTGCAGCTAGGCAGATCTCTATACTGTAAGTAATATATATATATATATACAGGGCTCTCAAGTTTTGAAGACAGGCAAGAGTGACATTCCCCCACAACAGGATCACTGAACACAATTTAACCAAATACAAAGTATTATTCAATTTCCATTTATTCATTTAGGGGGCTTTCCTCTCAGGGTGAATGATAGGATGCTTAGTTGCCTTTTACCTGACATCTTTGACAGACAGATTCAATGATTAATGCATCCATGGCCAGGATATAAAATATGACATGATTTTAAAGTGACCTATAACATGATCATGATCATGACTTTGTGCTCAAGGTGATGCTCAGAGCTCCAGTGTTTTCCTCTGTGTGTGAACGAGGATGATGGTGAACAATTCCAGGATATGCTTTTTTTTCATTGGTTGTTGTGGTAAATCGTACCCAGATACAAGAGTTCTATTTTCTGATTGGCCAATGTGTAGCCTCTTTCTTTTTTTGATTGGCTGATAAGTGGCAGGCTCGGGGGAGACGCGCATGATTCGGGCGGCGCGGCCATATACATTTTGGGCGCTGCGGCATATTAAATATATGATAAATAGTTCCCTTTCAGTCGGTCACGTTCGACGTACGTCAGTAGTGACCGACGAATTGGGATATCGCTTAGAGAGCCCTATCATCTTCGTGTAAACTAAAACAAGCCAATGGAATTGGCGTGCAATATTTGCATAATGCGCACCGCCCCCGACAGGTGTATATAAATAGGAAGCAGATGCAATCGCACTCTGTCTTTCGCTTCGGAGCCATTCACTGGTGTCCTGTTTTAGAAGACTCCTTTCTTCGTTTGTTTTATTCTAAAACATTGCCTCAGAAGAGGATTTACAGCGAGCTTTCAGTGCTGGTGAAAGGGCACGTTCAGCGAGGTCGCGAGTCTCCGAGGAGCTGAGCTATAAGCTCGAAAACTGCTGTTTTCACAGCAACACAAAGAGTGTGTGCGTATGTAGCGATTTGGGCCGGTTCCTCGGTGTGTCAGGGAGTGGTGTACCTGACACATCGCGTCGCTCCCTGGGTGCTTCAGCACGAGTGAGTTGACTTCCCCTTCTAAAAGAGCTTTACAGACGAACCCTGACAGTATGTCATTTCGTCTGTGCGTTAATGGGTGCGGTCGTTCCCTGGTCCCTGCTGATGGGCACAATCGTTGCATCTCGTGTTTGGGCATTCTGCACGCTGAAGCAGCTTTTGTGGATGGTTCATGTTCCCATTGCGGGAACATGACTATCGCGATGCTGAGGTCGAGACTCTCCTTCCTGAAGTCTCAGGAAGCGGGGGTCCCCTCTCCTATGCCGCGTACGACCGTTTTTTCCGGCCCCGGGAACCGGAATGACGGTACGGCGCTGTATAGGAAGGGTGACCGGAGGATTACGGTCAGGGCTTCCCCGCCGAGCGGAAACGCTCCTCGGGCCCCTGCCGCCTCATCAGCACCGCAACCCATCGTGCCACCGTTGGTTTCCGCTGGGCCCTCTACGGACTGTCCAGCCGTTACCTTTGGTGTGCTGGCGGCGGATCGGATGTCGATCGCTGCATCGGAAGGTGAGCCTGAGTCCTCGGGGGAGGATTCGGACGCGCTGCCGCCCGGTACGGTAGCGTTGCCCGAGTCGGATCCCGAGCTCACGGCTGTGCTCTCCCGGGCCGCCTTGTGCGTCGGGCTTGAGTGGAACCCTCCACCCTGTCCCGGCCCATCTCGGTTGGACGATTGGTACTTGGCGGGGGGTCGCGCTGGTCAAATCCAGCGTCCCGCCCCAATGCCTTTCTTTCCGGAAGTACACGATGAGGTGACCAGGTCTTGGCAAGCTCCGCATGGGGCTCGTACAGGGCCTGGTCACTCGTCTGCCTTCACCTCCCTGGACGGCGGGCTAGCCAGGGGGTACGCGAAGATCCCGCCAGTCGAGCGGTCTGTTGCGACGCAGTTGTGTCCAACGGCCGCTGGCTGGCGCGGTGAGCCGCGTCTCCCGTCCCAGGCCT
Source organism: Chanodichthys erythropterus (assembly GCF_024489055.1). Classification (NCBI taxonomy): domain Eukaryota; kingdom Metazoa; phylum Chordata; class Actinopteri; order Cypriniformes; family Xenocyprididae; genus Chanodichthys; species Chanodichthys erythropterus. The sequence continues at coordinate 1,539,014 of NC_090224.1, read as the reverse complement.
GTGAACTCTCAGCCGGTCTGACTGAGAAAGCTTACAGTGCCTGTGGGCAGGCTGCCTCTGCCCTGCACGCGATGGCCCTTTTGCAGGTCTATCAGGCAAAAGCGCTGTCGCAGATGCCCCAGGAAGGTCCTGACCAACAGCTGCTTGGGGAGCTGCGCGCTGCCACTGACCTTGCCCTCCGGGCAACGAAGGTGACAGCGCGTTCTGTTGGCCAGGCGATGTCTACTTTGGTAGCCCAGCAACGCCACCTCTGGCTGACCTTGGCAGACATGAGGGAGACCGACAAACATCGGTTCCTGGATTCCCCTGTGTCTCCGGTCGGCCTTTTCGGCGACGCGGCGGAGAACTGTGCCCAACAGTCCTCCGCTGCACAGAAGCAGGCTGAGGCTATCAGACATGTCATGCCACGGCGGTCCGCTGCTGCCTCCACCCAGCCGCCCGTGGCTCAGCCTCAGCCCGCTCGTCGCCGAGGGCGCCCGCCTGCGTCTTCCTCCGCCCCTGCTAAGTTGGCAAAGCAGCAGCCTACACCAGCCAAACAGCAGGGTGCCGGGCGCGGACGTGGCCAGGTGGCAAGCGGTCGGGGAAAACTCGGCCCTGAGACGGGCGACCTGGAGCGGAAGGTTCCTGCCCTTTGGGAGAGTATTCCATCTGCTCTCCCACCCCCGGAGGAGGGCCGGGGGGGATTTTGTGGCGGCTGTCCATCTACCGCCGCTGGCTCTCCGGAGTCCAGCGGTACCCACTTTGCCACAAAAAGAGCAGTTTCCTCAAACTCCAGGTCACAACAAGGGGTGTCTGCCAGTGTGCCAGGCTCCGCCTCGCTGCTGTCAGCTCCCTCCCCATTCGCCAGCAGGTGGCAGTGTGTTGGTGCAGACCGCGTCCCGTGCGCCATCTCCCATGCACACTGCTGCCTCGCAGAGTCCGACCCCACTCCGGGCCGCCCTCAAGCCGTCCGAGTCGGGTCTCTCTCTGCCTTGCTGCCCCACCCCCGGTGCGTCTGTGGTGCCTTTGGTCCCGCTGGCTCAGTGTCTGGAAGCGTGGAGCACGCTCCCCAGCCTGTCCAGTTGGCTCATTCGTACTATCAGACTCGGCTATGCGATTCAGTTCGCCCGGCGTCCCCCGGTCTTCAGGGCTGTCCACTTCACTCCGGTGTCGTTGGACAGTGCTCCTGTTCTCCGGGTGGAGATTGCTGTCCTCCTGGCGAAGGGTACAATCAAGCCGGTCCCTCCAGCCGATATGAAGTCGGGGTTTTACAGCCCCTACTTCATTGTACCGTAAAAGGGCGGTGGGCTACGGCCAATCCTGGACCGTCCCCAGGATTGGTTTGCAGCAATAGACCTGAAGGACGCATACTTTCATGTCTCGATTCTGCCTCGACGCAGACCCTTCCTAGGTTGGTCTGCGTTCGAGGGTCGGGCATGTCAGTACAAAGTCCTACCCGACATGGTTGTAGCTCCCAACCGGTTGGGTCTTCAGGTCAACTGGGACAAGAGCAAACTCGCCCCCGGGTAGAGGATCTCTTGTTTCGGTCTCGAGCTAGACTCGGTCGCACGGACTGCGTGTCTCACCGAGGTGCGCGTCCAGTCGGTGTTGAACTGCCTGAGCTCGCTCAAGTGCAGGACAGCGGCTCCACTGAAAGATTTTCAGAGGCTCCTGGGGCATATGGCATCTGCAGCCGCGGTAACGCCGCTCGGATTGCTTCATATGAGACCGCTTCAACACTGGCTCCGCGGCCGGGTCCCGAGATGGGCGTGGCAGTGCGGCACGCTCCGTGTCCCCGTGACACCGAGCTGCCGTCGCACCCTTGTCCGGTGGTTGGACCCTTCGTTCCTGTGGGCCGGAGTACCCCTCGAACGAGTGTCCAGGCACTCTGTGGTCTCCACAGATGTCTCTGCCACGGGATGAGGGGCCACGTACAACGGGCATGCAGTGACAGGTCTTTGGACGGGGCCTCAGCTGCATTGGCATACCAATTGCCTCGAGTTGCTAGCGGTCCGTCTTGCGCTGGCCCGCTTCAAGGAGCTGTTGTCAGGCAAGCACGTTCTAGTCCGCTCACTAAGCATTGCGGCTGTTGCGTACACCTACCGTCAAGGTGGTCTACGCTTCCGTCGCATGTTGCAACTCGCCCGCCATCTCTTGTTGTGGAGTCAGAAGGATCTGAGGTCCCTTCGGGCCACTCGTGTCTCAGGTGTGCTCAACCGTGCAGCCGACGAGCTGTCACGGCAGCATCTACTTGCGGGCGAGTGGCGGCTCCACCCCCAGGCGGTCCAGCTGATTTGGCAGCGGTTCGGCGAGGCCCAGGTAGTCCTGCTTGCCTCCCCGGAAACTGCCCTCCGCCAGTGGTTTTATTCCCTGACCGGCGGCACGCTCGGCACGGATGCCCTGGCACACAGCTGGCCCCCGGGTCTGCGCAAACATGCGCTTCCCCCAGTGAGCCTTCTCGCACTATTCATGTGCAAGGTCAGGGAGGACGGGGAGCAGGTTCTGTTAGTGGCTCCGTACTGGCCCACTCGGACCTGATTCTCAGACCTCATTCTCCTCGTGACAGCACCTCCCTGGCCGATTCCTCTGAGGAAGGACACCCTGACTCAGAGACGGGGCACCCTGTGGCACCCGCCTCCCGATCTGTGGAACCTCCACGTGTGGTCCCTGGACGGGATGCGGAGGTTCTGAGTGATCTCCCGCAAGCGGTCGTAGACACCATCACTTCCGCTAGAGCTCCTTCTACTAGGAATCTCTACGCGCTGAAGTGGAACCTGTTCGTCGAATGGTGCGCCTCTCGCCGAGAGGACCCCCGGTCATGTTCGGTCGGATCCGTGCTTTCCTTTCTGCAAGATGGGTTGGAGCGAAGGCTGTCTCCCTCCACCCTCAAGGTGTATGTTGCCGCCATTGCCGCACATCACCATGCAGTTGAGGGTAAGTCCCTGGGGAAACACGATCTGATCGTCAGATTCCTGAGGGGGGCCAGGAGACTGAATCCTCCTCGCCCTTCCTCCGTACCCTCTTGGGATTTGACCCTGGTTCTCACAGCTCTCCGGGGTCATCCCTTCGAACCTTTGCAATCAGTCGACCCGAAACTAATGTCTCTTAAGACGGTTCTTCTGGTTGCATTGGCTTCCCTGAAGAGGGTAGGGGATCTGCATGCATTTTCGGTCGACGAAACGTGCCTAGAATTCGGGCCCGGTGCTTCTCACGTCATCCTGAGACCCCGGCCTGGATACGTGCCCAAGGTTCCTACCACTCCCTTCAGAGATCAGGTAGTGAACCTGCAAGCGCTGCCCTCGGAGGAGGCAGACCCAGCCCTAGCTTTGCTCTGTCCCGTCCGCGCTCTGCGCGTTTACGTGGACAGAACGCGAAGCTTTAGGACCTCAGATCAGCTCTTCATCTGTTACGGAGGCCAGCAGAAGGGAAAGGCTGTCTCCAAGCAGAGGATGGCCCACTGGATAGTGGATGCCATCGCCTTGGCGTACGAATCCCAGGGCGTGCCTTGCCCGCTCGGGTTGAGAGCCCACTCCACCAGAGGGGTGGCCTCTTCCTGGGCGCTGGCTCATGGCGCCTCGCTGACAGATATCTGTAGAGCTGCGGGCTGGGCGACACCTAACACGTTCGCTAGGTTTTATAGCCTACGTGTAGAGCCGGTATCCTCGCGTGTACTCGCATCCACTAGTCGGTAGACGTGTTGTACCCACTCTAAGTGTCGGCTTGCAATGCCATTCCCGCCACTGGCCGGATACGTGCATACTTCACTCCAGTCGTGTTCCCCGCTTGGCGAACCCTGTCGAGTTCCTCCGCCTCCCCCTTCGGCTCGGACATTGCGGAGTGTCTGATGCCAGGCCTACATCCGTCGCTGACGCTGTCTGTTGGCTGGGGCCCATATGTCGTGACCCCTCTACGTGAGCGGTCCCATATGTGTATTTTCCACGGTTTAAAACTCCCTACGGGCCGAGTCCGTGTCTTTCCCTTAGCAGAGCCAGCTCTGCTGTCACCTGTCAGATGAGTCTCCCCTAACCAGGTGGAGCCATCCCAGGGACTCCATATGCGTACTGCCCCCCCGGGCCAGTCCATGTGTGTATTCCCACGTAAACTCCTCCCCCATTGGGTAGGTAGTGGTTTCCGCAGCGTCCCTTACGGGTTCGCTTCCCCAGTGTGTCTAGTTTACTTAGTGGGTAGTGGTTAGACAGCAGTAGACTCTCTCGGTGTAAGCTCGCCCCCTTCACCGCCAGCCGGTGCCATGGGCGGCTGAGCTTGTGCTGGGCACTGGAAGGGGTTTCGTAACTGTGGCGCTTTAGTTGGGATCCCAATTCGTCGGTCACTACTGACGTACGTCGAACGTGACCGACTGAAAGGGAACGTCTCGGTTACGTATGTAACCCTCGTTCCCTGAAGGAGGGAACGGAGACGTACGTCCCGTCGCCACAGTTTCTGTACCCTCGCTGTAGTGCGGACACCAGTTGTCTCCTCAGCGAAAAACAGAGTGCGATTGCATCTGCTTCCTATTTATATACACCTGTCGGGGGCGGTGCGCATTATGCAAATATCGCACGCCAATTCCATTGGCTTGTTTTAGTTTACACGAAGATGATAGGGCTCTCTAAGCGATATCCCAATTCGTCGGTCACTACTGACGTACGTCTCCGTTCCCTCCTTCAGGGAACGAGGGTTACATACGTAACCGAGACGTTTTTCTGCGTGAGAAATACAATGTGTGGCAGGAGTGCGTGGCAAAATACCGAAATGAGTGACTGTTACGCTCAATGCGTGACACTTAAGAGCCCTTTAATATATATATATATATATATAAGCAGAAATAAGCTCAAACAATCCCAAAAGCATCTTTTGATTATTTAACTTTTCTATCATCTTTTTTCACAATCAAGACCAGTGGAGTATTGAGGATTTTTTTATTTTTTTATTTATTTATTTTTTCATCTTGTTTAGTATAAGTCACTGTAAAGTCACATTTTCAATTCTTTTCCTTCAAAGAAAGGTTAGAATTTTGTGAATTATTTGAATGAAAGATCAACAATGCAGATTTTTTTCACAGCCACCTTTGCTCATATTTACTAAGGGTGCCAATATTTGTGGAGGGCACTGTATATAGTAATTGCATTTTCTTCATGGAATAGCAGAGTGTGACTGCGATCAGATTAGGTTCAGCTTTAAACCACTTGCCTAGACTGGCATTCCAGTCCACAGATACTTGATTTATCTTCAGCTGCAAATGGATGTATTTTCAACAGTTTCTAACAAAACTAAAGCTACATCAGCTGTACGAAAGACCACAGAGACTGGAAGGCTTTCAACAGCTGCTGTTACTACACCTCAGTAGGGCTAATGTGAGTAATTTGAATAATTTCAAACCAGGCACAGAAATGAGTTGATTATCGTGTAATATAAAAAAAGGTTCTCTGCACCTGGGTATAATATGACTTGTAACCTTTTCAAACCATGTAACAATGCAAACCAGAACAAGGGGGAATTGTTCATGCTTCTCAAGAAAAAGAAGTGTCAGCAGTCATGCTGTGCATTTGACTTTTTGATTCATTTTCCACTGCTGGTTGTGCTTATTGCTCAATATAGAATGATAAACACCAAACCAGAAAAGGATAATTTAGCTACATATAAAATATAAATTACTCTTACATTACATGTGCACACACTGTATGCAGTTTATCACAATTCTTCTTCTCTTGTATCAATACCCAAGAGAACACAAGCTTAATAAAAAAAAAAGCTCATATAAAAGTTGGCACGGATTTTATAACTAGAAAACTCTCCATACTTTTTCATTGTTAACCTTCACATATGAAAAGTTTCATGGTGCATCACTGTAAATACCATTTAACCACATTTAAGTACTTACTGTACTAAAATATACTGTATGTTTTTGTTTTGTTATTACTTTTTATTTATTTATTCCATTTTGTTTATTTATTTATTGCAAATTTGGGACATATATATTTTTTTAATTTTTTCAAAACATTTTAATGTTTATTTTAAATTACAGCCCAAACTAAGGCTTACTTTTGTGTTACTTTTCAAAAATGTGATGTCAACATTGGTAGCTTTATCATTAATAACCAATTTAAATAAAAATGTAATCAGTAGCAAAATCAGTAGCATTTATATGCATATCAGTATATTTTGTGAGAAGGAAAAGGTATTCATAAAAAGCAACAACCTGAATGAGAAGAAATAAATTGATTTTTGTACATTAAGGCCTTTTTCTCATAATCCACCTCATCCCCAAGGATATGGCGGGTGGTGTAACTGTCACCGTTCCCGCTGTCTGTCACTCAGTCACTGTCAGCGCATGTTATGTTCCACGTGGCTCTTGTCATGAGTGATGAAATTGTCGTCTCATTCCTTTCATGTATTTATCAAAGCTGCCAAAGTCCAAGGGGAATAAACAAGATTGTGAGAATATTTTCTTTTGAAAAGGGGCCTTTTTTGTTGTTTAACTAAATGTATTTCATAAAGAAACAGGTAGTTTAACTTATTAGACAGCCTATTGCCTGAATACAGTACATGTTACATGAGAACTAATGAACTCTGGAGGCTTGTCTTTCATGAGTACACACCTTAAATATCTGTCATGTTGCCATGCAAAATAAAGAACCACTAAATTGCCTCTATTCTATGGCAACTGTCTAACTGAATAATCTCAGAATGTCTTAGTATTTGGTTTGTATCTCTATCTATCTGCATGAGCTCCACAATTTGTGTAAAACCTATACTGTAATTATCACATCCATTTTAAGCGTGCATCATTGACATTTTACTTAATTTATCATGAAAAACTAACATTCTTGTATATTTAACACAATATATTTAGCATACTTAGCCCAAATTGAAGGTGCATTAAAGAAGAAAGACGATAAAGTGAAAACACTCTCTTAGTCTCAGAACTGCACTCTGCATTTCTGTTTGATAAATTGCTGTTATGAGTTTCTTACAGTATTTCCCAGTGCTCACATTTTAGGCATATAAATGAGAAACTGTACCATTTAAGTTGGACATCTCTTGAGAGCAATTCCTAAATAGTCCAGCTAAACAATTGCTTTGTTTAAAAGTATTGCATGTGTCAGGTATACCAAACATTGTTTAATAGCTACCCTTTATTTATATCACAATACTTACAGTATGAAGAAAATCAAAGAAAAGCAGTTTGGTTAGGTGTTTGGTGGACATTTAGTCTGTTTTATTCAAGCACCCCTATTATGCTATTTTAAAGGTTCCTCATTTTGTTTTTGATTGTTTTCTACAATAGTTTTACATACATCCAAAGTCAAAAAAACACTTTACTTTCCTCATAATATACATCACACATCACCTTATTTCTTGAAGAGGTCAGATAGCCCAGTCTGTAGGGATTGGTTTACCGCTTACAGTATGTATCAGAAACAAAACATTCACTAACATATTTGAATTTCAAATCCGAAGGCTTCCTCAGTGCTTAAAGGGTTAGTTCACCCAAAAATGAAAATTATGTCATGAGTTACTCACCTTCATGTCATTCAAACACTTTCAGATGCCCAGAAAGGTATTTAAAACAGTTCATGTGAGTACAGTGGTTCTATCTTAATATTATATTTTTTGTGCACCAAAAATAAATAAATAAATAATGACTTTTCAACAATATCTAGTGATGGCGATTTCAAAACGCTACTTTATAAAGCTTTGAAGCTTTACAAATCTTTTGTTTCGAATCAGTGGTTTGAAACACGAAAGTCAAGTGATTTCAGTAAACGAGGTTTCGTTATATCATAACTGTTTCGGAATTTCAATAGTTCACGTGATTTTGGCAGTTTAATACGCGATCTGAACTACTGATTCGAAACAAAGGATTCATAAAGCTTCAAAGCTTCATTTTGAAATTGGCCATCAGTCATTCATATTCGCGTCTTCTCGACATGTCGACAGCATGAACCACACTCTTCCAGGCCTCAGCTATAACAACAGTGTTTGAGGGTCAAAGTAGATGTTGTTCGCGGGCAGCCAATGAAGAACATAGGCTGCCATTATGCAAATTTGTTACAAACCTATATATCTGTTTCAACTTTTTTTTTTTGACGATACAATTAAAGTCAATAGGGTCCAAAACAACAATCAGTAGGACCCCAATAATTTTCAGTGTATTGTCACAACGGCAAAACATTCTTTAAAAAAATCTTTTTCTTAGGTTCCCTTTTGAACATTTGAATGGCAGACGAAATAGTCTGTCATTGGTTGGCCAAACAGATAGCCCCGCCCCCTAACTTACGCCATTGGTTGAGCCGCTGTTGCTGTGTGGGGCTGATGTTATCTCAGGAAATCTAGAAGAAATGCTGTGTAGATTTGTCCCTGATACTCTTACAGTGACAGTTCTGTTGAATTGCAGGCTGGACAGTTTTTGGTGTTCAGACATGCAGCAACACTACTCTAATACTACAGCTCATTAGTTTGAGTTTCTGTCCAGAAATGAACTCACAGCTGTGTTAAATAAAACAAGACTGACACAGCATGCCTGTGCAATTATTCCAATTATACAATCCATCTTTGTTGGAAGAGGAAAAAAGTCATTTCACACAGGTGAAGAATGTTAGAATAATAACACTGGCTCCAGAGAGTGTAAATGAAATATTGGATTCTTCATTAAAATTCCCCATGGATGCTAAGAGATCATTATAAATCCCTAATCAGTTTTCTTCTGCAGCAGAGATGCAGGCTGTTGACACATGTTTTTTTCTTTCTGTCTCTGCTTTTATTTAGCTTGAGCTTGAGCGTTGTGATAATTGTCATTATCCAATAAGAGGCTGCACAAAGGGAATAATTAAACAGCGTGCATAGCTGAAGCTAAAGACTAAATTCTTTATATTCTGGCATAATGGCACTCCACACAATTCACAGCTCGTGTCCATACATTATAAGTATCACTTACACTGCATTCTCACATTCATATGTAATGGTAATTGTGAACAGAGAATATTATTTAGCTACATTAAGCAGCTTTACTTTCACCCTTTAAAGTATGTGGGTCGTTTTAAAACTTTGCTCAGATACACATATGGCTGTTTAAACTTGAGATGCATTATATATCTGTACCATACTGGTTAATGGCAATATTATATATAGTCTATTTTTTAATTGACTGGTATCAGTTGGTAATGAATATTTAATTGTTTATATGCTCATTTTCCCTCTTTACTTTTAGATTACTTTTGTTGTCAGCAAACACATTTAACGTTGAGTCTTTAAAAACACTAATGATTTATAAAACTGTTAAAGGTGCCCTAGAATTAAATATTGAATTTACCTTGGCATAGTTGAATAACAAGAGTTCAGTACATGGAAATGACATACAGTAAGTCTCAAACTCCATTGTTTCCTCCTTATATCTCATTTGTTTAAAAGACTTCCAAAGAACAGGCAAATCTCAACATAACACCAACTGTTACGTAACAGTCGGGGTGTACGCCCCCAACATTCGCATATGTCAGCTCATGTTAAAGCCATTAGACAAGGGCAGGCAGTATTAACGTCTGGATGTGCACAGCAGAATCATCAGACTAGGTAAGCAAGAACAACAGCGAAAAATGGCAGATGGAGCAATAATAACTGACATGATCCATGATATCATGATATTTTTAGTGATATTTATAAATTGTCTTTATAAATGTTTCATTAGCATGTTGCTAATGTACTGTTAAATGTGGTTAAAGTTACCATCGTTTCTTACTGTATTCACGGAGACAAGAGCCGTCGCTATTTTTATTATTAAACACTTGCTGTCTGTATAATTCATAAACACAACTTCATTCTTTATAAATCTCTCCAACAGTGTGTAATGTTAGCTTTAGCCATGGAGCACTATCAAACCCATTCAGAATCAAATGTAAACATCCAAATAAATACAATACTTACGTGATCAGACATGCTGCATGACGAACACTTTGTAAAGATCCATTTTGAGGGTTATATTAGCTGTGTAAACTTTGTTTATGCTGTTCAAGGCAAGCGCGAGCTCCGGGGGCAGGGGAGCACGAGAATTAAAGGGGCTGCAACCTATATATCGGTGCATAGTTAATGATGCCCCAAAATAGGCAGTTAAAAAAAAGAATAAAAAAAAAAAAATCTATGGGGTATTTTGAGCTGAAACTTCACAGACACATTCAGGGGACACCCTAGACTTATATTACATATTTTAAAAAGACGTTCTAGGGCACCTTTAAATGTGATCTTTTTTTTTTTTTTTTCATACTGTATATAATAATGTTATGATTCCTACTTTTTTTGTCATTTCTATTTATTTAGACAAGATAGCATTGAATTTTGAATATTGACCGTTAATGGATTATCTGACATGATATAAAAAATAATTAACAGCTTATTAGTATTGGTCAGACTTTTAATATCAGTACAACACAAATTTGACCTGTTCTGAATAGCGACTAAATAGATGTTTGTTAACTTCAGAATGCAAATTAAATGTGACAACTGTTAATAGCAGTTATGTGATGATTATTGTTTCCAAAAAAGATTTTTAGAACAATTTTCTGCCATTTTCGAAACGTATTTAGCATCCATCACAGCACACACCTCTGTTTCTTTTGTAGCATTCTCATTCTGTGTATGCTGTGTATTTGGCTACACAGCATTCCTAGCCCACTCTCACTTTTTTTTCTAGTTGACTCCATCACTCCCATCTCATTCTGCTCGTACTAAGCGACATTTAAATAATATGAAGAGGCAGAAGGGGGCTGGATTCATTATTTACCAGAGTCCTCCTGGGAGATGAGAAGTGACATGCGACGCAGCACTTCAGGGTGCCGAAAGACTGCACAGGGATAACTAAAGGGCACGTGACACGCTCTGTTCTATTTTTAACACTACAGACCAATGTTTGCCCGGAGGAATTTTTTTTTTTTTTAAGTCAGCACGGTCGCTCTTATATTATCGCACACGACAAAGATAGTGAAGAAAAAGAATGCAATAATTTTCTGTGAGTTCATGATATTTTTTTTATACTAAAATGTGTAAGTGATATAAAGATTATACCTCTCTACAAGTGTGAGTTTTATACAAAACAAAATGTGTTATTCCAGGCTGGTCTTTGAACATGTGATGAAATCCCATTAAAACTAACAAGCCGTGTGGCTGCATGACCTCCTCAGTATGTCAGGTGGGGCTGTACAGACCTCCCTAGGGTCTTCAGCTAGGGGGCTTGGGTGGCTAATTAACACTCTAATTAAAACGTATGCGATCAAAGCTAGTGCCATGCGTATGCACACAGCTGAAAGAGATGCGATGAGGTGGGAAGGGGCAGGCGGTCTATTTCTGCATGGTGCTGTGTTGATGCTGGGTGAAAGCTCTGAAACAGTGTACAGAGTCAGTGTCTGTGGTAGCTTCTGGGTATTGGTGGTTTAAATGCTAAAACTTTAGACACTATTGATATTCCTGAACCTGAATGTTGACCCACCACTCCAGTGGGCACAACTCCAGTGCTGTTAGTTTCATTTGCGTACTTCTGTCCTGCTCAATACTGTCATGCCTCAGGAACCATGCCAGTGTCACTTGACCCCATACTGTAGCTGGCTGCCAGCATTAGAGCAATACTACATCTTTTACACTGATGTGTAAATCATCAAGGGCTCTTGCTGAAACAGAAACCTGGCTGCACAACATAATAGTTCCCATTTCAAAATTCAGTGAATGTTTCATTCAGTAAAAAGTTTTTTTTTTTCTTTATATCGTTATATATTGTTATACTTTGCATTGTGACTGTATGTCACAATGTTACATTATTTCTATAATGAAAACTCTCAGTATAGTTTGGTATGTTAAAGAATTTGACAATATTAATGTATTTGACCTTTAGATTTGCTACACATGCTGCTGCTGATGTTATTGCTGCTGCTTCAGAGCAAGTATAGAGATTTGCTACTGCCAGTACATAACAGACACGCTGCTGTAAACATGTAGCCATGCCACTGCTGCGCAAAAAGCATGCATAATATTACCCATAGTGAATCTAGACAGGTGGAGCTGGGGAAGGTAGAAGATTTCAGAGGAATTCAGATCAGCTTATAGCAAACAATGAACCTTTCATTGCCTGTGCTATCTACAGTTTCATGACAGAACTATGTATACCTCGCAACTGCAACTTTCTTATAATTGTGACTTTACACCTCCCATTTCTGACTTTAAATCTCCTAATTTTGACTTTATATCCCACAATGTGACTATTTCTGAAATATGCCACTTAGTTCACAATTGCAACCATGTTTCTCACAGTTTTGACTTTATATCTCAAAGTATGACTTTATATCTCATAAATGCAGTGTCAAAAAAAAATGTACCTGTACCCTGTAGGTACAACTGTTGGTACCAAAGTCGGTCCTGGAGGGCCACTGTCCTGCAGAGTTTAGCTCCAACTTGCCTCAACACACCTGCCTGGAAGTTTCTAGTATGCCTAGTAAGACCTTGATTAGCTTGTTCAGGTGTGTTTAATTGGGTTTGGAGCTAAACTCCATGAGCAGGATTGGATACCCCTGCTTGGATACCCAAGCTGCTGAATACAGCTTGTCACTGGAGCAGTACCCTTATAGGGACATTTTTTTTTTTTTTTTACCTTATCTTCTGCTGAAAAGTGTAAGGTATTACTATTAACCTTTCAGGGGTAAGTAAGATACAAAAATGCCCCTTTGAGGGTGCTGCCCTAATGACAAGCTGTTGTACCCATGAACGTAAACATATTTTGCACATTTCAAAATGTCACTTTATTTCTGACTTATTTCACAATTTCACACTTTATTCTTTTGAATACTCTGAGGCAGAAACTGGCTTCCATAGCTATGGGATTTAAAGTATTATCGGGAGTTATATATGGTGATCAATTCCCTTGCACTTAGTATGTAAAGGTCACGAGTGAAGAATAGTTGACAAATTTACTCTCTGCAATGCTAGCTGTGACAAATGTATTCTTGTTCAGATGTAATTAGTCAGTGAATGATGTAACCAACATAAAAGTTCTTCATGCCTTCTTATGTTCATATTATCTGTAGCGCCTCTTTAGAGCTTGAATCAAGTCGTTAATTAAATAATTCAGTGCAGACAAGGACTCCAAACATACAGATTTCTTACATATTGTTGTGTCTTCACAGATTGTTTTCCGCAAGATTGTTGATGTGAAGAAAGAGGAAGAAGAGAGGAGACACCAGAAAAACGAGGTGACCTTGTCTATCCCTGTGGACCATCCTGTCCGCAAACTTTTCCAAAAATTTAAGCAGCAGAAGGAGATGCGTACACAAGGTTCTTCACAACATGACCTAGAGAGGAACCAGTTTCAGGTGGAACATCACCTCCATCCACTGTCCCACCAGCTTCATCAGCAGCAATATCAGCCCCAGTACCAGGGCAACCATCCCCTTCAACACCTACATGTGACCACCATGCAAAACGGGGCCCCTGGCTCAGGAAACGGGAACAGTGGTTCTAGCGTTGTAACAGTCTCACAGATAACCCCAATCCAGAACGCTCTAGCCTACGTTCAGACCGAGGAACCCAACAGGAGTGAAGACAATGAGGCTATGGAGCTCAAGCCCAGCTTTGGCATAGAGGACTCAAATTGTCTAAAAGTAACAAGTCCCGTGAGACCCAGAGGAGGAAGGGGACGAGGCTGGATGCGTTTCCATAACATTGCATCAGGATCATCACCCATGCTTTCACTGGAACTAGAGAAGAAGTCGCAGCAGAAAGAAGAGGAGTGGGGGGATGTGTCCCAGCCCCTGAATGTCATCTCAGGGAATGGGAAGAGCCAGGAAGCAGAGGGTGGGGGATCTGATGAAAGGGGTCATGGTGGAAATGGTAACAGTAGTGATGAGACTGATGAGAATACTGCCCTACACAAGACTGATTCTTGCGACAGCGGAATAACAAAGAGTGACTTGCGTATTGACCGGGTAGGTGATTCACGAAGCTTGTACGAGAGGGCCTCGATGGAAAGGAGCCCATACGATCAGCCCAGTCCCGGAGTGGGTAGCGTCACCCTTCAGGGGATTCAATTTCAGCCTGTCCCTGAACAGGCTGTGCTTCAAAACAGCCTGTATGAGGCAAAGCTGGAACTAAAAGGTGACATCCAGACATTAAATAGTCGGCTAGCAGCTCTGGAGGACCAGGTGGGGGAGATTTTGAGACTTCTGTCAGAGAAGAGGAAACCTTCCCCACCTCCTCAGACCTCCTCGCCAAAAACTACACTTCAGTGCCAGGACAACTTTGCCCTTTCTCAGCCTGTCACTCCAGAGACGGAGGGGGACGATGGACCCCTTTGAATTAGGAGAAATATATTTAGATATTGATATGCTGTTTTTATTTATCACTTCCCTTCCTCTTACTCAGGAAGGAAATGTGAATATTGATGATTAGGGGAAGGATCCTTGCTGTTGTAAATATATACTTGCATGTCCAGCTGGAATCTGGCCTGCCAATGAAATCTTCTCAATGGATAGTAGTTGCTTGTACACGTATGGAATCGGCTGCATGCGGAGATGATTTTATTCTGACATTGCACACAGGATCTTCTAACCAGGTGATATTTCAGGGCATTTTCTCTTTGAGTGACAGCTTGATGCCCCCAGTTGTGGGATCTTGGGTTGCTGAAAGGCAGAATCAGGCTTGTTTAATACCTCATCGGTCATTCTTCATATTGAATACAATCATTTAAAGGAATAGTTCATCCAAAAATGAAAATTCTGCCATCGTTTAATCACCCATATGTCGCTCCAAAGCACAAAAGAAGACATTTTGAATAACATATTTTTTTCTATATAGGATTTCTTTTTTCTCACTGTGTGACTCCTTGGCACTTTCAAAGCAGAGAATGTGTAATGATCCATAATGAATCTACTTGCAGTCAAGGGTGGGAATCTATAGGAACCTCACAATCCGATCCGATTCCGAGAGTCATGATCCGATTCCAAAATGATCTACATTTGTTCTTAATTAATTAATTAATTAGTTTACTGACTAATTAACAAAGAAACATATTACAAACTATGAACGGTGTGCTTAAGGATCTGAATGTTTTCCATTCAAGAGCATTGATTTTTCTCCTTCTCAGCTTTACTGCTGTTTGATCATTTATTACTGATGACATCGTAGACAGCAGGAGATCTAATAGGCTGCATTCACATAAATGCACAGATCTGTTTTGACATATCAGCTTTTTTTGTCCTGCTTGTTTAATTCCTTAAGACATAACTGACCGTGTTGACATTAATTTCATGTCATAAAAGCATTTTGAGTTGCAAGTGCATTTAACTGCTTATGTGATAGAGTCGCACACAACCGCTTTCCGCAAAGGCTCTTCGCTAGCCCACATGAGCATTTGAAAGCAGCCATCTGTCAGTAAGTGAGTTTCGTTTAATATATAAGCCTATAGCATTCCAAACTAGACTTTCATTGTATGGACAAAAAAACACTAAAACATTTTTCAAAATTTTGTATATGACAGAAGAAAGAAAGTCATACAGATTTGAAATGACATCAGGGTGAGTAAATGATGACAGAACTTTCATTTTTAGGTGAACTATCCCTTTAACCCAGTATGCAGTTCTCCTTTTTAAGCATAATGATTGGAAGTTTGTGAGATTGTTTGCATAGATGATTTCTTGGATGTGATTAAGGAGATAATCCAATAACAAAACTCACTTTTGATATGCGAAACCCATTTAATTACCACCGCTGTTTTAAATTCCATTATCATTATTGGCTTGTATTTATTTTGTGGAACGTTATGATAGAGAGAAATGACTTACTCCAGTTTTTGGGGAGCTGCTCTACATGTTTTAGAGAGATATATCTGCATGCTGGATGGATTTAGCTCTGGCATGGTAGGACTAGGGACTAATTGTTTTTCCCTTATCAATTATGCAAACATACAAAGTGCAAGTCACAAAGGGGGCCTGCATTTTGGGAAAGCATGAACACATTCAGGTCATTTGGAAATTGTAGAAGCATGCATTGAATTCTTTGCATGACATCAACATTGTGTGTTTCATATAAAAGGTCATTGATCCCTGGTATTGTTTCCCAATAGATATCAATATATACTACCCACAATTAATTTCAGTTAAGATGCATATTTCAAAACCTTCACATTTTAATCCAGTACCCAAACCAAATCCACACTAAACCACCTACTAAGGTGTTGTTTTTGAAAGCACCTAATGGTTGGTCATTTGAAAATGCTGTGGGGAACTTTCCTAATATTATGTTATTATATCCACAGGCGGTGACTCACTGCATATCAGTATAAAGGGTGCTTTAGAGGGATTATAGCGTAATGACTAATGCTCCTTCACCTCTTATTTCCCATCAGTTCTATTGTAATGTTATTAGTCCATTCTGGTGATGTTCATACCAACACAAGGGATGTTCAGTTATGAATGGGGATCAGAAGAGAGACTATTAAGATTAATACTACAACAACAGGAGTGTGGTGGTATTAATGTTACTGTTACTGCCTATAGATCCTTTAAAATGAAATGTTCTGTCTTAAAGCAATCCACAAACAAGCAACAGTCCTTCAACGGCACTTCAAAGCAATATCCTTTATTGTATATGCCTCTACTTGCTCCCTAATTTGGTTTAGTCTTTGATAAACACATGCTCATCACTGTAAGTGCTCAGATAATAATATTAGTTCACCACTAATCTTTGTGTTTAATCATCATTTCAGAGGTTATGATGTTCATTGGGACCAAAGACATTAATACTTTTGTACTAATAACATTACATCAGTGTCCTGCTGAAATTACCAATCCCATTATTACTTGTCACCAGTGGATGGTGATAAAAGCCTTATTAGGTTACAGATATGTAAATGGCCCTTAGCGTCACTTTTTCGCTACTTGAGCAAAATAAACATTAGAAAGATGACGGTATTCAGAGAAATATCATTTACTAGTTGTAGTATTTCCAAACCCCATGAATTGAAATTGAGAATCATTTTCTCACCATTTCATTCCAAACCTGTATGAATTTCTTTCTTCAAAGGAACACAAAATGAGAAATGTTGATATACTGGTGAATTTTACATCTTAGTTGTGTTTTTTGTTATTTTGTAACTTGACAGCTTGGATTCCCATTAACTTAAGTTATCTGGAAAAGAGGTGCTTGTACATTTGTTAACAATCACCTTTTGTCATATAAGTCATGTTGGTTTTAATGATATGAGAGAGAGTAAAGGATGACAGAATTTTCATCTTCAGGTAAACTTTTCAAGCTGACAACTTTTTGAAGCATGAAAGTATTAATAACAATTACACCTTGTCTACAACAGACGTGGCAGTTGCTGTGCCGTACCACAACAGCTTGAGGCTATCAGGGGTGGGCGATATGACCAAAATCTTATATTACGACATGAGTAATTTTATATCATAATAACAATATATATCACATTAAAGTTATTTTTGCTTTAAATACTTTTTTTTTTAAATATATAAAAAATTTTCATACCATTATTTCATTACATTGAAATTACATAATTCTTATTACCATTTTCAGTATCATTAAAAAATGAATACTAGCCTTAAAAAAAACTCTCAAGCTTACTGAAGACAAGTAAACAGTGATAAAGAAAGAGCAAAGAAAACAGACAATAGAACAAAGACAAATGAAATAGACCTACCTGAAAAACTTCAAGCACTAGAAATACTACATTAAAAAAGCGAGCAGGAAGGAATTTTCTCTTGATTTTGGTAAATTTGGATGCTGTCCCTTTAAGACTGACTGCACCAATCCATTGTCTTTCTCACCTGTACCTTAACTTAAGACATAAATGGCTATGTTTACTTACAAATACATGGTCACTTTGACACATAAATATGTGTTTTCAACTGTTCAAGCCCAATTAGGTGTCAAAAAGCACTCAGTTCATTCCTCATACGCTGTGTGAGCTGCGGCTTCATGTCGCGCGTCTCTCAAACAGAGCTGAGAAACAGGCTCTCTGAGCACATATGGTGAAATGAGTTGTCTTTCGCTGCTAGTTGCACTTCAGCAGTTTAAAACCACTTGTTTTTAAACTGCAATGCTTAAAAACGCATTCAAATGATAAGCTTTCATGACCGCGCAGCACAGCAATGTCACGTGACTATAACCGCGATACAGAAGATAGTCCAAAATCAAATTTCTATTTTAATCGTGTCTACTGGTATATCGCACACTCCTAAGGCTATCTTCACTGGACGAGACAAAGTGATCCTTGCAAATCTATTTGTTCTTCATATCAGAAGTAGCGCAAGTGCCTGGAGTACATCAGAAATAGAACAGAGCATCAGTTTACTGTCTAATTCGTCATGCTGCGCCGTGCCACATCCAGTGTAGACAGCATCACTGATTATAATGGGTTTTATTTGCCTTTGACTCATTACACTGCGCCGCTTGCGTCTGGTGTAGACATGGTTTAATAATATCCTCTAATAATATCTCAAACTTTGAGCATCATAAAAAATATAACACCCTTGATTATGTGCTTTTTTCATTTAATGGTTTCATGCCTTGAGATTTCAGTGTCCCGTGCTCCGTCATTCTGTTTGAGTTATTTTTCCTGTCATTCAGCCCAGCAAAGAGGAGCACAGACAGTGAAAGGATTATTCTTTGAGTCTCCCATGAAATTGAAGAGATGGATATAATAGATGCTAAAAGCTGTAATAGTGTGGCAGACGACGTGAGCCTCGTAATCGAATGGAGCTGGCTCACTGCGTGAACCCCAGGGTGCCTGTTCCGAGGATTACACACAGTTTTCACAAAATTATGAGGGTATTCAACTCCACTGGGTATTGAAACTTTTCGGAGTGGGGAGGGTTTGGGATGAGGTGCCCGATCCACACACGCTGGAGCCGATGAGTGTTGGACTCCAGTGAGGTGTTGGTCTCTGGCATCTGACTGCATGCTGCATTTTTGAACTGTATAAAACTTAATGCCAATGAGAATGATATTTGCCTGCCAAAGCAGTGTTTTGCTGCGACCTTTCATGCACACACATACACAAAATGGGCAGAGGCCTGGGCACTAAGTCACAAAAAACACATCACAAATACAATGTAATGCTGTTCATTAAAAGTATACATGTCAATACAGGAAGTTTTTGATGACTATCAATACATGCTAGATGGTGGGATGATGTTAAAAACTAAATAAATGAACTGAAGGAATTTAAAGAAAATTAATTTAATGCATTTTATTTTGACTTACACTAGTTTAATAACAGGAATATTGATTGTCTTTCACCAAATATTAGCTACAGTGCCTTTAAAAAGGATTCATGCCATTGGAAGTTTTTGTGTTGTATTGTTTTACAAAATTAAACCTTTCATAATCTTTTTTTTTTTTTTTTAACACTAATCTTTTATGTCAAATGTATACATTGCCCATTGGTCAGAACTTCTTACAGTTGTTAAACAAAATTATTGCATGGCACAATTTTGCCCCATTTTTTCCTGAATGGGGCAAGCTCTGCGGGTTGCATGAATATCTTAAGTAGATGAGCCTTTATCAAGTGCAACCCATAAATTCTCAGTTTGACTGATATCTGGACTTTTGGATTTGTTAATATGAACCATTAGATTTATACTTGAGGTCACCATTTTGCTGGAAACTGATTCTCCCAGAACTTCATCAGAACTTCTCTGTATTTTGCTGCATTCATTTTACCCTCCACCTTCACAAACCTGCCAGGGCCTTTAGAGAGAAGCATCCCCATGAGGGTGTGTTTCTGATCATGTGCAGTTTGGCTTACAACAAACATGCCGTTTAGCCTGATGACCAGAAAGCTCAATTTTAGTCTCATCAGACAACAGAATCTTCTTCCAGCTGGCTTCAGAATCTCCCACATATCTTCTGGCAAACTCTAGACGATATGTCATATGCCATTTTCTAACATTGACTTCTCTTTGTCACTCTCCCATAAAGCTGCGACTAAAGCTTGTCCATTTCTTAATTACTTATTTTACTCCAATGAAATTCAGTGACTTGGAACTGTTCTTGCATCCATTTCCTGGCTTGTGCCTTTTTATTACTTTTTTTTTATTCCAAGAGTCGCTTGGAATATTAGTTTTTCTTCATGGTTTATGTTATACAGCTGCAGTTCTGACTCACCAAAACTTGGTCTTTGCAGATAGATGTATTTAAATCAGAGACTACACACAAGTGAGAGTCATTTAACATTAAGTATTTATATGACTACTAACCAGTTGGCTGAGCCAGTGATGATTTTGGTGAGTCACATTAGAGAATGAATACTTATAATAGTATAATAATTATTTCACTTGAGATTTGTTTAACCTTTTGAAATTAAAGTCTTTTTTTGGTTACACTTTAATTTACAATGCCGTAGTTACATTGTAATTACTCAAATAAGTACTGAGTAGTATTAACTAACTACATGTACTTACTATAGAGTTACAATTAGGGTTACGGTTTGGTTTAGGGTTACTTACAAGTAACTAAACCAATCCCTAACCCTAAATGTAACTCTATAGTCAAAAAGCCAAATGATTCAGTCCACTGTGATTCAGTGCTGTACAACAATAAAACATGAAAAATTGATATAAAATATATATATGTTATAGGCACTTTAGATTAGTATTTACCTAAAAAGAACATCATGCTTTTGAATTAAGAAAAAAAAAAAAAAAAAAAAAAACAGCCGAGGTTATAACAGGATAGAAATAGGTGTTAGGTGAATCATTTCAGTTCATTCACACACTGGAGGTAGGGTCAATCATCACTTTTCTTTCAGACTGGCATGTTTTCAGACATCAGCAGAATTTCATTGCTCTCATCTATCCTCATAGCTGAAGTGCTGCCCAGGCTCCTCTTACCCTTTTGGAAGCAGTGACCACTGAGTTTATTAAGCTCCTTTTCCACTGTAAATGAGACTGCCTTTTTATCAGTGTAAAAAATATTATGATAATATTTCTGAGGGAGGTGGGGAAAGTGTTTATTTTTACCACACTGGCATGAATATTAATAATTTGTTATATACAGTGTAATACACTGATGTTATAAAATAAAAATTTAATTGTGCTAATTTGCTCATCTTGTTATTTTTTCATTTAAAGGATTAGTTCACTTTCAAATAAAATTTTCCTGATAATTTACTCACCCCCATGTCATCCAAGATGTTCATGTCTTTCTTTCTTCAGTCGAAAAAAAATTAAGGGTTTTGATGAAAACATTCCAGGATTATACTCCTTATACTTCACTGGCCTCCAGATGGTTGAAGGCAAAATTACAGTTTCAGTGCAGCTTCAAAGTGCTTTAAACGATACCAGATGAGGAATAAGGGTCTTATCTAGCGAAACGATCTGTCATTTTCGAAAAAAATACAACTGTATATGCTTTATAAACATAAATGATCACCTTGCACTTGCTTCTGCTTTCCGTATTCTTCAAAAAGCTTATGCTTTATGTCCTATGCCTTCCCTATTCTACTTACGGAAAAAAACGGAACTGGCACCGTGTTCATTCCGTAAGTTTCGTAAACATTTACAGGATTTAAACATAAAAAACACATTTGAGCTATTACAATTTAAACAGGTTGCCATTCATTTGTATTCTCTTCAAAATACACATTTAAAATGTTACTAAATATGCATTATTACAGAAAAAAAAAAAAGTTAAATAAATTTAACATAAAATAAGAATAAATAAAATTGTATCACCGTTACATTACTATTCAATCTTTCCATGCCAAGTTCCTTATTCCCAGCGCTAATAGATGTCTCTATCCAGCTCCAAGATATAAGTAAAAAAGGGGTCCCATACTTTATGGAATTTAAAAGGTTTATTTTTTAATGCTGTTGAAAAAGCTTCATATGGAATAAGACCTTTGATTGTGTTAATCCATTGTGCTATTGACGGGACTTGATCTGTTATCCAGCATACAAGTATGCATTTGCAGGCACAGTGGAGTAAAATTTGAAGAAGATGGGTCCCTTGAAATCTGGAAGGGAGTTCCTGGTTCATGCCAAGCAAACAAGTCTTTGGTCCTATTTCTAATGAGCAGTGAAAAATTTTCTCAACTTCTTTTACAATGCCCATGCAGAATTGTTTTATTTTTGAGCAGCTCCAAAAACAATGGATAAGAGTTCCTTCTAGAATTTTACATTTATTGCAGAGGTTGGAGAGTTTTTGATTCACTTTATGTCTTTGGACAGGAGTAACATGCAGAGCGTAAGCTTTTTGAAGAATACGGAAAGCGGAAGCACGTGCAAGGCGATCATTTGTGTTTATAAAGCATATACGGTTGTATTTTTTTTTAGAAAATGACCAATCGTTTCACTAGATAAGACCCTTATTCCTTGTCTGGTATCATTTAAAGGGCACCTATTATGCCCCTTTTTACAAGATGTAATATTGGTCTTGGGTGTCCCCAGAATGTATTTGTGAAGTTTCAGCACAAAATACCCCGCAGTTAATTTATTTATTATAACTATTTGAAAATGTCATTTTTGGGGCCTGTTTTAAAAAGAGCTGTTTTGGTGTGTACCACCTTAAATATAAATGAGCTGCATATCCCCGCCCTGCCTTTGGATGAGGGCGTAACTTGCATACCTATGGCAATAAACAGTCGGTAATGAAGAATGGCTGAGAATGAGAGACCCGCTGTTTTGTATGGCATTCAGCCGTACATGTTTGAACCAGAATCAGACCCAGATGATGAAGAGACTCCGGCGGAAGAAACACAATTGAGAATGGAGCAGGACGTCTCTGAATGGTTATTTGATACATTTATGTACTTATAGAGTTTTAATCGCGTCCCCTTTGCAATTATGGATGTGCAGCACACACACACTATGATAACGTTCGCGCAATTTTTTGAAACTACAAACACAAATACTGTGATAACGTTTGCTAAGTACATTAGATACACACTATACAAACAAGGTTTAAATTATATACACAGACATTCTACGACGACGACGACAACTTTAGACGCATTTGTTATTGAATTGGCTGACATCGACTGAAATGACTATTTGCTCAAAAAACATTAAATACACTTACTTCTTCTGGAGGTGACGTTGGATCGCGAACAGTACGCAACGATCCACACTTGAGGATTAACTTTGAAGCAAGACCTGCTTTGAATTGACCCTCGTTCTCAAAACAGTCAGTCAAAAAATTATTCGCGCAAACATAAACGTATTTTGGAATTTTGAGTGGCGCCTTTCCTTCGTAAATAAAATCCATCCACTGCGTTTTCAGTGGCTCTGATGTCGGAAGTAAGTGAAAACTACTATGTTCATTATTACATCCCACAACAGAACACTTATGTTTCTTAGGAGACATTACCGGCTGTCGTTGAAACAATGGAGGATGGTTGACAGATCACCGACGGCGGGGTCTATGCCAAAACCAGATTGTCAATCAAACCACGTGGGTGGGGCTTAGCGCAATTCTACGTCACAGTGAGAGCAATCTTAGAACAGGGCGTTCTGAGACAGTGCTTATGAATTATTGAGATTGTAAAAAAAAACACTGGATGGATTTTTCTCATTCTAGGGTGGTTTTGCTCACACACTGCCAACACACATTTATGGTCAAACACCATGTAAAAGTGAATTTTGCACAATAGGTGCCCTTTAAAGCCCTTTGAAGCTGCACTGAAACTGTAATTTTGACCTTCAACCGTTTGGAGAGACCACTGAAGTCTACTATCAGGAAAATAATCCTGGAATGTTTTCATCAAAAACCTTAATTTCTTTTCGACTGAAGAAAGACAAGAACATCTTGGATGACATGGGGGTGAGTAAATTATCAGGAAAATTTTATTTGAAAGTGGACTAATCCTTTAACATATTACAATGCACACTGTCTTATTATTATTAAAAATGTCATTGCATTACACACAATGGTCCGGTTCAACGTTTAGGCCTTAGTTCAATTAGGGCATTTGAGTAGCTTTTATAAACTTTTACTAGAAAAAAACATTGCTGATGTGCGTCTTGAGACAAAACAATGGCACTGACATTACTTTAAGATATGTCAGTACAAGTTGCTTTCAGTTAAAACAGCTCAAACATGCATTTTAGTCTGGGACTAGCTTAAGCCTTGTCTGTGAAAGCGGGGGAATATTTTTAATTTAGTCAATATTGTTTTGTTTCAGTTATTCAATTCATCTCTGATAATCTCAAATGTCAGGGAAAAAAAAAAAAAATGGAATGGAATGGTCTGACACACAGACCCAACTCCAACAGAACCTTCTGTCTTTGTCTCTAAGTTGTGATACAGTGCAGCTGTTTCCTTGACAACTTCAACCTTAATCTCCGTGGAAATGTCGTACCTTGCAAACAGTGTTGACCTGAGGACTTTGGAATCTATTTTCTATAATCAGATCCCTCAAGATGGACTTGAGAGTTACTCTGTAAATTAAGATAATTTGCTGAAACCATCCAGACAAATTTCACAGATGTCAAATGTGGAATGACTAGAGGTGAATAATAAGCCATCTTGACACTACGCAGAGGTAAGGAAGTATTGTAAGGAGAGCGCAAAGACTTCAGCCCTGTCCCAAAAGCCAGGAGGTCGCAAGTACACATTTCATATATTCATTTTCGAACATTCAGATCTGCTAGAATCAGTTATGTTTATAGATTGATTTAACCTTTTTCTCTTTAGGCCTATATGATTAAGTGTTTTACAGTTTTTCTCAGTCAATTTGACACATTTCTCCAAATGAATGTAGTTGCTCTGAAAACAATTAACACAGCAAACTAAACATACTTTTATGTTGGAAAAACAGTATTGGCAGTTCAGTATTGACTGCATAATGAAGCTCTGCAATTTATCAAAAATAAATACTAACAACAAAACTACAAGTGTGTTCTCTGTTGATTTGATGTAGATACACAAATTCATTAATGAAAATATATTTTTCTTGTTCTTTCTTCTTCAAAGTTCTTTAATGACAAGTTTAGTTGTATAACAATGAGTTTTAGCAAAAACATAAATGAGTATGTAAATAAATAAATGGGTAACACTTTATAATAACTGCACACTATGAAGCATTAGTTAAGCATTAGTTAATAGTTATTTCATCACTTATAAAGCATTAATAGACATTAGTAAGTAGTTTATAAATACAGCTATAATTGCTTTATTCTTGATTTATAAGCATATCTATAATGTGTTTAATAATTGTATTTTCATACTTTATTAATAATCAATTTATCATTTCTAAATTAAATATTACATTATTTACAAACCAGTTATTTAGGAGTTGTCAGTAGTTCATTTAGTAAGTGTAAGTAAATGATTAATAAACTATTTAAACAATCATTTATACATCTTACAACATTATTTAGACACATAGTAATAGTTACTCAGTGTGTTAGTAAATGTTTTATTAACACATATTCCTTCTGCAATTCATGATTAATTCAGGTAATTATAACACATTTAGAAGTGGTCAGTTAACTATTTTTGTGAGCTCATCTAAAGTGAGGACTGTTTATGCTTTGTAAAGCTTTTATAAATGAGATTTAAAGGTTCAGTGATCTTCTGCATTGCTGTTCTCTAATGTTTTAAAGTTAGTACCGAGGCAGTTTTGACTCTAGGAATATGTTAATAAAGCATTTATTAACACACTGAATAACTAATACTATATGTCTAAATAATAAGATGCATAAATGTACATTTAAATATTTTATTAATCATTTACTTACACTTCCTAAATGATCTTATGAACCACTGACAAATTACTGGTTTGTGAATAATGTAATACATAATTTAGAAATGATAAATTGATCATTAATAAAGTATGAAAATACAACTATTAAACTCATTATAGATATGCTTATAAATCAAGAACAGAGCATTTATAGCTGTATTTATAAATGGCTTACTAATGTCTATTAATGTTTTATAAATGATGAATTAACTATTTACTAATGCTTAACTAATGCTTCATAGCGTGAGTTATTCTAAAGTGTTACCAATAAATGTACTGTAATCACTGAATCAATGAACTTTATAGATCTTGCCTCTCATTTACATCTGGCCAAAGAATTTGGCAAATCAACACCTCAGTATATATTTTCACAAGACATGCATCGTGGGAAAAAAGCAGTGAATGTTGGATCTGTCCTTTTGCCTCAACTTCTCCACAAGCCTCTTCTATCACCTCTTCTCATCTTCCTACATCCTCAACTCTTCTTGCTCCTCCTCTTCCTAAATCATCTATTTCTTTCCCCTCATCTCTTTCTGCCTCTTCCACTGCTCCTCTCCCTCTCAGTATTACCCTTCCTATATCCTCTCCAAAACCTCTCACTCTTACATCTCTTCCTTTTCCCATTCTTCTTCTTCTTTTTTTGTTGTTGTTGTTTTTCTTTCCCCTTTTATAGTTTTTGTAATTGAGATAGCTGTGTAAACAATTAGGGAATTTGCATTTCCTGTGTTGTGTGTATTACTAACTCAGCAGATACTTATTTGGGGCTAATTGAGAACATTCCAAGTACAACTGAGATACAACAAATAATGTTTTTGTTTGTTTGTTGTGTTTGGAAAAATGGTGCACAAATGATTGTGATTTTTGTAAAAACCAATAAAAAGAGCTGCAACTGTTTTCGCCTGATATATTACAGTTTTGGTTGGATGTATGAACTACTGTGAAAACATTTGGGAATTTTGTGCTCAGTGTTTTGAGGAAATGATGCATGTGATTTAAAATTTGCATGAAATGAAGGAAAATTTACAACCAGTTTAGGACAATTACAGAGTGTTCAGATTACTGTGTTAACTGTTTTGAGAACAGTGACCTGAGTTTGGAGAAATGTGTCAAATCTATTGAGAAAAACTAAGTTGTGCTGCACACAGTAGTGATGGGCAATACAATTTTATAAATTACAATGTTTTTTTTTACATATATATACACATTACATGCATATAATATATGGACATTTTTTAAGGTTGAAAAGTAGGGGTGTAACAATAGTGTCATAATATATGGCAATACAAAAATGCAACAATATGCATCGTATATAGTGGTCATATTTATTGTGTGTTTAGTAAAGAAAATTACTGTGTGTGTTTTAGTGTCAGTACTACAATATATAATGTTTAATATAATGTATAATAATACAATGGGTGAATATTTGTTGGTCCTGATAATGTCAAATGTCTTATGTTACAGTAAAAAAGTGGCGTACATTATTTTAAATCTATATAGTCATTGACAGAGTGCAAGCATAATTGTCTAAAATAATTCTGTATTTTCAGCTTCAGAATCATGAATATTTTTATTCTGGTGCCACCATTGTCCTGTACATTGCGTTACCAGCACCAGCACCAAGTCCAAGCCTAAGCCTATTTCCAGTGTATTACCAAATTTAGCATTTTAATCAACAGTTCATTTTTTGTTAACCTTTTAGCATATGTCTCAGAGTATCACAATAATATCGTATCGTGAGTTCAATCATGACATGAGGGTATCGTTACACCCAATTGAAAAGTGAAAGGAACTAGGCTGTATTTTCCTGTGCCCCATACGACTAACTGTGTGATGATGCAGCTTCTTGTGTGTCAAGCCAAATGGTTGAGAAGCAATGTAGTGAGGCATTTGTCATAATAATTTGACATTACTTAGTTTACATGATATTGTTGTGGGAGGGAGGAAATTTCATCAAGGTTTTGTATGTTACAATTATGTTGCATCATAATTCCAGCATTGTTAAAGGGGATTCTGAATGCTCTAGCAGTGCTAGGAACAACTTCTGCTGCGTATCCACTATCCAACTATCAGAGATACTCTGTATTCACTTTTATGGTCAATTTATTTGATATCAGTTATCTCCACACACCACACACAGCACAAGAGAACTCCATTTTAAATGGCAAAATAAAACACGCACTCTTTGTGCAACACAGCTATACTTAGCACGAAGCCTTCCTGAAGAGTTGAGGCTACCACCCACACGATTCTCTTCGCTTCATATAATAGTGTGAAAATAATATCAGGAAGAGACGTGCTTTTGATATTTAATTTTATATATATATATAATTTTTTTTCTTTTTCTTTCTTGGACAAGCTATTTCCCAGAATACCAGAATATCTGAATATCTGTCAGTGTTTCAACACTGTGTGATGTCTTGCCAAAAAACACCATCTTTGCAAGAAGACACGAGGCTTCTCTAAATACTTACTGGACTAAAATCAAAGTCTGTCTGCCAGCTTTCCAGGGGCTGGTGGCCAATGTTGTATTTTAATCTAATTAGTACATCAAACATTCAATGCATTTTTACAACATTCCGTAATGTTTCTCAAGTCAACATATTGCTGTTGATATTGGTAAGAATGCCAAAAATTGTTGATGTTAGTGTATGTTTGCCTGATTCTTTCTAGTGCAATGTGATACACTGTAAAAAGAAAATAAAAGAAAATCTTTCGAGGTTGTAAATAAAACAAAAATTACTGGACAGTTTTACAAGAAAATACTATCCTCAGTCTTTCTACTTCATAATTTTAGTCAAGTCACCTTTCTCTATATAGCACTTTATACAATACAGATTGTTTTTAAGCAGCTCTACAGTGATAACAGGAAAATTATGCATTTCGGATGATCATGTTCAGCTGAAGTCAGTTCAGTGTTGATTCAGTTCCATTGATAATCAATTATTAAATTAGTTCATTTCATCTATAAAGGAGCTCTGCAAGAAATAATATCATTATCCAGCTCAAGTTCCATTCTCATACAACAGCGTCAGTACAGTCAGATCAATAATATTGGTCAATATTAATATAGTACACATTTAATTCAATTCAGTGTTACTTGCCGATTCTTTGTAATTATTTGTGAAATTTACTTGAAATTTCTGAGTGAAAATTGTTTATTGATTTAAGTAAATCCTACACTAACTTTTTTCAAGTATAGTTGTTAAAGGTAAAATGTGTCATTTCTGCTCCATAGTGTCACCAAATTGTTTTCAAACAGGATTTCTGAAAAAGTTCCCCTTTTTGCCAGTCCACAGCTGTTTCCATCAGATGGCCATGAAGGAGTGGATTCTGGAATCCATTGCCACTTCAATACATATCTTTGTTCTCTGTTGCTTTGCTTTTTGCTTATCAATGTTTGATTAATTAGTGGATACATTCCTCCTGGGTACTAGAGCACATTGGCACATGCAAGCTCTTCAATTGGCTAAAGCCCAAAGTATACTTCGGTTCCCCATTTGTCACTCACTTCAATGTTGCGTCGATGTGATGACACTAGGGGTCACACTTGGGAGCCACCTCTGATACTTAAGAAAAATCCAATGAGAATTGGCGAATGAATAAGCTCTGGATGAGTTAGACAGCACATTCAACCAGCATGAAACAGTCAAGGTACAGGTCCTTGAAAGTGATTTTGTGCCTCTTTGGAATGGCACCACAAGGTGCTGTTCACCCGCAGAATGCAAGCTTCTGGAGGGCACATAAGTCTGAATCAGTGAGTGCAAGTGGTGGGTGCAGAGCCAGTGGTTGTTCTGTAGGCAAACATCAGTGCCTTGAATTTGATGCGAGCTGCAATTGGCAACCAGTGCAGGTTAATGAGAAAGGTGTGATGTGCATTCTCTTCGGCTTGTTAAAGACTACTATTGCTGCACCATTCTGTTGGAGAGGTTTGACAGTGCATGCTGGAAAGTCTGGATAGAACGAAAGCTTAGACAAGGTGATGTGTAGCATGCTCTGATAGGAAGGGCCTGATCTTCCTAATGTTGTATAAGGCAAATCTGCATGACCAGGCTGTTCTAGCAATGTCGTCTGTTTAGTTTCACTGATCATCAATCACAACTCCAAGGTTCTTGGCTGTCCTGGATGGAGTTATGGTTAACAAACCTTACCTTGAGTTGAAGGGGGTGGCATAGCAGTGACAGGAAAATACATATTTTTGAATGACAGATACTAGTGATGGCATGTAGATGGAGAAGAGAAACAGTCCAAGCACTGAGCCCTGAAGCACCCCAGTGGCTAGATGTTGCAACTTACCCTGAAGGACCTACCTGAGAGGTAAGACTTGAACCACTGACATGTGTTTCTGAGATGTCCTAAAAGCTTCATTGGATTCTTGTACAGGACATTTCAGCAGTTCTCTCTCTCTTACAGGCACCATTAAGGCACCATTAAGCGTGTGTTCCCCTGGGCACTTCAACAAGCAAATAGAAAGAGAAATTTCCAAAAGAGAATATTCTCTAGCAAAAGAATCTCTCCATAAAAGAGAAAATTTCCTGTAATAGAGCAAACACTGGCAAAAGCATCTTTTTAAAGATGCCTTTTTGCCAGTCCATAGCTGTTTCCATCAGATGGCCATGAAGGAGTGGATTCTGGAATCCACTGCTGCTTCAATACATATCTTTTAAGTTTCTAATCAACATTTATCTTTCTGTTAAATTGTTTGAATGACTTCTTCAATGTATGTTAAAGAATTCCTTTTCCTTTTCAAACACTAGAAAATAAGTTTGAATTTTGTCTGTGCCTCTCACTGAGAGAAAAGAACATGTTATCATTATGTTTTGGGAAAGTTTCCTGCTCAGAGCAGAGCTCAGATCAACTTCAACCTTGAAGAAGCTGCGAATTATGTGTATCTGTGTATGTGCGCTAAGTGTTCTGTTCAGGGGCCTCATTTATAAAACTTTGCGTAGATTTCATCCTAAAAGTGTATGTACGCGCAAAAGCTAAATTCTGCGTACGCACAAAAAATATTCAGATTTATAAAACCATGCGTATGCCATAACCTTTGCACAAATCCCTTTATAAATCCCAGTCAGTGGAAGATTGGGCGTACGTGCATCTCCACCCCGTCTCCTCCCCGAAATCACCATATATGGAGCTTATGACACCTAGTTTTACTATGCATAACCTCATCTGCATATCATTTCCATGCATGTTCCCATCCACGTGACACCATGGTTAACACCGCCAAAGGTACAAGACATTGGAAGATATTAGATATGGACTAAAAATGCCATTTGTGCAATACACAAAAAAAATCATCCAATATCCTCTTTATGTTTTAGAATAAATATATCAAAATATCCATAAAAACAAAATTGTATCAAATGCTTCAGATAAAGGTTTTAGAATAGAGTTGTTTCATTCTAGCCTGGATGCCAGCCGAACTTGGCCCCGCCCACAAAATTTTGAGGTCGGGGAGTTCGGTCTGGACTTGATATGTAGAGGAGTAATTATGCCCAAACAGAAACTGTTCGGACCAATCACATTGTCAGGGCGATGATTGACAGATTATCACCAGAAACGTAATCAGCCACGTCATCAAAGAGCGCTTGGGGAGTTTTATTGACAAGCGATCTAACCAATCAGAACGCCGCATCCGCTATTTTGTCCAACAAAGCAGTGAGGAGTTAGAAGATTAACATCGGTGGAGTTAAACTTGAAAAAATGTGCATATTGACGTCTTTCCGCATTTGAAACAACATTCATTCTCATGTTCATTCATGTTTATTTGATGCTATAAATGGACTAGTAGGAAGAGATGATCGGTTCACGAGCCTCTTGAGCTGAGGCGCTACAGCAATCTGTTTTTATTGTCTGAATTTTTTTAATAACTACACAGTTTGAAAGCTTGGGCTCTGTTTAATATCATAAGTAACCTGTCCTGTCTTGTCTGTCGACGTGTTGTCAGTTTCCGCTTTGCTCCGCGATGTATTTTCCACTCTGTGTGGCGTGACAGCACCACGGCTTGTCGGACAAAGCAACAGTAACTAAGGGGGGCGAGTCTTTGCGAAAGGTCAATTAGTTTACAACAATGATGGCTGTTGTTGAAGAACTGAGATGTGTAGATTCCGCCATCGCGTCCGTTATAGAAGATATCGACAGCGCATAAATTTTAACAGAGGACCGTGATCAAGGCATTTGTCGATGGGAAAGATGTCTTTGCCGTCCTTCCTACGGGATTCAACAAAAGTTTGATTTATCAGCTGGCCCGATGGTCGCTAAGAAGAGTTCTGATGACAACTATGCATCGCTCAACATACGTCACTTACTCTGTAGCTCTGATTGGTTGTAGGTCTATCCAATTGAGGTCTTTCCTGGATCGGTTGAAATATGCCCCCATAATCAAAGCCCAATGGAGCAGTATCAGACTCATATTCGAACTAGAATTGAGTATGACCACGTCAGGCTAGTTTCATTCATTTCCACTGACCAAATAGTATTTTAATAGTTTTAAACAATTCAAATTTATGCAGTTTTACTGATAAGGTAAATCTTTTAGGATGTTTATAGGCTATTTTTAGTAGAAACAGATAGGCCTACTTATTTATTGTAGTGTAAATACAACTGTCTGCCTCGGCGCATCACTGACAAAGTATTTTAAAAAAGGAAGAGTGCAAATCTTGCCGTTTTCCTCAAATTATATCCTTCAAATACAGTGGTAATCGTTTGAAGATCCTTCACACGACATCAACACCTTCGTGCAGCTGTGGTTATACAGTAGCTATTATCATTGGATCTCTTCAAACTGGACAAAGGACCATTCGACCACCGAATCCAGCAGTATCTTCCATAATATCGAAGTTAAGTGTGCATCACTGATCGTTGTTCTCGCTAAAATATTTTGTCATAATAATTCCTCTTTAAACTAAACTGCAGATGTTGTGCTCCTAACGCTCCTCGCTGTCATTAAAGCAGCGTGTCACAGGAAAAGTGATCGAAAGAAGCACATCTACTATCTAAATACATATAATTTTTGTTTAACTTCCCTGTAATGACTGCGTAATGTAATTTCAGCGCCAATAGTGAAAGTGTAATATAAATGTGTATATCAAAATGAAAACGTGAGTTTCCATGCGAGTTTAAATCATTCTTTTATTTATTTAAACTGTTATTATGAACATGCACTGTATTTATGATTATGATTCATAATTAGGAGTTAAAGTGGTTTTCCTTCATCTGCCGTCAGTCCCTTAGCTCACCATTGGTGTCGCCAATTCCCTTTGTCTCCAGAATGTGCGTACACACGGCTCAAAGCTTGCTTAAAAGGTGTGCGCATTCTCCCATCTAATTTGTTTTTAATAGATCACAACCTTTGCGTGGGAACTGACAACGCACGTTTCTAGCACCGTTTTGTGTGTACACACGCTTTATAAATGAGACCCCTGGTCCTTTGTACTGGACAACTGGCACTCTGCTTGAGACCAGCAGACGCCATGTCATGTCCCCAAAAAGACATCCAGCACCTTAATCCAGATTCCCCTCGTCAGCATCCGGATGAACGGAGATATGCTTCTGACTATCTGTCCATGTGTGGAAGATTACCAAATTTGTCTATTTTCCTTAGCCAATCAGAATCATTCAACCTGAAGTAATGATGTAGTTAGTAGACTCTGTTAGAGTATAATTAGCTGCGTTTCCACTGCCGGGCCAAAGGCGGGCGTGCTAGTGCGTGCCAGGGGCGGTTGTGTTTCCACTGTCACTTCCGGGGCTTGATCGTGCCTCTTTGGTGCTTCCTCTGTGCCAAAGGCATGGGTTTTTCGGCCCGCTGAAAACCTTGGTACAGAGCGGGCCAGCTGGGGCTTGAGGCGCAGTCGAGGTGAAAGGCGGAGCTAATCGTAGTCAGGTGATGGTCTACACGCTGAAATGGGTTGGGTTGTGTGACGTTTGATCAGGGGAGGTGCGTTTAAGGGCGTTTTTTTAGATCATCGCTGCGGAGCTAGCAGACCGACAGTGGAAACGCAACTTGATTTTGGCCTCGGTGCCTAAGATCTGTGGCCATAGGCCCAGCCCAGCACGCTGTTAGCCCTGGCTTGCACTGGCCCGAGAGTGGAAAAGTGCTCTCTGGTAGTGAAGCGTGCCTTGAGCCTGGTCCAACATACTCTCACGTTATCCTGAGACCCCAGCCCGGCTATGTGACCAAAGTTCCCACTACCCCTTTTAGGGATCAAGTGGTGAATACCTGGGGCATTTACTGTATTTGGACCGGACAGATGCTCACAAGCAGCTCTTTGTCTTTTTTAGAGGACAGAAGAAGGGGAAGGCTGTCTCCAATCAGATGATGGCCCGCTGGATTGTGGATGTCATTTCATGGCATACCAAGCCCAGGACGTGCCGTGCCTCCTGGGAGTGCAAACTTCATTAGGGGTGTCGCATCCTCCTGGACACTAACAAACTGTGCCTCTCTAACAGACATCTGTAGAGCAACGGGCTGGGCTACACCCAATACCTTCACAATATTTTACAATCACTAGGTTGAGCCGGTTACGTCCCGAGTACAAACAGATAAATTATATGCAACTGCCTGGGTGTATCACTTGCACACAGCGCCTTTGCCACACACCAACACTATGCATTTTCCAACTGTTCCTAATAAAACACACCTGATTCAACTCATCAGCTCGTTAGTAGATACTCCAAGACTAGAAATATATGGGTATGATAAGGGAGACATTCAAAACATGTACTGTTAGTGTGCCTCAGGCACAGGGTATAGGGGAACACTACACTAAGGTGTCCGTACAGTGCGTGTAATGCAAATTTCATCATTAGCATACAGTAGTACACTCCTGCAGTCAGATTTTTCTAACCTCGTGTACAATGTATGCTCAGCTCACACGTGCGCCCTGAGGTTTTTTTGCACAAATTTGTTTTTTTTTTAGTGGTGATAACAAAACCAAGGCCAATTGTTTCAGTCAAAAAAGAACCCAATGAGAAGGAACAACAACCACTGTGTTGATGGTTGCTTTTGTGAGAGGATTAAGAGATCTTACTCTGTCCTTGATTCTGATTGGTCAATAGCTGTGTTTTATTCATGATAAAACACATCTATGACCACTTCACCCAATGGTTCTGTGTATCACGACGCAACACCCTCACCAACCACTCTTAGCAACATAAAACTGTATGTTCTCAATTGACCCTTCATTGGGAGTTTGATTGACAAACGATCTAACCAATCATAATGTCGAATATGCCTTTTTCTCTGACAAAGCAGTCCGGAGTTAGAAGATTAACCTCGGTGGACTTGAACTTGAAAAATGGGGTGTTCTGATGTCTTTCCTCATTTGAAACAACATTCCTTCTCATATTCATTTATGTTTATTTGATGCTATAAATTAATTAGTAAGACGAGATGACCAGAAAATTAAACAATGTGAAAGCTGGGACTTTGTTTAATATCATAAGTAACCTGCAATGTATTTTTCACTCTGTGTGGTGTGTGACAGCACCATGGATTGTCGGACAAAGCAACAGTAACTAATTGGGGTGGGTCTTTGCGAAGGGTAAATTGATATTGTTCATTGAAGCTTACTGTATTATGTAGAAGAGTATTGTGAGAAAAAGATTGAGTGAGCAAGTTTATTACCTGCATTCAGATTTAGCATTTTCCTTCAGGTCAGTCATGTTCACAATAAAAAAATCAGTTTAAATGTCCGATGTATATTTAAGGGTTTTTCCCGTGACTAACAGCGCTAGTCAAAGCATTTGTCAGTTGCGTCTTGTTCTGTGTTCACAACAATTCAGTCTTTTCAATATAAAAGTCTTCACTACTGACTGACACACTCAGGCTGTTTCTCAATTCCAAGAATGCAGAGAACGGACTTGCATTCTCGTGGAGTTCGGTCTTGCCAGGCGACCTTGAAAGAACGAGCTCGGAAGGACGCGAGGACAGAGAACGCATCATTTGAGAATTGAGATGTGCTGCGATCTTGTTGCTCAACTGACCGTCCCAGCATATTATAAGTGGCTAATGCACAATAAATACAACAAAACATCACAAACAATTGTCATAACCTATCAAAAAAAAATATTTTATATTATTATAGACATTGTTTTCATATAATTTTATATCTTTTTATTTCACCGCGTGTATTTATGAAAATGAATAGCCTTTGGCTGTTATGCTTTGTCAATGTTAAGATTATTTTTTATATGCCAATAAAAATACTGCAGGCTTTCTTCAGGTTATCATTTTATTAAAATTAAGCAAAACAAACGGTTTACTTTCACGAGCCGTCACGTATTAGCTTGTAGCTGGAATCTCATGAGAACTTTAAAGCTTACAGGCTTCTGTACGTCGACCGCCGCAGCGTCTTATGGGATTTTTAACAGTTCGATTTCCTCAAGTTTGCATTCGATGCATCCTTGATATCAAGAACACATCCGGGTACTTTCATGTGTCCTCTGTTCTTGAGTATTGGAACGAACTTCGACGGTTGATGATGACGTAGAGCAAGAACACAAGGACGCAAGATCGCTGAAGAACGCATATTGAGAAACAGCCTCAATCGCCTTATTCACCTGGCGGCCATTTTGAAAACTTGAACACCGTTTAGGGGTACACAAACCCAGAATTTGGACTCTGATACGGTACTATCGATCAGTAGCAGCAATGGAAACTTTGTGGACTGCGAATCTTGCCATTTGTACACATGATTTGACAGTTTATTTTAATAAATATTAAACATATAAAAAGTGTGCATTTTAGCTGACATGTAGATGAACACTTTACAGTTGTTGTTTTTTTACTGTAAATTATTCCCTTCAAATGTTATTGAGCTTTAAATTATGGCATATTTATGAATGAGCGTATATACAATAGTGAAAATAGCCATTTTTACACATGATTTGACAGTTTATTTGAATAAATATTAAAAATATAAAAAGTATGCATCGTAGCTGAAACCTGGATGAACACTTTAATTATTCCCTTCAAATGTTATTGAAGTTAGAATCGTGCATACCTATTGTCCGATGTAACTTTAGAGACAGTAGTTAAATTTGCGAATATCAAACGTTTAACGTCACACCAACCTTATTCCAGTGACCAGGATCCCTTCTGATATTTTTTATCCACTCTCGACGTAGTCCCTTATCCTCTGGAAAATGGTGAAAGGTTTGTCCTCTGTTGGATTTTTTTACTGTGTGACGAAGTGCACTGGGGAACACAGCAGTGCGACGCCATTGCCGCTAAGAGAAATCGCGACGCGAGAATTCCCGGAAGTGGTAGGTGTACCCCTCAAGCTCCTTAAAACGGTCGAGGTGAACAAGGCGAATAAAGTCAGTCTTTGCGCATGGTCAGGGACTATTTTTTTCAGGCGGAAGGCATTTAGAAAAAGTTTACTTCACGAAAGTTGCATTGCTACAGATTTCTGGCTTTAATTTTGTATTGTGTGGTTTTATAAAAGCAAAAAGGTACTCAAGGCTAGTGTTGTATCTTGAATAAGTCACGGCTGAAGGGCGTTGTTAGGCACGACGCAATACAGCACAGCCTCTTGTATCTTATTGCTTACTTAAACGAGTATAGAGTTATGTTTATCAGTGATAACAAGTATGAAACTGTCTATTGTGGAAATGTTGAACACCTGTATTTGTGCATGCAAATGCAATCAAATAAAATATACTTTAAAAGGCTGTGTGTTTGGCTGTACGCATACGCTAAGCATTCACGTCAAAACTAGGCTTAGCAATGCTTTTGGGAAATGCACAGACAAACATATCAGTGCAAGCTAATGGCTTTTTTATTTTCAGTACCTGCAGATGCCCCAGTGATGCCACATCAGACTGACTTACAATAGCCAGAGATAATGAGCACAACATGCACAAATGAGGACTTAATACATATGCTAAAGATACAGCACTTCCCTTCCAGTGCCACAGCAGAGGCAGTGCTACAACAGAATACCCGATCCCTTGGGTCAATCTTAATGATGACAGTCTGCAAGCATTTACTGACAAACAACTCCTCTTCAGTGCTTTGTGAGAAGAGATATGCAGTATTACATTCGTACCAGCACTGTAGATTTACACACATCACGTGTCCGTGTAAACCCTGGTGTGACATGCTAAATACACATTTTCAGACAAGCAGCATACAGTATATTATGTGGTTTGAAAATATTTGATTATGTTTTTTAATGTGCTGAACAATCTCAACAAGGTAATGTAACCCTTCTCTAAGGGTAAGTACACACTAGGTTCAGATACCTACAGGATATAGGATTTAATTCTAATATAGTAAATGGTGTAACCGGAAGTTATTGATAACCACACAAATTATCATTCCACATGAACTGTATTGAAGCAACAATATAACAGTTTGTATCACCAAAACATCAATAAAGTGTGGTGCACAATCAGTGTACGTGTGGTTTTTTTTTTTAGAAGTTCCTTAGTCCAGTCTTTCAGATGGGGTTTCCCAGAGTTTCCTTTAGTGGAAATCACTTCTGTCTTTTGGGTTCCAAAAAATGAGTGAAGCAAAATCAAAAAAAGAGAATTTAACAAAAAAACTGTTCTATCCAATCCCAATCTGGAATGTAGGAGAAGAGAAAAAAATGCATTCAAGGGTTCACTGAGATCCTACCGCACAGTGTTTCATATGAGACATCCCGCAGCGATTGATGACCCCGTGGATCCAACGATCAAGGGTTGCTGGTTCGCCATCTTCCCTCCGGAAGAATTCAAATAAAAAAAAAACCTGTAATAGAACAGGCACATTCATATCATATTATTCAATCAACTCACAATCAATTTATATAGAACTTAATGTACATTAAACTGTTTAAACATCATTAATGAATTTAAATCATGAATTCAACTTCCCCAAACATTCGCAATTGTATCCTCAATTCACATATGAGATAGATACAGCTCACATTTAAGATAAATATAGCTTACTCAGTGAATTTATATCAACGTGACTCCCACACTCAAAATAATGATACACATTCAACATCCTTTTAATGATACGTACAACTCTTACATAAGGTTAATATTTTCGTTTCTCAAAACCACAATATTACATGTCCTCAGGCAGCCATTCATTACAATGGCCGCTCAACATTACATTATTTACTATACACATTGAGGTGAAAATTCTTTCAAACTCAGAAATAATTTGATCATGACATGAAAAAACATTAAGAGACAAAATACAACATTATGAACCTCCTCTTTTAACTATTCAGGAGTTAATGTTAGATCGTTTAGCTTGTTAAGCTCGTTAACACCAAAGACTATAAAATAACACAAGACGTGTCACTCGTATTGTTTTGAATGGGAGAAAGTGTAACGCGCAATATGGCGGAATAAGTCCCGCCTTCTAAAGCCAAGAGCCAATCGCCGACTGGTAAAGTCATAGCGTCACTTCATGTTTGCAAGATGGCTGATGTTGATTGTTACTGCTTTGTATTTACTCTGGAGAGCAGAACTATGGAAGGCCATGAGGGCCAAATATACGTGAAATTTAACATGTCAACAACACGTTAAATACGTGTATTTCACGCGTATTTAATGCGTATTTAATGCGTATTTAATGCGTATTTCATAGTAGAAAATATAATCATGATGTGCCAGCATAAATGAACCGAAACTCAGCGTATAGGCTGCTTGCCTCACATACATGGGGTATTTCTCTATAGAAAGCATGAAATATCTACTTTAACGAAAACGAAATAATTCAAAACGAAAAGAAATAGGCTTCTCTGTTTATGTTAAATAAACCGAATGGAATGCTCATGCTCAAGCGTGTCCATGAGGAGATGATGAGAGTCAATGTCAACTCCATCTATGCAGCCGACACCGATTCAGAAAACATTACTTTATTAATAAACAATTCAAATGTCTCCTTGCTGTTTTGGTCACATTCATAAGACCAATATCGATTCCCAGGCTATATGCCTTTTTCAGTTGACACCTCCCACTCAATAAATTGCAAAAGACTTAAAGCTTTGTGTTGCTTTTGATATGGAACAAACACTCAGATTTAAAATTCTGTTCATTTCATTAAGAAATTCAAGCAATAAATACCGTTTTGGCGCTCTTTAATGTAGCGTAATAGATTGTTGTAGATTCTGGGTACTTGCATGTGCATTATCAAACACATAGCAAAAGATTTGTGCCAGTTTCATTGTTGTTCTGGATCTTAACCTTAATATATAGGCTATATTTATGTAAATAACTGCAGAAAGGCCGCACTGCAGATAGATATGCATTTCATATGTCGGAAAATCAAATTAAATGGGCTGAATTGCCTGTGCGAGCAAGCTTTAACTAATCTACAGCGCAACATCGATGCACCAAAAATTCAATATTTTTTTAATCAAATATTAATTTACCGAATTGAATTAGAACAGAATATAGCCTAATTACAATTGCAAATGCCTGAAGTGCAGGGGAACATATATTCAAAACACAAGATATAAATTGTTAAATCAGATAACACTGATCAATAAATAAATTAAAATTAAAAAAATTATTAAAATTATTAAAACGAAAGTATATAGCCAGAATTTTAACTGCAGAGACAAAACGTTAAACTGGAGTGGCAGTCTTTTTAGCTAAACATTCACAGCATCCAAAAATCAAATTAGAACTGGCTGAAATGTTTTGAAATCACTTTTCCCCTACTTGACCAAGAGAGAGAAATACAGATTTTCAGGCGTTCTGCCTGTGGCCGTTTGAGTCTTTTCAAATAGCGCGCTATAGTCAGCTCGTTGGCCGGCAGAAGCGCACTAGTGTTTGTAGACAGTTGAGTTGTATAGGACAACTTGCATCATACGTTTTTTGTTTTTTGCATCTTTTACCATTTCAAAGCGCATCTAGTTCTACACTTTAGATTTTCCTACCCCAGACATTGTTAAAGATTTAATCCCTGCCGCCAAGATGCTCCTCTTTCGGTCACGAATGAAAGTGAAACTTAAAGGAACACTCCACTTTTTTTGAAAATAGGCTCATTTTCCAACTCCCCTAGAGTTAAACAGTTGAGTTTTACCGTTTTCGAATCCATTCAGCCAATCTCCGGTTCTGGCGGTACCACTTTTAACATAGCTTAGCATAGTTCATTGAATCTGATTAGACCGTTAGCATCGCGCTTAAAAATGACCAAAGAGTTTTGATATTTTTCCTATTTAAAACTTGACTCTTCTGTAGTTAAATCGTGTACTAAGACCGACGGAAAATAAAAAGTTGTGATTTTCTAGGCTGATATGGCTAGGAACTATTTACGTTGCAGTTATGTAACAATTACGTAGTAGCTGGGTTTATATATATATATATATATATATATATATATATATATATATATATATATATATATATATATATATATATATGTGTGTCTTTTTTTTTAACGAAATAATTCAAAGCGAAAAGAAATAGGCTACTCTCTGATTATGTAGGCCTATCTGAATGAAATGTGCATCTCTGCGGAGATGATGAGAGTCAGCAATGTCAATTTTTGTTTTATTAGAAAACAATTAAAATGTCTCCTTGCTGTTTTTTGCCACTTTCATAATCATTACTTTTGACAAGTTCTTAATGCAAGGTTTATGCGTGCCCTTGAGTGCTATATTGCGTAAACGCTCATTAATATGGTTTATTCTCTCCAGTATTTAAGAAATTAAATTAATTTAAATGTGATTAGTCACTAATGGCTTAAATGAAATAGTACTAGTCGACTAGAAATAACTTATTTCACATATTTTCGATCCAGTATGTCACAAAGGGTATGAGCTTGCGCTCCGCACCCATGTTCTGACAAACACGAGAGAGCTTCTACATTATTATAAGTTTAAAATTATATTACTAACCTGGGTAGCGTTTCCCAAAAGCATCGTAAGCCTAAGTTGATCGTAGCTCCATTGGTTTCAATGGAGCTACGATCAACTTAAGCTTACGATGCTTTTGGGAAACGCTGCCCTGCACTATTTCTTTAGAACAAAACTGTGCAGCAGGTCTATCATCTCTAGTCACACACTTCAGTTAGTCAGGGTCTCACCCCAACACACACCTGAGAAAAAAACTTTGCAGGTCATATGAGTGCATACTCACATTTAGTGAGCTTAATGCTGAATTTTTTTGTCAGTAAAGGTAAGGGCGTTGTAAAAAGAAAAAAAGGCATAAGTGGGAAAATTAAATTATTTTTTCATTAAACTGCAATTTAAATATATTATTTCTAAAGATTATACAAAAATAACCAAATAAAAAGGCAGAATAAGTTGATATAGCATGTTAAATGGTGGCATCTTAGTAAATGAATGGTACATCCCCTTAAGCTCACAGAAATGGTTTGACCCAAGTTCTCAGCAGCCAATGACAATGACCTGTTCAAACTGATTTTTAACGCGTATTTCACGCGTGAAGTACACGTCAAATACACGTATTTAACGCGTTGATTTTTCGCGCGTATGTAACGCGCCGAGGGCGCCCGCCTGCGTCTTCCTCCGCCCCTGCTAAGTCGGCAAAGCAGCAGCCTAAACCAGCCAAACAGCAGGGTGCCGGTCGCGGACGGGCGACCTGGAGCGGAAGGTTCCTGCCCTTTGGGAGAGTATTCCATCTGCTCTCCCACCCCCGGAGGAGGGCCGGGGGGGATTTTGTGGCGGCTGTCCATCTACCGCCGCTGGCTCTCCGGAGTCCAGCGGTACCCACTTTGCCACGAAAAGAGCAGTTTCCTCAAACTCCAGGTCACAACAAGGGGTGTCTGCCAGTGTGCCAGGCTCCGCCTCGCCGCTGACAGCTCCCTCTCCATTCGCCAGCAGGCGGCAGTGTGGTGGCGCAGACCGCGTCCCGTGCGCTGTCTCCCATGCACACTGCTGCCTCGCAGAGTCCGACCCCACTCCGGGCCGCTCCCAAGCCGTCCGAGTCGGGTCCCTCTCTGCCTTGCTGCCCCACCCCCGGTGCGTCTGTGGTGCCTTTGGTCCCACTGGCTCAGTGTCTGGAAGCGTGGTTCACGCTCCCCAGCCTGTCCAGTTGGCTCATTCGTACTATCAGACTCGGCTATGCAATTCTTCAGGGCTGTCCACTTCACTCCGGTGTCGTTGGACAGTGCTCCTGTTCTCCGGGTGGAGATTGCTGTCCTCCTGGCGAAGGATACAATCAAGCCGGTCCCTCCAGCCGATATGAAGTCGGGGTTCTACAGCCCCTACTTCATTGTACCGAAAAAGGGCGGTGGGCTACGGCCAATCCTGGACCGTCCCCAGGATTGGTTTGCAGCAATAGACCTGAAGGACTCGTGCTTTCATGTCTCGATTCTGTCTCGACACAGACCCTTCCTCCGGTCTGTGTTCGAGGGTCGGGCATGTCAGTACAAAGTCCTACCCAACATGGTTGTAGCTCCCAGCCGGTTGGGTCTTCAGGTCAACTGGGACAAGAGCAAACTCGCCCCCGGGCAGAGGATCTCTTGTCTTGGTCTCGAGCTAGACTCGGTCGCACGGACTGCGCGTCTCACCGAGGCTCAAACGCAGGACAGCGGCTCCACTGAAAGATTTTCAGAGGCTCCTGGGGCATATGGCATCTGCAGCCACGGTCACGCCGCTCGGATTGCTTCATATGAGACTGCTTCAACACTGGCTCCGCGGCCGGGTCCCGAGATGGGCGTGGCAGTGCGGCACGCTCCGTGTCCCCGTGACACCGAGCTGCCGTCGCACCCTTGTCCGGTGGTTGGACCCTTCGTTCCTGTGGGCCGGAGTACCCCTCGAACGAGTGTCCAGGCATGCTGTGGTCTCCACAGATGCCTCTGCCACGGGATGGGGGGCCACGTACAACGGGCATGCAGTGACAGGTCTTTGGACGGGGCCTCAGCTGCATTGGCATATCAATTGCCTCGAGTTGCTAGCGGTTCGTCTTGCGCT
Organism: Chanodichthys erythropterus; assembly: GCF_024489055.1. Lineage (NCBI taxonomy): Eukaryota > Metazoa > Chordata > Actinopteri > Cypriniformes > Xenocyprididae > Chanodichthys > Chanodichthys erythropterus. Next base: position 1,495,415 of record NC_090224.1, on the reverse strand, counting down.
GGCCCGCTTCAGGAAGCTGTTGTCAGGCAAGCACGTTCTAGTCCGCTCACACAGCACTGCGGCCGTTGTGTACACCAACCGTCAAGGTGGTCTACGCTTCCATCGCATGTCACAACTCGCCCGCCATCTCTTGTTGTGGAGTCAGAAGGATCAGAGGTCCCTTCGGGCCACTCGTGTCTCAGGTGTGCTCAACCGTGCAGCCGACGAGCTGTCACGGCAGCCTCCACTTGCGGGCGAGTGGCGGCTCCACCCCCAGGCGGTCCAGCTGATGTGGCAGCATTTCGGCGAGGCCCAGGTAGACCTGTTTGCCTCCCCGGAAACTGCCCACTGCCAGTGGTTTTATTCCCTGACCAGCGGCACGCTCGTCACGGATGCCCTGGCACACAGCTGGCCCCCGGGTCTGCGCAAATATGCATTTCCCCCAGTGAGCCTTCTCGCACAACTCATGTGCAAGGTCAGGGAGGACGGGGAGCAGGTTCTGTTAGTGGCTCCGTACTGGCCCACTCGGACCTGGTTCTCAGACCTCATTCTCCTCGCGACAGCACCTCCCTGGCCGATTCCTCTGAGGAAGGACCCCCTGACTCAGAGACGGGGCACCCTGTGGCACCCGCGTCCCGATCTGTGGAACCTCCACGTGTGGTCCCTGGACGGGATGCGGAGGTTCTGAGTGATCTCCCGCAAGCGGTCGTAGACACCATCACTTCCGCTAGAGCTCCTTCCACTAGGAGTCTCTATGCGTTAAAGTGGAACCTGTTCGTCGAATGGTGCGCCTCTCGCCGAGAGGACCCCCGATCATGTTCGGTCGGATCCGTGCTTTCCTTTCTGCAAGAAGGGTTGGAGCGAAAAAAAGAAAAGAAAAAAAGTGTCTCCCTCCACCCTGAAGGTGTATGTCACTGCTATCGCTGCACATCACCACACAGTTGAGGGTAAGTCCCTGGGGAAACACGATCTGATCGTCAGATTCCTGAGGGGGGCGAGGAGACTAAATCCTCCTCGCCCTTCCTCCGTACCCTCTTGGGATCTGACCCTGGTTCTCACAGCTCTCCGGGGTCATCCCTTTGAGCCTTTGCGATCAGTTGACCTAAAATTAATGTCTCTCAAGACGGTTCTTCTGGTTGCATTGGCTTCCCTGAAGAGGGTAGGGGATCTGCATGCATTTTCGGTCGACGAAACATGCCTAGAATTCGGGCCCGGTGATTCTCACGTCATCCTGAGACCCCGGCCTGGATACGTGCCCAAGGTTCCTACCACTCCCTTCAGAGATCAGGTAGAGAACCTGCAAGCGCTGCCCTCGGAGGAGGCAGACCCAGCCCTAGCTTTGCTCTGTCCCGTCCGCGCTCTGCGCGTTTACGTGGATAGAACGCGAAGCTTCAGGACCTCAGATCAGCTCTTCATCTGTTACGGAGGCCAGCAGAAGGGAAAGGCTGTCTCCAAGCAGAGGATGGCCCACTGGATAGTGGATGCCATCGCCTTGGCGTACGAATCCCAGGGCGTGCCTTGCCTGCTCGGGTTAAGAGCCCACTCCACCAGAGGGGTGGCCTCTTCCTGGGCGCTGGCTCATGGCGCCTCGCTGACAGATATCTGTAGAGCTGCGGGCTGGGCGACACCAAACACGTTCGCTAGGTTTTATAGCCTACGTGTAGAGCCGGTATCCTCACGTGTACTCGCATCCACTAGTCGGTAGACGTGTTGTACCCACTCTAAGTGTCGGCTTGCAATGCCATTCCCGCCACTGGCCGGATACGTGCATACTTTCACTCCAGTCGTGTTCCCCGCTTGGCGAACCCTGTCGAGTTCCTCCGCCTCCCCCTTCGGCTCGGACATTGCGGAGTGTCTGATGCCAGGCCTACATCCGTCACTGACGCTGTCTGTTGGCTGGGGCCCATATGTCGTGACCCCTCTACGTGAGCGGTCCCATATGTGTAATTTTCCACGGTTTAAAACTCCCTACGGGCCGAGTCCGTGTCTTTCCCTTAGCAGAGCCAGCTCTGCTGTCACCTGTCAGATGAGTCTCCCCCTACCAGGTGGAGCCATCCCAGGGACTCCATATGCGTACTGCCCCCCGGGCCAGTCCATGTGTGTATTTCCCACGTAAACTCCTCCCCCATTGGGTAGGTAGTTGTCTCCGCAGCGTCCCTTATGGGTTCGATTCCCCAGTGTGTCTAGTTTACTTAGTGGGTTTTGGTTAGACAGCAGTAGACACTCTCGGTGTAAGCTCGCCCCCTTCACCGCCAGCCGGTGCTATGGGCGGCTGAGCTTGCGCTGGGCACTGGAAGGGGTTTCGTAACTGTGGCGCTTTAGTTGGGATCCCAATTCGTCGGTCACTACTGACGTACGTCGAACGTGACCGACTGAAAGGGAACGTCTCGGTTACGTATGTAACCCTCGTTCCCTGAAGGAGGGAACGGAGACGTACGTCCCGTCGCCACAGTTTCTGTACCCTCGCTGTAGTGCGGACACCAGTTGTCTCCTCAGCGAAAAACAGAGTGCGATTGCATCTGCTTCCTATTTATATACACCTGTCGGGGGCGGTGCACATTATGCAAATATCGCACGCCAATTCCATTGGCTTGTTTTAGTTTACACGAAGATGATAGGGCTCTCTAAGCGATATCCCAATTCGTCGGTCACTACTGACGTACGTCTCCGTTCCCTCCTTCAGGGAACGAGGGTTACATACGTAACCGAGACGTTTTACAGAGTTTTTTGGGAAGATATTAGAGAGTTTATTTTGAATGTGTTCAATGAGTGTGCAGTAAATGGGGAACTTACAGAATCTATGAAACAGGGAGTAATTACACTAATTCCAAAACCTAATAAAGACATTTTGCACTTAGACAACTGGCGCCCAATCACACTCCTTAACTCGGATTACAAATTATTAGCATCTCTATTTGCCAACAGATTAAAACCTTGTTTGGAGGAAATCATATCTGTCACACAGTCTGGATTTATGAAGGGAAGAAGTATTTCAAATAACATTAGATTGGTGTTAGACATTTTAGATTACTCAGATTTAGTAAACGAGGAAGCTCTTATTTTGTTTTTAGATTTTTGTAAGGCTTTCGATACCGTTGAGCATAATTTCATGTATCAGGCCCTTAGTCACTTTGGTTTTGGCCCAACCTTTACAAATATGATGCACACATTCTATAATAATATTTCAAGTAATGTTTCTTTATCTGGTGGTACGTCTTCTCGTTTTGTTATCCGAAGAGGCATTAGACAGGGATGTCCTATTTCCCCGTTTTTATTTTTATTAGCAGCTGAAACATTAAATCTTTACACTCTGCATTGCTCCCAAGTTAGAGGTATTGAGATAGGAGATTTCACTTTAACTATAAGTCAACTTGCTGATGACACTTGTTTATTTTTGAAAAACAAAGATCAGGTCCCTGTGATTCTGGAGGCACTCAAATTATTCTCTGATGCCTCAGGTCTTTCTGTGAATCAATCTAAGAGTGAGATTATGGCTGTACACCAACTAGAAGACTCATGTATATCTGGAATACAGGTTAAACAGGCCTCAGAGAGAATCACAGAGAATTTTTCACAGAGATTACAAAAAACAAGAAATATTTTTAACTGTTGGCTCCAAAGAAATTTATCTATTCAAGGTCGTGTATTGATCTCCAAGGCTGAAGGGATCTCAAGACTTGTATATCCTGCATTGTCTCTTTATGTAGATTCCAAAATGTGTGCCGCAGTTGATAAAATTTTATTTCAGTTTATCTGGAGAGGCAAGACGTATATTAAAAGGAAAACTATAATCAGAAGTTTATCAGAAGGAGGACTAAATGTTTTAGATTTTGACACTATCAATAATATATTTAAAATTAACTGGATCAAGCACTGTCTTTGTGATAACAATTTTCCATGGTTCTTTATTCCCAATTTAATTTTCAAAGAATGTGGTGGTCTTAATTTTCTACTTACCTGTGATTTTAAATGTACTAAACTCCCAATTAAGTTGTCCAATTTTCACAAACAAGTTTTGAATGCCTGGAAATTAGTCTACAAACATAATTTCTCTCCCCATTCCAGTGTAATTTGGAACAACCAATATATATTATTCAAAAACAAAACAATTTTTTGGAATGATTGGTTTAACAAAGGCTTAATTTTTGTTACAGATTTAATAAATCAGTCAGGTGACTTATATAATTATAATGGCTTAGTTAATTATATTGGGAGAAATATATCTCTTAAAGAATATTTAAAACTCATTCATTGTATCTCACCAAAACTACTCTATCTTATAAAAAAACGAAAAGATGTATAATCCTGTAATTGGTTCTCTTCCTGCTCTGACTGTTGAGGGCGTTTCCATTAGGGATAAAAAATTTAATAATATGTATATCAGAAAAATATTAATCAAAGAAAAAAGTGTTTCACCTAAGGCAATAGTGAGGTGGAAACAGGATTATCACTCCCTTGTTTTTCAGAATTTGTGGTCAGATATAAATAAATTTGTAATTCCTAACAAAGTCAAAGAAACTCACTTTAAAATAATAAATAGATATTATCCATGTAACAATTTTATTAGTAAATTTAAAGAAGGGTTTTCACCACTATGCAGTTTTCGTGAAGAAGAAACTGAAACAATTGTACACTTATTTTTCAATTGTAATTATACAAAATTATTTTGGTCCCAAGTTTCTATTTTTCTTTTTGACTTATTTTACAAGTTTGTCACTATAACTGATGTAATGGTCTTGTTTATGGATTGTGATACTGGTTTATTGGAAATGGATAATATAGTTAAACTTCTTATTCTATTAGGAAAATATCATATACATAAAGCAAAATGTATATCGACTGTACCAAATAGTAGACTATTTTCCACTGATTTGAAGATTTTTTATGACTCTCTAACATCAATACAGAACAATCGAAAAGCTGTTAAGACATCTAAACTGTTGAAAAGATACTTAATGTAATAGAAACATGATTGATTTGTGATATAAGATACAGAATTTTGATTTGTTTTATATATTCAAATGTCTTTGTATTCCCCTACTGTTGTTTCAATAAAAAAATAAAAAAATAAATAAAAAAAGGGACTTTGTTAACACTCACCGAGATTCAAGTTCACATCTGCCGAAGTGCAGCTCTAAATTCAATGGTCCAAGTGTTCATGATGATCTCAATCCTCTTTTTTTTTAAGTTAATGTTTATAAATGTACTGTATTTACATAAATTGTAGAGTGATCGATTCAACTTCCCTGCATCTGCACAACAAATCATCTCATCACTCTCTGCCGATATTAGCTTGTATCTCCCCCAGAAAGAGGGCGGAGCTTCAGATTTTTCACCAATAGCAAATTTCCATCTGCTCATACACTCTAGTTACCAGGCAGATTTCCTAATATCAGGTTTCACACCTATGGTTTCACAGAGCAAGGGGACTTAAAGGCATGATTAATGATAATGAGTTCATACAAATATGCCACCAACTCATTCATATTTTCTTTTATGGGGATTTTGCAGAGGGGTTACAGTAAGCTTTAGAAAAGTAGATTTTGTATTGATTTTATTGAAAAATTTGCTTTTGTTGAAGTAAAACTATTAAGTAAAACAACAAAACTATGTGGCACAGTTTTTTATAGTTATGAGGTGAAGACTTATTATTATAATTTCCTTAATCTGTGATTGGTGGTAATATAAAGCCAGTGGTAAAGTGTTCATACTCAGAACTATATTCCATGGTATTACCACAGACCTGAACCATGGCAATCATTCTTGATAGGGCCACTGCGTCTCCATGGCAACGGTAGCCAAGTCCTGTGCCACCAACACTCAACCTTATAAGACAAGAAAATTGATTGAGGTTTAAGTTACCATATGTATTAAATATGTGTTAAACATTCTAAACAGGGAACTATTTTCTATTTTAATATATTTTATAAAAAGTTTTTATATTTGATAATTTATTCCTATGACTCCAAAGATGAATTTTCAGCACCCATTAATCCAGTCTTCAGTGTCACATAATCCTTCAGAAATTATTTTAATATGCTGATTTGCTGTTCAAGAAACATTTATTATTATTATTAATGTTAAAAACAGTTTATTATTTTTGTGGAAATAATATTTGATGATTTTTTTTTCTTCAGTATTTTAACAGCATTTTTTTGACATGGAAACCTTTTGTAAACTTACAAATGTCTTTACTGAAGAAAAAAAAAAATCTTACTAAACCCAAACTTTTGAATAGAAGTTTACAGTATTTGTGATAAAACTAAATAATCTGTCACCTATAAACATATTTCAAGAAAATATTTCAAGACCATACATAAATATTACTTTGACATTAGTTTGTTCTTCCATAAAAAGTAACAATCTCAAAATGTTTTTCTGAATAGGCCAGTTTTATAAAAATAGATTGGTGACAACTGGCGAAGCAGCAGCAAAATACAACGCAGAGCTTTATAATGTTCAACATATGGTTGGTGTCACTTGGAGAACCGTTAACGATTGAAGATTTTTGTCTGTTTTACTAAACATGCCTCAGTAGCAGCCATTGCAAAACATACTAATCATTTTGAAAGGATACTCAGGATACATTAAAGATTAATCAAAACCCTATTTTTAACATTAGCCTATGTTAGCGTTTTTTGTCTTGTCTTGTGGACAGCAGTTGCCTGACATTTTAAACCAACACTCATTATTGTTCATGTTTCAGCTATCATCTTGTCTTCTGAAAGGCGGTCTAATGTCTAGTCACTTTGTGAAACCAATGAGCATGATGCAGGTGGTGTACTTCAGTTGTATAACACAGTCTCATACTGTGAAGGCCTGGTGTGGTTTTGTACTGTACAGTCTTATGTAAGAAAAATGACATCTGAAGCATATACACAACCATCCATTCATACACACCAGCACAAGACCATCTAAAAATTTAAGAATGTAATTTCCATTTACAAATGTGAAAATGCAGGTGATTTTTTAAATGATGTTGCATAATGAAATTCACCATCAATGTGTGTGTGTGTGGTCCTGGTAAACCCTTCGTACTAAAAAACCCTATGACCAAATGTCCCCATAAATATAGTAAAACCTGAAAATTTTGACCTTGTGTGGATTTTTAATTTTATTTATTTTTTGTCCCCATGAGGATAACAGCTTGTAAATCATTACATTATTATTATTAATATTAATTACTATTATTTATTATTTATTATTTAAAATACAGATCGCTTCCTGTGAGGGTTGTGTTTAGGGGAAAGAATATATAGATTTCACCTGGTGTTGGTTTTAAATATTGTTGTTGGCACAGAAACTGAACAGATAGCACTCTGTTTCTTGCATTGTAAAGCATTTTTTCCCTTCTCATTCTTCTTCAGAAGAAACATGAAAGACATGAATTAAGCATGTGAGCATTCCAGTATCCCTATAGTGCTCGTTTTTACTCTCTATAGTGCCCTTTTGAGAGTTTCTTTCTTCTAAAGGGGCGCTGCCCTATGTCAGCACAGCTATAAAACATGCAATCTGCATTAAATCACAGATTTTCCATGTGAAATGACATTCTGACCATTTTCTGGTTGCATAATGCAGGAGTTTTCTTTTTCTTGGTTTCTTTCTTTAAGTTGTAACTATATGGCTGTAAATAGAGCTAAATAATCACAATCAATCACAAGTCTTTGGAAAATAGAATGATTATCATATAATAATTAGAATAATTTCAAATTTGAAAAATGTGTTAAAAAATAATAGCATAAAATGTATTTAACTGATATGTTAACACATTAACTTTGACAGCCCCCAAAAATTTCCCCTGAAAGTTTTCATGAATCCCCAAGCACCTCCTAGGGTCCCTGGACCCAGTTTGAAGATCTTTGGCATAACAGAAATTATATATTTATGAACAGAATATTAATATAATTTTCCAGGCAAACATACTGTTCACAGTTCATAAGATGATGCATTCAATTCAAAGTTTGTGTGGTAACACTTTACAATAAGGTTCATGTTAACTAACATGAACTAACCATGAGCGATATATTTGTTACTGTATTTACAAATCTTCGTTAACGTTAATGTAGTTAATAAAAATACAGTTGTTCATTGTTTGTTCATGTTAGTTCACAGTGCAATTAACAAATGTTAACACATTTTTAAAAATGCATTAGTAAATGTTGAAATTAACATAAAGATTAAAAAAATGCTGTAGAAGTGCAGTTCATTATTAGTTCATGTTAACTAATGTAGTTAACTTACGTTAACTAATGAACCTTATTTACAATTTATGTTACAATGGGTATTTAGAACAGTTAAAACTTGTTATAGTTTGATTAGCTAATGAGGTATTTTTACCTCTTTTCATATAGTGTAGGCCACTTGAATGCCTTTACCTGCAAGACTGACTTAATTATGCCCAGAGGGAAATGTGGGATTTCTTGAGAAAGGCCTTTGCAGCTTGACTTCTGACAAGCTAGAGAAAGAATTCTTCCCTTTACTTCTAAAGCCACTCAAACTGTCTTGTTTTTTTTTTCCAACGTGTTGAGATACGTAGGAAATCTGGAGGTGATCTGGAGGAGAATGTGAAATTGTGGGATACAGATAAGTAGACATTGGCAGATGAGGCATGGTGGGTCTGCTGGTTTCATTTTCATTCCTGTGGGCTGTTACCTTCCCTGCCTTATTACCCTCTGGGCAAAAAAAATCCAATAATAAGCCCTCCGCCAGCGCACAGAGAAGCATCTTTACTCTAGCAGAAGAGCTGAATTTATCCATGCAGGTATTCACTTTTTTATACAGTACGATGGTGGATGTATCAATGTGCTGCTCGACATATAAAGAGCAACAATTCTACATGGTTCTCTATACTGAAGAGTAGAAGTGCTGTATGACTGAATCTGAAGGAACACAGACAGAATGCATTTCTTATCTGTTGTAAAGGTCTGTCAAAGACTGAAAAATGAAAACAATGGGTCACTGGGACAGTTGGTACCTGGGTAACATATATGCATGCTGTTCACACCAAAAAAAAAATATTGTCAGTTTGATACTGGTTTACATCAGTTCAATTTAAATTTAAAACTGAGTAACATAACTTATATGAATAGCTTATGTTGATAGTGGTTCTCAACCTTTTTTGACTGTAATTGTCCATTGTCCATAACAATAAATGAAGGCCCCATGTGTTTTCCAGGTTTTTGCGATTTACTATTTATTATATATATGTATGTATACATATTATACATATATTATAACTGACCCAATACATTTTTACTTGGCGTAACTAGAAGAATGCCTATTGAGTTATATGATTTTATTATACTTTTTTTTTTATGACTTTTTCAGGCCTGTAAAAAAATCTAAAGTTTAGAAAACTTAAAAGTACGGAAGAGGATTAGAGCCAAGCAATAATAAAAAAATAAAACCATCTCGAGATTAAAGTTGTTCAATTTTGAGAAAAAAGTCGTTAAATTTCGAGAAAAAAGACGAGATAAAATGTTGAGAATAAAGTCATTAAATTACGAGAACAAATTTGTTAAATTACGAATTTGTTCTCATAATTTAACGACTTTTTTCTCGTAATTTAATGACTTTATTTTCAACATTTTATCTCAACTTTTTTCTTGAAATTTAACAAAATTTTTCTCATAATTTAACAAATTTGTTTTCGTAATTTAACGACTTTTTTCTCGTAATTTAATGATTTTATTCTCAACATTTTATCTCAACTTTTTTTCCGAAATTTAACGAGTTTATTCTCAACATTTTATCTCGACTTTTTTTCTTGAAATTTAACGAGTTTTTTCTTGTAATTTAACGAGTTTATTCTCAACATTTTATCTCGACTTTTTTCTCGAAATTTAATGAGTTTTTTCTTGAAATTTAACAACTTTAATCTCGAGATGGTTTTATTTTTTTATTATTGCTTGGCCCTAATCCTCTTCCGTATAAAAGTATAAGACAACCAGCTGTAGGAGATTTTTGAGTTCTTTGTAGAAAAAAAAAAATGGTGTGGGGTGAATTAAAATAAGGAATATCTTATTTTTGGTTGTTTTTGCTGACTTAAATGCTTGTTTTGTCTTATTCAAAATCATTTAATGTCATATTGAGTCCCCTTGGAAATTTGGAAATTTGCTGATGCTCTTTATGGTCCCCAGGCCCCTTATTGAGATCCAGTGCTATACATTATTATGCAGTCAGTTGGGCTACTCACCGTAAAAGCGCAATGATTGTTCTGTATTCATTTTTCCCCAAAGTATTTCTAATGCACATAATCTCATGAGCTCTTGTTCCAATTAAACAAATTTAAAAACTCTTTAGTAATTAGGTGCCTTTGAACCTCGAACAGGAAACGCTTGGTTGCCTTTAAAAGCCATTACATTGCTCATAGACAGCTGAGAATCCAGCTCTTTGAGAGTATACCATCTGCTCATGTGAATCAAAATAACCCTGTACTTAATTAATGGCTTGTATATACTGTATTGTGTAATTGTTCACAATGTGGAACTTAAAAAAAATTCCACATTTAAAGGGGCTATATGTAAGAATTTTCATGTAATATTTCTTACTTTCTTATTGCCAATGTATGAACAGCTTGTAACGAAAGTTAAAAAACGAGACATTCCCCAATTTCCTAGATTGCCTATAGGCCAATTCACACTGCACAGACAAACACCAACAAACACGTTTGTTGGGTTTTGTCTGATCAGTATGTTAACACTGTTGGCATCTGTTGGAGTTGGTCGGAGTTTGTTTTTACCTGAATGACCATGTTCAGTCAATTTTTTTAGTGTCTGTTGGGGCAGTGTGAACATGACAGTTATTTTTCATAAAATTCTAAATCTTGTTTGTTGGCGTTTATCTGTGCAGTGTGATTTGGTCTTATGAAAGGCAGATTTTTATGTGAAGGACTCAAATCAAAAAGATGTGACGTTTAAAGGTGCAATATGTAAGAATTTTGCAGCAAAATATCCAAAAACCACTAGGCCAGTGTTTTATATTTTGTTCACTTGAGTACTTACAATATCCCAAATGTTTGCAACTATTTGTAAATCATGAGAAAACTAATTATTGTTATATAGCTCAACATGTTTAGTCTTATTGTTTAAATCTAATTTTCTTGATTTTTTGTGGGTACCATGCTTTAACATGCCTCAGAGAAAAACACTATTTTGTCAAGTAGCTAACATAGCAGATGCAGCTTTATTTTTAGTGTCAGTAATACAGAATTTTTCCCATCATACAATACGTTTTAAAATTAATTGCATGCCATTTATCAACACAAGCCATCCAACATTTAATATGATATTCTAAAATCGTGCGGAGGCAACAAGTGCAACAAGTGTCTCACAGCAGCCGCCGAGTGAATGCACAGAGTAATGTTATAACATTTTCAACTCACTCAAATCATGTAATATGTAATAACACAAACAGAGCTGTTACCTCATACTCATGACCGGAAAAGCGGAAGCGGCGCCGGCGACTGTGTCATAATAAAAGTTCCACTGCTAGTGAGGCGTGTGTTGCGTAATCGCTCCAGCGCCCTCGTTCAGCTCCCACAACACTCGGTCCTGCTCTGCTTCATACTACAGTAAAGTTAATAATCACATGAACATGATTTCTTACCGAGTCCTATCCCAATTGTTTTCCACCGGCTGTGAGGTGAAGACCACATGTCCCAAGATTCCGCGCTCAAACTTCAACGCCTTTGTTTTGAATAGGCCTCTAGCGACCTCTAGAGGACATAAAATCTTACATATTGCACCTTTAAACATCTCTTCGGTTCTATGACACATAAAACAAATGCTTATACAATGTGATAAAGCTGAAAGAGCTATTCTGTACTATAATGTCAAAGTGTCATGCAAAGAAAAAGGGATTAATTCAAACTATAGTCTCACATAGCCAGATCTAATAGTCTATAGTATCAAATAGCTATACTTTATAATCTAACTATCATAAGTGTAGTTTTAATTACCTCATCTGTTGACATGATGACAGTGAATTATAGACCTGGTGCAACCATATCCACATCACTATGATCAGATGCTTTCTTAACTGCTGTTTTCTCACCGCTGTCATTTTGGTGTGTTTATTTTTATATTGAGAGGAAACTGTGCAGCACATATTCACCTGAATATTGCTATAAGCAGTGTGGATGGTGTCTGGATCTTTGTTAACAGTATATCGCTGCAAAGTTATTTCCAACTTTGTTTTACTTTTAAGTTAAGAATGAAAAAGACTTTCACCGTGAGTATATTGGGGCACATTCAGTTTCTTGTACCTTACGTGTGCACAAGTGCGAGCACAAGCGTGAACAATATGTTGCTGGCTACAGTTCACTTAACGGCCAATAACAAGTCACTAATAAGAAGGATGTCTGAATTCTACATATAACCCCTTTAAATATACAGTATATATATATATTTCTGAGCTATTGAGTGCTGCTATAACTATATTCAGTTGACTGTTGGCTCTAATAATGCCTGGGGCTCTAGAACAAGAAATTTAGTTAAATCTTTAAAAATTTCATGGCATTTTTATTGGTATGTGGCACTTTTCATTTCTGCTGAAATGGATTGTTGGTGGAGAGGATTGGAAAAAGAGATGTGCCTGTTTCAGATGTGAATACCCCAGATTTCCCATCACAGAAAGTGGAGCTGTCAGGAGTAATCACTTTATGAGACTGTGTGTGCACGTAAATGTGCGTGTGCATGGATGCATGAAATAAATGTGTGTACTAGGGACGTGCCTGCAGTATGGGAAGAGTACTGTTTTTTGCAAGGATTTCTAAGTGTTACAGGCTTTAAAACCCAAAGGGTTTCAGTAATGCCCCCAGCATTGATCGGCACTTATGTTTTAATATTTGGAAAACAGAATTTCTCCTATACCCAAAGGATAACTGAACAAGCCTATGTTTTATTTATTCTGTTTTATTACCAAGTTCATGACTTATTTTTGGACACTTCGGTCGAGGTAGTCTGCATAGCAACATGAGCCTATATTAACCACTGCTGGTAGATGTCATAACTGCACCATCTTTAAAAGAGGTTCTTTCTCCATTGATGGTCAAATAATTTTATAAAAATAAATAAAATAAAACAAATGTATCATTCATTATGTGTGTTCAAATATTTCCTGCAATTAGAGGGATCTGAAAGAATGGATCATATAGAGAGAGAACTGTCAGACTGTGCATCCTGGCACTAACAGCTCTATGTGTAGTCTGATTGATGAGGCATGACTGTTTGGTTCCTCTCTATTTACCTGCGTCAGTAAACAGAGTTCCATCTTTATGGGGCCACTCACCCAGATAAACAGAAAGGGCTTGCGTGTTCAGCTCCATTAAACGGACTCATCCCTTGAGTCAGGTTTATCTGGCCCAGAACAGGAGGCACACATGAGTAAACCTCACGTGGAATTAATGTATGTGAGTTGGTACAGTATCTGACACCCTCTGCAAATGCTTTTGTTACTACAGTTACAAGATTTGATTCCATTTGGATTTCAACATGGTTTCGATTCAGATTCATTTGGGTATATTCAGTTATTATTTGCTTACATAGAGGATGCTAGATGTACACACTGTAAACCCGAATAAGTTGGCAAAACTCAAACAATTTAAGGTAATCGGTTACATCGAAATGTTTAAAGAAAAGAAATTCAAAGTTTAAGCAAGCGGAAATGGCAGATTTATTTTGTACTTAAATATTTCAAGTTAAGAGCAATTAAAATGTATGAGTAAGCTAATTCATACATTTAACTTAAAATATCATGTAATCTCAACTTAAATATTTTTAGTAATGGAAATTTGGCTTGCTTTAACTAGCTAATTCAGTAAATGCTGACTTGTTAATTGGTAACAATTAGCATAACATAGCAATTGCTAATGAGCACAGCAGCATAATAGAACATTTAACAAGCTTATGCTCTACTGTCACCATGTCAGTTGAACTAATTTGAACTAATTTAAGTTTACCCTACTCAAACCAATTAATTATTTTGAGCATTAGGGTTTACATGGCAGTGTAGAGTTTCATGATTTAAAGGGATAGTTCACCCAAAAATGAAAATTTGATGTTTATCTGCTTACCCCCAGTGCATCCAAGATGTATAGGTGACTTTTTTTCTTCAGTTGATCGCAAATTATGATTTTTAACTGCAACCGCTGCCGTCTGTCAGTCAAATAATAGCAGTGATTGGGAACTTGAACAATAAGAGTCGAAAAAACTTCCATAGACAAATCCAAATTAAACCCTGCAGCTCGTGACGGCACATTGATGTGCTAAGACACAAACCGATCGTTTCGTGTCTTAGGACATTAATGTGTCGTCACGAGCCGCAGGTTTTAATTTTGATTTGTCTAAGCAAGTTTTATTTACTGTTATAGTTGAAGTTCCCATCTACTGCTATTATTTGACTGACAGACGGCAGCGGTTGCAGTTAAAAATCATAATTTGCGTTCAACTGAAGAAAAAAAGTCACCTATACATCTTGGATGCACTGGGGGTAAGCAGATAAACCTCAAATTTTAATTTTTGGGTGAACTATCCCTTTAAAGGGATAGTTCACCCAAAAATTAAAATGTCATCATTTACTCACCATCATGTTGTTCCAAACCTATATGAGTTTTCTTCTGTTGAACACAAAAGAAGAATGTTGGTACCAGACAGTTGACGGCACCCATTGACTTCCATGGTAGGAAAAAAAAAACAATGGAAGTCATTGTCTACCGTCAACTGTCTGGTTGCCAACATTCTTTAAAATATCTTCTTTTATATTCAACAGAAGAAAGAAACTCAGGTTTGGAACAACTTGAGGGTACGTAAGTAATGACAAAATGTTTGGGTGAACTATCCCTTTAAGCTGGTATCTTGTCTTTTTGAAATATTCATTAAAAACGGATGATAAGAGTCATTCGTCTTGGGAATCAGGCTACCCTGGTCTCGCTGTACTGTATGCGTTTGATTCACTCCTAAGACTAAGAATTACAAACTCGCTCGTAAATTATAATGTTTTGCACGTAGCCCACGAGGTCAGTATCGAATTCAATCTCCTTGAAGTAAGGCAGAATGAAGGTTGCATTTGTTAAATCTGATGATATCATCTGTCAAACATGCCCTTTTTTCCTGTTTCGGGTGCTTTGAGAAGAGTGTTTTAAAATCTGCCAATCTATGGGAGAATACAGCTATAAGGGAGCTCTGGCTTTTTAACAAGCTCCCTTTACTTCATGCAGGTGTAATGTCAGTGAACAATTAACTTATGTCCTTCAATCCTGATGAGTTTGATATGCCCATCTAGAATTAATAATGGACCACAATCCACTGTATACCACTGTATACCGCATAAAGATCAACACATTTACACTGAGCCCATTTTCTGATGACACTGTCGGAGTCACTTAGAGCCATTTGATGAATTATGAACATCAGCGAGGCACAATATGTTTCTGGGATAGTGCTGAATAGCATGATGAATCCTCTGGAAACAATGGTGACATCCTGAAGGTAAACAGAATGAAGATGGATGGCTCATTTTGTGCTGTTTCTTCAGATTTTCATTCCTCTCCAGTCATTATTTTGTTTGAAGATGCTTACTAAGTTGCTAAGTTTTGAGTTGGCAACTATTTGTTCCATTTTTACAATGCAAATGTTGCACTCAATTCAGCTTCTCAGATTAAAGAACTCTCTGCATTTGTTTCATTTTTGAGATGCAATGATACAATACATCACAAGATCTGAAGTGGCCAGATCTTTCTGGACTGTTTTGTGTTTTCAAATCAACCTGTCATGCTTTTCTCTCACAGAAATTAAAGGATAACTTTCCTATATGCCACATCAATACACTGTACATTTTCTTTCCATTTAGAATCTGCACTGTAAGTCAAAAACCTCTAGAAAACAGTAGCCTATACTGGTAATTCTGACAGGACATTAACCATTAAGTTTACTGACATTTCCTTTAACCCTAAAACGCAACACAGTCAATGTATAATTCAAAATACAGAAAAAACACCTGTGAAAAATCAATAGGCATACCTTCATCTTAATGCAGTAGTACATTGGAGCCTATTTTACGGACTATCTGCACACCAACCAAAGTAAATCTACTCAAAAACAAAACAAGTGACATTTACAAGTAAAGTTGTGTACATGTGAATGATAGAAATTCTAACCTCTGACTATATTATACTATCCCACAGATACTTTAACAGTGTATTGGAGTCAACTCACTGGTGAAAGGTTGTCACTGCAAACATATTGCCGTAACATATTAAAATGTCTCAATCTTACAGTAACTTTATTATTTCTCACTTTATGAAATCACGCATGCTGACTAGTTGCCCTGGCAACAAGGCACCTGTTGCCAACTAATACCTGGTGTCGACCAATGTACTGTATTTCTATAACTAACTTCTATGACCTCAGTTTCCCAAGAGAATCAGTGAGGAACTTCGAGCTCAGAACGTTTGTTGCAGCTATTTTTCAACATTCTTGGTGGGGAAGAGTTTTGTGAAAAGAAAAAAAAACAGAAAATAAAATAAAAGTAGTAGCCATTTGTGACTTCCATTACTTTTTAAATCAGTAAAGTGCATCAGTAAGCACGTTCAAATTTCCTTAGATGTCAAGACTTCATAGCAAACATGCAAAGACAGCATGAAAAAGTGGGTAAATTCGCAGTAACACGCAGGCTGACAGTATTGCATGAGTAAGTGCTGAGGAAAGTACATTAAGAATGAAATATTGAATGGCCTTTGCCAGTGTTTGTGCGGGGGGGGGGGGGGGGGGGATGTTTGTGTGGTCATAATGTTGATTTAAATGGCAACTTGCAAACACTCACAAAGCTTGCAGCAAAAAGTATGAGACCCGAGGTGTAGGTGCATGTTTGCA
Source organism: Chanodichthys erythropterus (assembly GCF_024489055.1). Taxonomy (NCBI): domain Eukaryota; kingdom Metazoa; phylum Chordata; class Actinopteri; order Cypriniformes; family Xenocyprididae; genus Chanodichthys; species Chanodichthys erythropterus. The sequence continues at coordinate 1,478,565 of NC_090224.1, read as the reverse complement.
TATGCATGCTGGAACAAGAAGTATTTGAGGTGCTGCAAATAAACAATATCAGTGGAAGATTGGAAGAAAAATATTTCTAGTGTCTTGTCTGTCATATAACTAATTGCCCAGTTCCGCCAAAACAACACGCAATTACTTTTTGCAAACAGTCTCCACTTTTAACAAACAGTCTAACCAGTGGAAATTGACATTGTTTTTGTTCTCAGCATAACTTGTCGAGTTTCAGTTTTTTTTTTTTTTTAGCCATGCACATTTCATGTCAATGAATAATAATGCTGTACACTATGCTTACTATTTGCAAAATAATTAGCCTAATTTAACAGTAAAGCTAAATGCATAATTTTGAGCTATATTGTGGTCATTACAGTTTTTTTTAAGAGTTTAAATATTAGTAATGAACAGTCACAACAATATTTGCCTATACCCACCGGGCACATTTCAAACGTCCACACTGATAAAGCGCCCAGCCCCTGCATACTGGACAGTAGCTGATCAATATTGTTGCCTCCTTAACTTTTAAAGATGTCAATTCCCCTTAAACTTTAATGTTGTTTAATTAAAATGGGGGAGTCGGTAAGCAATCTGTGAAAGCAATCATTCTGTTTTGAGTGCTGCCCATTCGTTTACCCCTGAGAGTGTGAACAGAAGGCTGGGAAGGTCAGGGACCATTGCTGAGATTTCTTGGAGACCCCGACTGTGTTTTGAATGAATGGAACAGTGGATAAAAGAAAGGGAGAGAGAGCAAAATAAGAGTATGTACTGTAAGTATAGTGACCTGAGAGAATAAGAAGGGCTCAGTTTGGCTCAGCTTTTTGGTTTGCTCCAAACACTGCCCTGCTGACTTCGTTCTCTGCAGAGAAAGAAGAGCTGAAGAAAAGGAGGATGACATTAAGAGCAACTCCAGATAGAAAAAAACTAGACAAAAGAAGACCAGAAGTGAAACAGCTTTGGGATCTTATATTATACAATAACAGTGAAGTCGAGGGGGTCAACATTTTAAAGGATGTTTTGTTAGTCAAATGTCAACTATCATACAGACTTTGCGGTCACATTAATGAAATTTGGATGAAATTTTGCAGGTAAAAAAAGGGTCTAGTCTATTGTCAATGTATTAAGCACATCTCATCCAAAAAGTCACTTTCAAACTAAGCAACTTTCTTGGTCAATGTGGTGAATTCACTTGACCAACTTAAACCCATTTCAAAATCTGCATGGGGAAATATCTTGACCTTACACAGAATTCCCAATCATGTGGATTTCTTTTGAAATGACTAGATTTCGTCAGTGAAAATTCAGAAAATGAGACTGCTCCGTAACATTTGTGATATATTTAATATATCAGGGCCATAACCACCATAGACACTGAGGGGGACAAGTCCCCCCCCAATATTTAGGTCACCTGGAACCGGGAACACTTACTAAAACACCAGATGTACTCGTTACATCAGAAGAATAATGGCATCTACGCTAATATTAGTCTCTCTGTTTATCCCGAGGTTTACCCTAGTCAACCGGATCCGGTCCGTGTCCAGGTGAGATCGAGAACCTGCGCCTAGACATGACCACAACGCAGACCTGAAGTATCAGCAGAGATTGTGTCAACTAGATCATCCATTGTGAAGGCCTCATCGACACGGCAGCCAATGGCACAGATCCTCAACAAACCATTCCATACCGGCGTGATGAATACGATCCTCAACTGGATGGAACTAGATGGAAAGCGCTATATAAATAAAAGTGACTTGACTATTTAGACATGACCAAATTGAACCGAATTTATTAAAATGGCCCCATTCAAAAGTATGTGAACCACTGATTCTTAATACTGTGTGTGGTTACCTGATGATCTATGACTGTTTGTTTGTTTTGTGATGGTTCTTCATGAGCCTCTTGTTTGTCCTGGGCTGCATTTCCCAAAAGCATCGTAAGCCTAAATTGATCGTAAAAACGATCGTACGAGTGATCTTAATATTATGGTCTGTTTCCCAAAAGCATTGTAACTTAAGTAGCACTTGAAAATGATCATAGATCTACGAGTGCTCTGGAGTAATCGTAAAGCCCTAATTGCATCGTAAGAAGACAGAGTTATGAGGTCACCGGTCACACTTTATATTAAGTGGCCTTAACTACTCTGTACTTACATCAAAAAATAAGTACAATGTACTTTTGCTGCTTTTGAGGTGGGATACGGGTAAGGTTAGGGAAAGCTTTGGTGTTATGGGTAGGTTTAAGGGTAGGGGTAAGGTGTAAGGGATGGGTCAACAGTGTAATTATAAATGTAATTACAGAAATTAATTATAGATATAAGTACATGCAGGTGTTTTTAAAATATAAGTACAATGTATGTACACAATAAGTGCATTGTATCAAATGATTAATTTAAACGTAAGTATAAAGTAGTTAAGGCCACTTAATATAAAGTGAGACCAGGTCACCTATAGGACAACCGGCAGATTACATCTTTATTCAAGTGCAATGTGTAGAACATAGCTAAGGTTTTGACTTTGTTCCTCTTAAATAGTCTTTGTTGTTTAATATGAAAAGGGAAGAAAATAAAAAAAATAAAAATACACATGATGTCATAAATAGTGCTGATAGAACATGTCTGCAATAAAAATTTTGTCTGTACACTTGTAGAAATTGGTTAGATGAAGTACATAATTTGTGCTACTGTCACATGTTTGTTTTTGTGAATTGTGGGGACTTTCCATAGGCCGCAATGCATTTTATACTGTACAAACCGTACTTTCTATCCCCTACCCTACCCCTAACCCAACCAGGTCCCAACGATGTAGGTGAACTCAGGTTTATATTACATCGTGGGGACATTTGGTCCCCACAATGTAATATAAACAAAAGCACACACACACACACACACACACACACACACACACACACACACACACACACACACACACATATATATATATGCAGGACACAATAGTTAATTTCTGTAAGTGAGGATAACAAAATAAAGTAAACTGTGACATATACCCAAAAATTCTTCCTACAGTGGTCTACCAGCAAAATTGATACAAATTTGGAACGAAAAATTATTCAGACACTTTGACCTGACCATGTTTTGCTTAAGTGTTATTTGAGATCTTGTCATATTTTATTACCATTAAAAAAATAAATAAATCTGCAATAATGAATGAAATGTTCAAGGTGTCTGAAAAAATTGTGGTTTGACTGTATATATATATGGCTTAAAGAAAATGTCTGAAAATTACATCTTTGTTTAGCTCTACCTCCTCCAGAAGAACATTAATTGATTTAATATTTATTAAGTTTAACACATATTTATCAGTTCTAAACATTCATCATTTAACTGTAGCCTACTATATATAAGATCTTAAAATTGTTATACAGTGATACTGTCATTCAGTGTAATGGATCCTTCAATCAAGGAGGCGCCTTCATCTTTTTTCCCCTGGTGTAATCGATGTATTAATACGCATTCATTTACTGTAGTAACATTATAAGCTACTGCCGGTCTTTTACATTAAATATAATGTATATTCTGTCTATGTATTTTAAATATTTGAAAGGACTGATAATATAGGATTTAGGATTTTGTTGAAGTACAATGTCATTTTGACCATAAAATCTAACTCATAAATATTACAGTAGTATACAAATAATACTATACATACATTTCTAGGTAAAATCGAAGTCTGAGCCTCCAGTACCCATACTGTGACATCCAACAACTTCCCTGTGCAAAGGCTCATGAGGGCTCAAAGTGTCCATCAGTTGTACCCTTTGAAATCCTTAATTCCGAAGGGCCCTTTGAAGTTGCCAGTTTTGAGCACTTCGGTTTGGAACGACACTTCAATATGGCAGCCATGATTGTTTTCACTCTGAAGTGCCCTTCGGAGTGCGATATATCCCGTTTGGAATGCACCGTTAAACTTACTTGCTGCAGCACCACACAGACTTCAGGACGCCTTTTGATGATGTCATAGACTGTCGAATGAATATCATTTTTTTAACACTCTGAGGTCTGACGGTATCGCCGGCAATACCACTGTGGTTTTTTTCCTATCAGTGTGAAAAGAGACTCAAAATACTCCGTCAATGTTGCACATACAATTAAGAGTTATACACCATTTTAATCTGTGGAATATCTTCTTTCATTTGTGTACACTCAGAGTAAAAACAAAATGTTGTGCTTTTTGTAAAATAAAGAAAACTAACATGATGCGTGATCTCTCTTCTCCCTCTGAACGAAGTCCAATCTGATAGTTCTCAGAAAATGAACTGTAACTTAGTGAATACTAATGACAAAAAAAATTACACTTATGTCTAAAAAAACGTTAAGATGTCAGGTTTTAAATCATGTAAGTCAAATCGAAAACAAACCTTCTGTGTTTATGTAATCTGTATGAAAAGAGAGCCATGTCAGAAAAACTCTAGTCTACAACCTCCAACCTTTCAATAACCATGCATAAACGTTATTCCTTCAAAAACACAAACATGTACATACATGTTCCTCACATATTATTGTAGCCTAGTTTGTGCTGAATACAGTGTAATGACACTTTGCCCATTTATATGTTTATGAACAACTGAAAAAAGCACAAATGTCAGGGCATGTCAAAACTTCTCCAGGACCCCAAAAATCCTCAGACACCTGAGGGTTAATATGTCATTTTAGAAACTTGTGATGTTGTGCTTCGTGATGTCATTAATGAACTGTGCTAATGAGCAGGTATAGTATACAGTGCTTCCCACACACAGACTTTACTTGGGCGGGCCGCCCAGGTACATTAACGGGCGCCCAAGTATATTTAGAGACACATTTATGCTTTTATTATTTTTATCTCATACTTTTGTATCCGCCCAAGATAATGAAACCATCCGCGATCGATTAACTAGTGGAAAATCTCCCCTCACCTTACGTGTTTCGTACCTGCTCGTTATGTGTGCGTCAAAACTGTTTACTTGCGCTAACATTCCCATGTGCGTTGCAGAGATGCGGTGGATATTTCACAAAGAGCGCTGCATGTTGCAATGTCACAAGGCGGCACTGTTCTACAAGCTCGCGCAAAAGCGCTTCAGTCTGCTTTCAATTGATTCTCAATCAATGAAAAGCACAGGTTTATGCAAAGCGATTAATACTGAACTCAAGTTGAGGAATTATTACAATGTCTACTTTATGGTTTTAGACAGTTGTAAGGATAGACATTTCAAAATAAGAGTCCCGGTGTATTTCAGGCTTGTTTATAATTAAAAGTCACACACTAAGTTTTTTTTTTTTTCTGGGCATTATTGGTATTTTGGTTACACAATAAATTAACTCTAAAAACTGCTGGGTTAAATATGGACAAAACCAGGGATTGGGTTGTTTTTACCCAGCCATTTTTTTCAAACAATTTTGGATTTATTTTTTTAGCCAGCAATATATTAATATAGTAAAAGGCATGTTTTTGCTCACCCCCAAATAGGGGCAAATTTGTGGGGTATTTTAAGCTGAAACTTGACCATACCAGAGACTTATATTACATCATGTGAAAGAGGGCATAATAGGTGCCCTTTAACCCAACCTGCTGGGTTTGTCCATATTTTACCCAGCTTGGGTTTTTTTAACCCAGCATTTTTTAGAGTGTTGTATTTAATTTGATTTCCATTTAATTCATAGTAAATTATTGTAGTCTCCCCCACAGGAAGAAAGACCAAGAACATTATTTGACACGTATATTATTCATTATATACATTTTACTAGTAAAATCTGTCTCCCATTCACTGAGAGAGACACTATTTGACATAGTAAGGAGAACATAGGAAAAGGAGAACCATTTAAATGCTGTAATTTTGCATAATTTACAATGCATAATATTAGCATGCAATTAAATGTAATAGTATGCTATGTAATTAAAATTAATTTCAATAAATTAAAATACTGTTAAAAATCACACATTATTTGTTTGTCTCATATAGTAGACCATTTTTGTGCCATGGGTAATAGGAGGATTTTTCACCCGGCTACCACCGCAAGTATATTTCAAACCTGTGGGAAGCACTGGTATAACATTATTATGTAGACTTTAAATGTAGAAATCTATCAAGATTTATGAAAAAACAACAACATAGAAAAATATTGTTAATTTAGCTTGTGTTAGACAAGAAACATTTTCTCTGTTAAAAAAAAATCACATGCTCTCACAGTATAAAGCCTAAGGAGAGAAACTCACAGAAGTATGTCTCTCCAGACACACACACACACACACACAGTTGGGCCCTTGTGTTTTGGAGGGAGGGGCATTCAAATCTGATACACATCAGTGCGTTTCGGGTCCCCTGTGTATGTGTGCGTGTCTCAAGGCATGACTGTGACGGGAGTCACTGAGTCTCTCAGCCATATTCCCTCTACAGTCTCCTGTCCCAGAAGTCCCACTACTGTCTAATCCATCCAGAAAGCCACCAGGACATTGAGAAATAAAACTCTTTTATATCTAGGAACTGGCTTAACGTTACAGGTTTGCCAAATGTTTGTTTAGTCTTTGTTTTTGTGAAAATTTCTTAGGGCTATACTTGCATGCCTTGCTCCAAATTCAAGTAAGGGCCTGTCTCTTTCTTTCAGATATGCCTGGTTTGAATACCTTCTGCATATAAAATACTTTCAACAAAAGTTTTACACTGTTCTATCTCTGTCTGTCAATCTCTGTCTTTTCTGAGCTCCAACTAGCTGTTCAGCTATGTGCAGTTGTGTCTCTGTACAATATCTCCAGAAGTTGTTTAAATGTGCAAAACAGCAACACACATGAACTGCCATGAACAACAGGGAAAAGGGACTTCACCCTGTATCTCATTTCTGCTAACATTAATGTGGCCTGATGTGCTAAATCAACTGTGCTTTTTCAGTGTGAACGGTCTGTCCATAGGCATCTTTAATGACAGGGACATGTCAACACCTCTTTTTACCATGGCTGGTTTTACCTCCTACACTTATGGCAAAATGTGGAAACTTGTCAAGCAAGGGTTTCCATTTTGTTTGTGTGTGGAATAATGTGATGACCATGTGCTGGAATTTGTAGCAAATTACTGAGTTACAGCTACAATTTAGGTTTAAATAGAAACCCAGAACCCATTGAATGTAAACGAGTTGCCACATATCCATGCATTTTCCCACTACAAAAATCACAGGACTGACAAAAAGAGGTTATCATATCAAATATTTTATAATCTTTAATATTATAAATGTAAAATATTTTTAAGGTTTTTGAAAAGAAGTCTCTTATGCTCAACCAGGCTGCATTTGATCAAACATACAGTAAAAACAGTAATATTGTGAAATATGTTTACAATTTAAAATAATTGTTTTCTATTTTAATATATTTCAAACTGCAATTTATCCCTGTGATGTCAAAGCTGAATTTTTAGCATCATTACTCCAGTCTTCAGTGTCACATGATCCTTCAGAAATCATTCTAATATGCTGATTTGTTTCTTATGAAACATTTATTATTATCATCAGTTTTTATTATTATTCTTATTATTAACAGTTGTGCTGCTTATCTGATACATAATTCAGGATTCTTTGATGGAATTAAAAAAAGTAAAAATTATAATAAAAGAAAAAAAATTCAGTATTTATTTGAAAGAGAAATCTTTTGTAATATGTCTTTACTGTCACTGTCACTTTAGTATATGACTATTAATATATAAAATGCAAGAATAATTTTAGCTTCATTTGTTGAAAAGCACAGAAATGGTTATTAAATTATTTATAACATATAAAGTCAAAATATTATGGTTTATATTTGAGTTTTTAGTAAGCAAATAGACTTGACCTCTGGTTAAATGCATCACAGAGTATTTATTTATCAAAACTGAAAAACATCATATTAATTTTTTGGCACATAAACTATGACCATATTTAAATTCATAAATATTATCAATATTATATAATGTTATTATAAATATTATATGTCCCCACCACTTTTTTGCAAGTGAACCTCTGTTATAGCGGTTTATATGTGACAACACAGATGGCAGATGTGATTGTGTAGCTCTCATTAATCCATTGATGCTTGACATTTAAGTGCACATGTGTGTGTGTGTGTGTGTGTGTGTGTGTGTGTGTGTGTGTGTGTGTGTGTGTGTGTGTGTGTGTGTGTGTGTGTGTGTGTGTGTTTGCTCACAAGCTTGATGTCACTGTAATAAAGTCTAATTTAATTATGACATAGGAGACCCAGCACAGCCCACTTTGCCCTCAGTCGTACAGTGAGAAGCAGCAGTAATAGCCAGCCTGTACTGATAAGCAGCAAAGCAGTAATTGGGGTGTCATGAGCCACAGGTGTGATGTCCTCCCACATGTTTCTCTGAGTAGTATAGGATGATTCTGTGTAGAAATTAGATACCTGACTCTAATTAAAATGAGCTTGTTCAGGAAGACCTTGCTAGTTTGCTTGCGAATCAGTACATGGACTAGCGTATATACTGTATCTAACGGATTGTCTTATGTGAATGTGTCTGTTCAGCATTCATGATCCTCATAAACGATAAACATTAAGCTTTTACAATATTTAACAGCAATTTGTTACAATAAAATACTGTATTTAGAAGTTTACAGTGAAATCAATTCAGGCTAGGTCTTTAAAATATATGCCTAGTATAATATAATATAATATAATTAATATAATATAATATAATATAATATAATATAATATAATATAATATAATATAATATAATATAATATAATATAATATAATATAATATAATATAATATAATATAATATAATATAATATAATATAATATAATATAATGTCCAAAAACAAACAGCAACAGAAAAAAATCTGCAGCACATGCTACTACATGACAGTAATGTTATTGAATTGTAAAGCGACCTTGAATTTGCAGAAAGGCGCTATATATCATTACTTTATTATTATTATTATTAGAAAAAGAGAAAATGTACTGGTAATTTTCTGGCAGAACATTATCCGTTAAAGGGTTAGTTCTCCCAAAAATGAAAGTTATCCCATGATTTACTCACCCTCAATACTATCTTCTTTCAGACTAAGATATATTTAAAAATATCCTTGCTCCTCCAAGCTTCATAATGGTTGTGATCCATACTGCTCCAGGAAGTTAACAATGGCCTTCTGAAACGAAGTGATTGGTTTTTGTAGGAAAAATATCAATATTTAAAATAGGGCTGCACGATTAATCGCATATGATTGTCACGCACATTTCGTCAGTAAAGCCAGTTCCCTGATTACCGCTAAATCGCCACGCAATATCGCGTTCATTATCGAAGACGATTCATCTGCGATATGAACGCGATATTGCGTGGCTTGTCAGTGAACTACGGCTCTGTCTACTAAATGCCGCTCCATTTGAAAGCAGGTGATGGCGATTTAGCGGTAATCAGGGAACCGGCTTTACTGACGAAATGGGCGTGACCATCACGTGCGATTAATCGTGCAGCCCTAATTTAAAACTTTATTAACTATAATAACTAGCTTCTGGCAGATGGCCATATGCATCGATTTGCGGCGGAAGAGTAACCCCTGACCCGAAGCATGACGTAATGACAAACGCGGAAGCGCAGAGGATAGAGCAAAACAAAACACTAGTCACAAATTAGAAGCCTAAAACAATCATTTTCAAAGAGAAATGTCGATGATTTGTGAGATGATTTCGATATGAGAGAAGAGGAGCTTGAGTTTGTTGCCCAGTCCTATTTGTTTGAACCGCAAGCCACGCTGAACGCACATGAACGCCACCACAATGTCGTAAATATGAGTGGGAATTTGGGGATCTTCTTTAAGCCCCGATCTGGGGGCGTGTCAGTATGAAACATGGTGGAATACTACAATATTATAGGTATTTAGCAATGACATTGTCCAGCTTTTATATGAAGTAAGCTAATTGCCTGCACAAAATATGGTAGCATTATAATATAAAAATATAATGATAAAGTTTACAGTGGCTTAATAAATTCACTAAAAAGAACGCACCTGCCGTCAAATCAAGTCAAGTCACCTTTATTTATATAGCGCTTTTTACAATGTAGATTGTGTCAAAGCAGCTGTACATGATAACTGGTATATAATTTTGGCTGCACACCAGCTCTTAAAGAATAGGCAGATCAAAGCACTGAATATCAAATGTCAAGTGTCCCCAACTAAGCAAGCCAAAGGCAACAGCGGCAAGGAACCCAAACTCCAACAGGTGACATCAGGTGGCAAACAAGTGGCAAATAGGTGTTAAAATGGAGAAAAAAACCTTGGGAGAAACCAGGCTTAATCGGGGGGCCAGTTCTCCTCTGGCGAACAGTGCTTTGTTACAACTCAGGTTGCATAAGTCCGATAGGATCGCAACATTCAAAGTATTTATTTCAGTTCCATCCAGTTGAGGATTGTATTCATTACGCCGGTATGGACGGTTGTTGAGGATCTGTGCCACTGGCTGTCATGTTGATGAGGCCTTCACAGTGGATGATCTAGTTGACTCAATATCTGCTGATACTTCAGGGATGCGTTGTGGTCATGTCAAGGCGCAGGTCCTTGGTCTCACCTGGATACGGCTCGGATCTGGTTGACTATGGTAAACCTCAGGTTAAACAGAAAGACTAATATTAGCGTAGATGCCATTCTTCTTCTGATGTAACGAGTACATCTGATGTCGTAAACACGACTTCCCACCTCGTAAATACGAACTTCCCAGGAGGACTTGAACGTTCCATTAGTATGCTTACGGTCGTATGCCGGAAGCTAGTTATTTGAATTTATAAAGTTTTAAATATGGATATTTTTCTTACAAAAGCGCATCACTTCACTTCAGAAGACCTTTATTAACCCCCTGGAGTTGTATGGATTATTTTTTATAATGGATGGATGAATTTTTTTTGGACTTCAAAATCTGGACCTGGAGCATAATCTTCACTGCATTATAAAGCTTGGAAGAGAAGGATTTTTTAAAAATATATCTCAAATTGTGTTGGTCTGAAAGAAGATAGTCATATTGAGGGTGTGTAAATCACCCTTTAAGTTCACGGACTGGGACCTGGGAGTGTTGTAACGGGGTCAGTTTTCACACTGTCAGTTTGACAAGTTCAAATAGAGCTGTGGTGATGTCATCAATATCATACACCCCCCATCACCTTTTTAAGCTAGCCAGTAGTGGGGTAATTGCAGTGGACAAATGTGGCCACATTTGTACCAAAGTTTGAGAGATTTAGCACAAACAACCACTGAGTTACTGATGCTCAAACAAAAAATGTAACTTCCAGCCCCAGTCTCCCCTATTTCCTTTATCCCTGAAACACATCACAATGCAATGTGTTGGCTAATTAAAAATGACAGGTAAATAATGGATAAAACAGCTGTGAAAAATCAAAACGGAAAATTCCTTCATATTAGTACACTGCGTTTCTTAGAGTGTGTTCACTGTGAAGACACAATGCAGTTGTCATTTAACTATAGTAAAATGGAGAATCACTTCTATGAATAAAATGATAAAAATTATGTTTTTTTACAGTGTACCACCATGAGAAAGAGCATGTGTGCATAGTTAAATGACTGCTCAACTCGTTTATGTCAATGTGGAGACAGAATGACATCAAAAAAGAGCAGTAGGTGTGACCATCAATATAATGAGCATTTAAACGTGTCCCGTTAAAGCTTCCCATTTGGAATTCTTCTTGGTTGAGTTGTTGAACAGGCCGCCAATGCACAACTTCTGATGCAGGAACAGCTCTAATTTCATTCATCATATAGTTTGACACAAATCAAGGATCCAAGAATGGAACTGACAGATGATAGGCTACTTTAAAAATCGTTGAACAAAATATTGTTCATTTACAGTGCAGAAATGGTAAATCTAATCTAATGTAACTGAAGCAGTAAGCTCTGTAAAATGAGTCTGCTCTTGGTGTGCATGTCTACACTGATTCTTCTACACATTAAACAGTCTGATTATTAACATCTGATCAGTGTGATTTCCATCTGCCCACAGCACTGGAGTCGGCACAAGTCCCTCACGCATGGCTCACTCATCCTGAGGAGTCAAGCTGTCAGAAGTAAGTTTAAGGTCCATGCAGTGTCTGTGAACAGGAAATCAACCGTATTGTCGTTTTCTAGACACTGCACAAAGAATTATGTTGAGCTGTTTTGCAATGGCTGATGGTAACTTGGTTTTTCTGTGTATATACTGCCATCTATTGAGGCAGACAATTTATGATTTGTTGCAGAACTTTTGTGGTGTATTTCTGGTGCACAGATATTACAGACCCATAACACTAAGTTCTGGTGCCATAATCTGACTGGCTAAGTTGATATGGGGTCTTCAACAGGTGGGCAATGGCAGTGCTATTTTAGTATTAATTAAGCTATATACTCATTTTTTTCAGCTTTATTTTAATTTTAGATTTCAATCTAATTGTTGTGGGGAAGAAGAAAAAAATGTTAATTTAAAGGGTTAGTTCTGTCATTTATTACTCACCTGTAAGACCTTTGTTCATCTTCGGAACACAAATTAAGATATTTTAGTTGAAATCCGATGGCTCCGTGAGGCCTTCATAGGGAGCAATAACATTTCCTCTCTCAAGATCCATAAAGGTACTAAAAACATATTTAAATCGGTTCATGTGAGTACAGTGGTTCAATATTATAAAGCAACGAGAATATTTTTGGTGCGGCAAAAAAAACTAAATAACGATTTAGCTTCGGAGCATAATGAATCAGTGTATCGAATATTGATTCGGATTGCGTGTCAAACCGCCAAACTGCTGAAATCACGCGACTTTGGCGCTCCAAAAGGCAGATTCGATACACTGATTCATTGTGCTCCGATGCTTCCTGAAGCATTGTTTTGAAATCGGCCATCACTAAATAAGTTGGGTTTTTTTTTGGTTTTTTTTGGCGCACCAAAAATATTCTCGTCGCTTTATAATATTAATATCGAACCACTGTTACTCATATGAACCAATTTAAATATGTTTTAGTACCTTTATGGATCTTGAGAGAGGAAATGTCATTGCTGGCTATGGAGGCCTCACTGAGCCATCGGATTTCAACTAAAATATCTTAATTTGTGTTCCGAAGATTAACGAAGGTCTTATGGGTGTGGAACGGCATGAGGAGGGTAAGTAATAAATGACAGAATTTTCATTTTTGGGTGAACTAACCCTATAACGATCAACCAAAGCTAATGTTTCTAAAGTTAATATAAGCCTACTCAATGTTACATTGCTCCTTAATTCAACATAAAATTACAATGTGTCACTAATGGTTATTTTAACGTATTTATAATGTAAAAGTTCAGGACAGGTGATTTTTTGCATCACTTTATGAAAGGGCACTTACTTATTTTGCCAATAGAGGTCAGTCGTGTTTAATGAAAAAACATCGTTTCTGTAGAAAAAAAAAAAAAGCTTATTTGATGAAAAAAATCCTTCCTTTTGATCATTGCTCATAAAATATTAGTTAAAACATATTATGACTTTTGCAAAGTAGATGGAGTTTCAAATCAAATGTGTCCAATCTGTGCATGTAATGTGAGAACGTGTAATTGGCAGTGACCGTTCGCTCTCACCTATAACGGATAGCATTTGACACTACTAGAGCAGGAAGTGCACTCGAGCGAAGGGACTGGGAGTGGCTTGAACAGTCTACCTGACTCTGAGAGCTGGACTTTGACTGTCTGGGGAACTTAAAGGAAATAAGAAAAAAACCAAGAGAACAACTTTGCAAGGTTAGTGAGCAACTTAAATGAAAAGAGCGTTGACGGCGATGGGCAAAACATTGTGTACGAACTGTTTGTTTTCATATTACTGTCACATCAAATTGTTAATTTAATAGTTAAGTCACTCATTAAAATCACAAAACGTGCAATACATTCCAAAGTGTTGTAATATATGGACATGCTATTAATTAAAATACATAATTTTATATTGAAACTCTTTTATATGCATTTATGTAGACTATGTGGTGTTTTGAGAGGGCAAGTCTGCGCAGGTACGGTTATGTGCACGCGCATTCCAGTGCCTCCAGAGCGTGTAGATATTCTGTCGACGCAACCTGCTGCTCTCGAGGATTTCATAGTGCAGTCTACCTAGTGTTTATTTCGTCTTTAGAAGTGTTTATGGATGTCAGTTTCTTAACTAAGTATTTCACCCTTTGATAGGTGTTTAATTACAGCAAGTCAGTACAGTACCTCAGTTTTTGTCCTGTTTTGGATGAGGATTCAGGAAAACACACACAATTAAATAATTAAAGGCTAAACTTTATATACTATAAGTTGATTATTCCATAAGGGATGATTGGGAAAATGTCATATATATATTGGGAAAATGTCATATATATATATATATATATATATATATATATATATATATATATATATATATATATATATATATATATATATGACATTTTCCCAATCATCCCTTATGGAATAATCAACTTATAGTATATAAAGTTTAGCCTTTAATTATTTAATTGTGTGTGTTTTCCTGAATCCTCATCCAAAACAGGACAAAAACTGAGGTACTGTACTGACTTGCTGTAATACTTATAAAACTATACTTATAAAAGTGTACTTTAAAAATGTTAGGCATAAAATTAAAATTCTGTATTTTCCTTATTGTTTTAGAACATAACATTGAAGTTCTTCTTCCAGGTAATTGAAAATGCTGTTTGCGCATACAGCGCCTTCCTTGGGCTAGTTCTGTTTTGTGTGCCCTGTGGCTCTGAGCTAGCGTTAGCCTGCAAAAACTGTAGCCTCCAGAGGTCAAATCCCACATACTTGTTATCTCTGTTATATTAACAAGTCGTTCTGGTTGCTACACTAATGTTTTCATCTTGTTTTTAAGTAACCATACTTTAAAAATAATGTCAACTTTACTTATGTGACACTTAAACTTTAGTCCTGTGTAAACAAATGATTAGTCACTTAAAATAAAGGCCTAACTGAAATCAAATAATTTTTTTTCTTTCTTTTTAATCCCCCTCCCATTCATGACAAGATTTTGTAACATTAACCACAATGGGTTATAGCCTTATTAATCTCACACAATTTAAAGAAACAGAGCAGACACAGGTTTTGCACACACATGCATGCATTGCACAAGACTGTTTCAGTTTCTTGTGCACAAACACAGATAGCATGGCAGTCCTGCTTGAGTTTTTATTTTTTATTTTATTTTTTTTAGTAACCTTACTTCTAGGAATTCATTGCCTCAGGCAAACAAAACAAACAAGTCAGACCCTAATAGAGAATATGTACAGATACAGATGCTCACATACATGCATTCATAAACCTCCTGTAAACTAGAATCTTGCTGTGCCTTTAGATTTTATGTCAAACCCCCTTTGACCCCACAATGCAAATCAATAATCAATATTGTATCAGCTCTGTATTCAAGAAAATATAATCACATGGGTGTGGGGACAGAGATTATTTGAGACAGAAACACAATCAGTGTGAGCAAACAGTGTAACTTTGGTCTTATCAAATGGATTTTGTAGGATGTGGACGTATAACATCCATTTTGAATCTGCTTTTTTCAGGTTCTCTAATAATGCACAGTTTAGGGGTATGGGTAGCCTACCATATATCAGTTATCAGCCGATTTTAGAGTTTGTTTATTTAGTAATATTTGTTGATATTGTATATTTAATTATGCATGCTTATTTCCCTTATTTTTACATGTAGATCATCTTTGCCATCATCTAACGCTCACTTAAAAAGTTAATCTTTAAAAACACTGTTAAATGGTAATCTTTAGCAAATCTCAAAATGAATATCCTATTGTAATTACAATTCCTATTGTAAAAAGCAGTGTCTTAATTTTTTAAAGCCTTAGCACATGCCACAAATGTTTCATCTAACTATAAACCCTGTTCTTACTACCAGATGAGATGATTGTGTAATGGTGTGTGGATATCTTTGAGGACGTTACTTGGACATGGCGAGTGATGCAAGCACCCTTTCCTGGAAGGTACCCACACAGGACTGGGATGGGGGCATCAAAAGCCCTGACCTGGGTCCTGTTGGAGATGGCGGCCCTGTGAAGATCATCAAAGTGTGCTTCAGTAGCAGCAACAACCTCAGCAAAAACTTCAAACTGGTCAAATGTGACAGTTCATGGCAGATCAAGGTATACATACACTGTCTTTCAAAAGTTTGGGGTTTTAATGTTTTTGAAAGAGGTTTCTAAAAAGAAATTTCTAAACTTTCTAAACTTGAAATTTTTTGTATCATTAGGGGCCAAGCACTGAAGATGCGTAGGCACCTATTGAAATTGTTAGTTTTCGTATTATTATTCTTCCGCTCTGGAAATCTATAGAACCATATGCTAAAAAGTTGTGAAATTTGACACACTGATAGAGGACAGTATGATAGCAAATTTGGAGTCTCTAACTCAATCCCTCTAGCACCACCACCTGTCCAAAATTTCACTCATATTTATGCTAATAACTTTTAAACCATAAGGGTTAGAAACAAAATTATTTTTCTTGGGATTCCTTGGCTTGACAATTCGATTGCACCCTATGACGTCATTTTCCATCATGCACATTTCCCTGGTATTTTTAATTTATCCAAAACTACTTTTTTTAACTGCTGAGACCTAGGCCATTAATCCGATTTTCACGAAATTTTAACCAGATCATCTTCAGACCATGCCGACAAAAAGTTATGGAATTTAAGTTGATTTCTCAAACTGTTTTCGAAAAATGTGCAAACAAATTTTACATAGCGTTTGCGAAAAATAGACATAATGGATATCCTCAGTGCTTTATCGTATTCAGACCAAATTTGGTACATGTCATCACAAGCATTACCTAAGGCAACATGCAGCGTTTTGGCGCAGTGCCACCTACTGGTCCGGAGGTATGAAAAATGGTTATTTTTGCTTATAACTTCTTAACGGATTGTCCAAAAATCATAAATGTGGCCTTGTTGGATTCGGGGCATCATGCTGAGTGGAATTATATGGAATTTTCCCATATAGGCCATTTTGTATTTTGGGCTGAAATGCTGTATTTTATGAACGCATTAGCGTATCGTCACAAAACTCAGTATGGCTCAGTAAAGTAACTCAGCACGCTGCCCTGAATGAGCCTGAGATGTTTCAGATCAGCGCAGATTTTTTTTTGTTGGCGTCTCATCGTAGATTCAAATCTACAAATCAAAATGTCTTGCATTTATGAAGAAAAACTTGAGCACCAAAGGCTCTACCGCTATGCTCAATGGTGTCTTTGGGTGGATTATGACTATTTGTGATTTGGTCTTAGTGATTTAGGAGTCCTCTTGACTACTCCTAATGTTTCACAGATTAAGGAGCTAGTTTTAGCGCTAAAATGCTTTGTGAAATACTCTTAGAGCAAAAATTTAGGACTCCTAAAATTAGGACTGACACGCCCATTATTTTTAAGAGTTTCTCCTAAATCGGCAATTTAGGAGCTACTTTTAGCCTTAAGATGTTTTGTGAATATGGCCCCTGAATCCTTGCCGAGTCCAGCAATACCAAACATGCTAGGTTTTGCCTTGTGGTTTGTGCAACGTGGTGATTTTAGCGCTCAAAAAACTTTTGCGAATATCTTCCGTTAGTCCAATCGAGACGAAACCAGCATAGGAAACATGGAACCATAGTTGGTTAATTTAATGTTGTAGCCAAAATGTCAAAATTTTGATAGGAAGTGGCAAAAAAATCGAATCAAAGTCGCCCATGGGTCATTTTTTATGTTCTCATACATATAAATTCCTATAACTCCGAAGCAAAATGAAATATTTGAACCAAATTTGACACACACATGTATGTATGGCGTTATTTTACTGTCATATGTCGAGAGCACATTATTGTGACGCGAGAGCATATCAATTTAATGCGCGAGCACAAATCTGTCCTCGCGCGCGGATTTCCTCTGCTCTCGCGCAAATCTGTCCGCTCTCGCGCGGATTTCCTTTGCTCTCGCGCAAAACCTGGACGAGCGCTCTCAAATATACAGTGCTCTCATGAACTGCCTCTCCTCTCGCTCAGATATTGCGTGTGCACGCTCAAACTGTTTCCTGCGTGCTCAAACGTGTCCTGTACGCTCAAACTGCACATATGCGCTCATGAATCTCTCTGTGCTCTTGCAGAAATTAATTTGCTTTTGGATTAAATGCTGTCAAAAGTTATAAACCAATCAGAAGAGACGACTGATCCATGAAAATGCTACGTGGAATCTTATTGGCTGAGAGTGAACTGCGCCTGGAATTCTTTCAACAAAGATATATATTTTATTTCTTTACAATTTAATAATATTTATGAAATGTAACCTAGTCTAACTGTATCACATTACAGGTCAAACCCCGATTTATCTAAACAAACAAACAAACAAACAAAAAATTTTACTTAAAGTTATAGTGGTCACACGTTTTGTTTTGAAATTTATATAAAAAATAGGTAACATTTTACAATAAGGTTTTTATTTGTTAACATTAGTTAATGTATTATCTAACATGAACTAACAATGTGCAATACATTACTGTAATTATTAATCTTTGTTAACGTTAAAAAAAACCGCTGTTTGTTGGTTGTTTACTTCACAGTGCATTTAATAATGTTAACAAATACAACTTTTGATTTTAATAATGTATTAGTAAATGTTGAAATTAACATTAACAAAGATTAATAAATGCTGTAGAAGTGCAGTTCATTATTAGTTAATGTTAACTGATGCAGTTAAAAATTGTTAACGAAACATTACCAACGAATATCTTCTGATTTAAGACCAAACAAGATCAGGGTCAAATCATCATTCCCTTAATACTTAATGTGGAGATCACATATACCACCATAGTCAATTTCTTTTGAGGTCTTGTATAAAACATGACATACAAAAATTCCTAAGCTCTTATGTATGCACGATTAAGCAAAAGAACGCAATCTTGTTGCTAAATGACAACGATTCAGGTATGTCATTAAACCTTTGAAATTACGATCATACCAGAATATTTAAACTTGCTTTTGCATTGCAGCCGAAAGCAGTGGTCATGTAAGCTATATGTTTTAAACAGCTTCACAAAGTGTTTTCAACAACACACTATTGCTACATCTGTGTTGCAAACATTAAATAATAATTGCAATAACAATTTATAGTCTGAATATACACTGATTTCAGCAATAAATGACCTTTGAAACTAATGTTATTACACTGTTCTGCCAGTAGCTGGTGACCAGTGACTGTTAAAATGTATCAGATGTATCAGAATCATTCATTCAAGAAATTCATTTAAAAACACAATCATGTCTTCATTAATTTCAAACAATATTGTAATAAATTCATTTAAATAATACATATTTGTTAATAGGCTTTATAAACATTTTACACATTTCTAAATAGACTAATTTATAACATTATATTAGTTGTTTAATCTTTTGTTTTTAATTAATGTTTAATTTAATGTTTTGGTCCATGATATTGGCTAATATGATGGTTTTGGATAAATTGTTCAGTGGGGTTTGACCTGTAATGTGATGGAGTTAGACAAACAAGCTTATTAATATAGAAAACATCCAAGCATTTTTATTAATATTATTAAATTGTAAAGAAATTAAATATAAATTTTTGTAGAAAGAATTCCAGGCGCAGTTCACTCTCAGCCAATGAGATTCCACGTAGCATTTTCATGGATCAGTCATCTCTTCTGATAGGTTGATAACTTTTGACAGCGTTTAATCCAAAAGCAAATTCATTTCTGCAAGAGCACAGAGAGATTAATGAGCGCACAGGTGCAGTTTGAGCACGCAGGAAACAGTTTGAGCGTGCACACGCAATATCTGAGCGAGAGGAGAGGCAGTTCATAAGAGAGCAGTGTATATTTGAGAGCGCGCGTCCAGTTTTGCGCAAGAGCAGAGGAAATCCATGCACGAGCAGACAGATTTGCGCGATAGCAGAGGGAATCCGCGCGCAAGAGCAGAGGGAATCCGCGCGCAACTCAGTATGTGCCATTGGCACCATGCTCTGAAGGTACTAAAAAGGTTTTGAGACAGCGCCTCCTTGTGGTCAAATGTTATAATGAATTTTTAAAAATGCTAATAGCTTTATGTAAATGTAGCCTATTGTAATGAGACTGTAAATAGATTCCATGGGTCATTCTGTGCACATTGATGCCAATATTGCCATAGTCAGACAAACTTCCTGTCCGCCTTTTTACATTTTCTTTATAAACATACTTTTTCCTCCTAGACCATTGGTCCAATTTTCACCAAAATCAAATCATTTTCAGACCACTCCTGCAAAAAGTTATGGATTTCGTGTTGATAGACAAAACCATTTTCATATACCACAGCTTAGGGCTGGACGATATGGCCAAAATTTATATCACGATAAAATTCTTAATTTCGGTCGATTCCGATATCGATATGAACTATATAATAGCCTCAGAAAAACTGCCAAGAACGGCCACAATGGATGTCTGTACCTACAAACGTTTGAAAAATGAATTTGCCAAATCTATGAAATCTCTTCCTATAAAACTATATAATATTTTAGAAATAAAAACAGTACAAATAAATTTATGTTCAGCTTTTATTTGTATTTAGCCTTCATACAAACATAAAAAATAAACATAAGACTCACTCACTTTAATAATAATATCTTTAACATTAAACTATAATGTAGGCTGATTTTATTATCCTTAATATAGATTAAAACAAAAGTGCTTCAGCCAAGATAAAGATTGTGAACAGTAAAAACAGAAAAAACTGTGAGAAACAACAAAAACACATTGCTGGGGCAGGGACATTGTTGAGTGTTGATGCTCACGATTCGGTTCGTATCACGGTTTTAGGGTCACGGTTTCGGTACGTGCTATTAGCACATACCGAACCCGTGACCATAAAAATAGGACTACTTTCACATAAAAATAAAGAAAATAAGAACAAACAATCAAACTACAAGCAACGTCACAAATAAGTACAATAAAGCAAATATTCAAATAAATAAAAAGTGCTTTTCAGGTTTTCCAGGTATCTAACAGTAGCTTTCAGGTACAGAAAATGGATAAAGTAATCAAATATAAAATAACACTGCATATTATCTTTACTGTATAAAATAAATAAAGATGAATCATTATTGAAGTTACAAAAACTATTCAGTCAAGAGCAGTGAGTGATTTCTTTATTTGTTGTTTGATTTAACATTAAGTCCCTTTAAGACATGCACAATCAAGTAGCTACATATTACACATGCGATGTCTTTCTCGACTGTTATACGTTCACTTAAGACATAACTGACTATGTTTGCTAGGATACTTGACAAGACGGGCATGTTGACATAATTTTTGTATGAATTTGTCCGCCGAAGCGCAAGACTTGAAAGAGAACTCAGTATTTGCGCGCTGACTGGAATAAGCGTGTGCGCGCTACGGATGAGCGCACACAAATCTTCTCACAGCGCGCGATCTCTCTTTCGCGTCTTGTTCTGTTTAAATCAGCAAGGCTTAAATGAGTTAGTTTAAACAGATAGCAACGTGTGCTGTTCAGGTCTCACCTGTATCAACACCCGGGTGATGACGGCGTAAATGACTGGACATTAGAGCAGAAGGCACTCGCAGTTAACAGTTTACAAAGAGTGACTGTTTTGTCCACGCTTTCTGATTATCGTTGTTGTAACGTTTTGCGCATCCATCGACTGAAACATACATTATCTGAACTGTTTTCCACGTTGCTATTTTAAACAAACCATATTAACCAATAGATACGCTAAGCACTGGCTGATGGCTGCGTGTCTCTGTGGTGTACGTCATCACGCAAATAGCCAATCGCGTTCTGCTCTTTCTAACCGCTGCGCCTCATATCAGTGAGAAATGCTGTAATGTATATATCGAAATACCGGAAATGTGTTTAAAAATCATATCACCGTTATCAAAAAAAATTATATCGCGATATATATTGATATTGAATTATTGTCCAGCCCTACCACAGCTACGAGGCTTGATGCCAAAATGACTCTTGAGGCTGTATCTCTGCAAAGCTTTGACATATTGACACCAAACTTTGCGAGTGTCATCGTCATCTCACTCTGACCATGCCACATTAATTTGGTCACAGCGCCACCTATTGGTCGTAAGTGATAAACCAGTAAATCTTTATCATTGACTGCATTTATGATGTTTCAGCTATTTTACCTAAAATGATCTTAATAGGTCTTTAATTTCTCACTGTTGCAGTTGATCTGATGCTCCCAGCCATGTTGGCATGACTTTTTGTGCCTTATTTGTGCTTGGCCCCATAAGTGCTGCTTGCAGCTATATTTATAAATGTCTTTACTGTTACTTTATCTATTTAATAATTTAATGCATCCTTGCTGAATGAAAGAATTTTTTTTACTGAGCCTAAACTGTTGAACGTTAGCGTATATGATTGGCAAAACTAATTCATGGTATTTCTAGTAATAATATCCCAAATGTTGGAACACATTGTCTGAACATGTGGTATTTTGCTTAAATCCATCAGACTATCATCCAGTCTATTCTCAACAGTGGGCGTTTGGGCCCAAATGTGCAGAACCCGGGCTGCTTTGGGCTGAAGCTCAAACACCTCAAATCTGAGGAGCTCCACTGGCTTCACCCAGACCTGACTGTAGGAGAGGTTGAGCAACGCTACGAGAGCCATCATGCTGAGGCAGAGTGGAGGTGAGGGACAATGACGGTGGTCAACACTCCCACTCACATCACCAAAATTAAAGGCTGTCATTTTCATTTTGCATATATATGTGTGTTTTATTTCAGATATGACCTTAGAATTCGCTACATTCCTGTTGATTTCATGAAGAGGTTAAAAGAAGACAGAACCTTCCTGTTGTATTTCTATCAACAGGTCAGCAAACATCCTTTTTGCTTCCTATCTGTGGTTGTATGTAGTCACCTTTTGTTAGTCAGTGCATGATAATTCTGTTCCTCTTGTTCCAGGTGCGCTGTGACTACATGCAACATCATGCTAGCAAAGTTAGCGATGGCATGGCGCTTCAGCTAGGCTGTTTAGAGATCAGGTAAAGAACAGCATACTCTGTTTGTCTGTTATTGAGTGTAACGGCAAGACTTCATGACCAACAACTGAGAACAATATTTCAAGTTCTGTACAGTAGATAACGTTTTTTCCAGAACTGAGCACAGTTATAATTCAATAGAGTGCCCCAGGGATGACGCGTTTTTGTAGGCCAACCCGGAAGTTAGCGGCGCACGGGTTCCCTCGATCGAAAGCCTATGCATTTTTCCCATAGACTTTTGGAATATCACAGAAAATAAACTCTGTGTTTAACAAAGGGTTTATGACATTTACACGTTTTGTCTATCAAGATAATCTTTATGAGTTAACACAACATTTATAGATTTTGAAGCCTAAATAAAGTCGTCAGATATAAAAAGCTAACAGTAGGCTATAAACGGACTACAGCTCACCATGGTCGCGGATCAACGTCATCACCACCAAAAAACAACTTTATTTATAAACATGCTCGCTGATTATGATTTGTGCTGTTATGAATACTTTTCCACTTTTTCATGAGAAATGCTGTCAAATTGTCCCGTTTTTAATGATGACGTCTAAAGTCCCCGACAAAGGAAGTAGTCCCTTTTAGCAACTTGTTAGCAACCGCCGATTTTAAGACACAGTAAAAGTTTAAAAAATCACAAGTGGGTTATAACTAGTGTGTTTTATGTCATAGATCAAAACGTGAAAGTATTTAGAGGCTTTGTTAACCACAGAACTCATTTCAGGCGATATAGCAAAAACCCATTCAAAAAACCCATAGACTTTACGGCGTTGGAACCGGAAGTCCTAAAATGCTAACTCGCTTCCGGGTTTTGCCCACAAAAATGCGTCATCCCGGGTGCACTCTATTTACATTATTCTAGAAAAAAAAATTATTATTTAACTGTGTTGAATCACATTATGTGGTTTGTTCTGTCTTTCAGGAGATTTTATAAAGACATGAATGCCAAAGGTCTAGAGAAAAAGACAAATTTTGACTTACTAGAGTAAGTACATATTTTTCATTTGTACAAAAGTTACTTTAAAAAGGTGAATTTGTTTGCTAATATTGTGGCTTTTTTATTTAGAAAAGATGTTGGTCTGGACCTGTTCTTTCCTAAGGGACTTATTGACAGTATGAAGGTTAGATTTGTCTTCTGCTTTTCAGTGGTGACAATAGTTGATTGAATGGCCAGTTCCCAAGTCAAATTTGAATTGTCTATGTTAAATAGTACTAGTAATCATTTCTCCTTAACCAGCTGTTCCGCACAACCTATAATACCAATTGCAAACCTTTTACAGATAAGATAAATTCAGCATGAATTTAGATTTGCTTATATAACATGTATTTTTGATTGAATGAATAAAATGCAGAGAAAAAAAGGATCACCAAATAATCCCTCTCAGGGTGATCAGGACCCTGATAAAATAAACAAAAAATAATAAATAAAAACTGGCAGCTTATGAGAACTTAACACACAGAAATTCTACATCTAAAGTGTAAAAGTTTTGGTTTTAACAGCCTAAGCAACTTCGGAAACTCATCCAGCAGACGTTTCAGCAGTATGCTATACTAAAAGAGGACGAGTGTATGGTCAAGTTCTTCGAGACTTATGGAGAATTCTCCAACTTTGACGAAGAAATATTCCCTTGTGAGCTAGTGGTAAGTTCCCACAAATTTCCTAACTTAAGTGTTAAAAAAATGTTTGGGATTATTTAAAGAGTTAAAAATGCTTAAAAATGCTTTACTTAATTTACTGAAATCCTTCTTAATCTACACAGCAAGGCTGGAGTCTAGCAGTGGATTTAGTCATTGGTCCCAAAGGCATTCGTCAACGCACCAAAGCAGACTCCACGGTGAGCAACGTCATACTTGGAAAATCTTTATTTCAATTACAATCACTTAATTTTCATTCTCATGTCAGTTGTCTATGGAAGCTAATTTCTGCCACGGAATAAAAATATAAAAAAGGTAATTGCAAGTTTTTATCACGTAATTCTAGCTTTTTTTTTTGTCAAAAATGCATTTTTATATCCTGCAATTGCTAGTTAAATTCTGAATTCACATCTCACAATTCTGTTTAGACACTTGACCTTATCACATGCACATGCAGAATTCTGAGTAAAAGTGTGAGAATTGCAGGATGTAAACTCAGAATTCTGAGAAATAATTATGAATTGCAAAGATGTATAACTTGAAATTCAGAATTGCAAAATATATAACTGGCAATTCTGTGGAAAAATGTCTAAATTGTTATATATAAACTCAAAATTGGTAGAAAAAAGTCAGACTTGTGACAGAAAAAGTCGCAATTGCCTTTTTATTCTGTGGGGAAATAAGCTTCTGTAGTTGTCAGCAGTGGCGGAGGCAGAAAGTTGATGGTGGGTGGGCCTCTTAAAGTGTGGGTGGGCCAGAATAATTCGCATCATTCCGTGTTTTTCAACTGGCTTAATTTGGGAGGGGAAAAAATTATGGACCATCCCTAAGTGGCGTCAATTCACAAAAAGTCAAGGTATGACAAGTTCAAATTACGTTATTTAATATAATATTACGTGACAATATCAATTCAAGTAAATCTACGAGATAAGAACAAGACAAAACTGCAGTTACAACCTGAACCAACAGCATCCAACCGATTAAAAAAAATAATAATAATTTGGAAACAACCTGGGATGGTAACAGGCAGCTATATGGATAAATAAAAATAACAAAAAAGTCAGCTTGCGATAAAAAATAAAAAAAAATCAATATTGATTTGAAACTTGTGACAAACGCTCACACGTTAACCCGATCACTTATTTAGCGTTCATGTAAACATACGTTCGGATTCATCGAATGAATTTATATTTATTTATTTAAGAAATTCATTAAAAACAGAATATTGCTTCAGCCTTATTCAAAGGCCACATAAAACATGTTCGTTTGTTAAATATGCCACCCGACGTTTTTGGTTTTCTTCCTATTTATTAAATATAGGCAATTGGTTGATGAAACAGTGATTGAAATTAAGATACAATTTCTGCAAAACGAAATTCACTTTAAAGAAAGGCTTACTATAAAACAAAACTTAATGAAGTGGACAAACTCATGTCTGACCAGCTGCATGTCTCCCGACATTGCGCATCCGTCATTCACTTTTCATAATCAACATAGGTGAAATTTAACAAATAATATAGGCTCTATAGCCTAATGTTTAAATATAAATATGAAACTAAATTGGCTATTTTTATCCCTCTGGCCGACGAACGCGCCGGCGCGTTCTGATGGATTTTTTCCTCATGACAGAAACAATTCTTTCGTCAAGCCTACAAATGGTTTACTTTTATTCTTTTACGCTCACAATAACAACAAAACCTTGTACTTTTGTGAAATAAAATAAATAAAAAACAGGGTGTGCGTCTCAAAAATGTGGGTGGGTGGGTCAATCAATCAATGCCAATCAATCGGTAGTTATTGATTTTTTTTTTCTTTTCTTTTTGAATAGAACAACGAGACACAAACCTTTACATTCAATCGCATTTTTGCTCCCATTTTCACACATTGATCATAGTGCATACAAAGTTTAGTCCCAAAGCGCGCACAACTGGAGAAATATACGTTTAACTTTGATTTCGTTCGATAGAAAAGAAGCAGGGCCGTACGCAGGGTTTCATAATTAGGCCTACAGAGGTTACAAAATGTATTATGCTAGGGGGGTTCGGGGCATGCTCCCCCGATAAAATTTTGATTTCCTTGGTGTACATATATGAATTTTAAGACGTTTTAAGGCCAACAAATTGGATAACAATAGCTTTAAAACCATGTCAATAAATACGTGCACAGTTTTGAGGCAGCTTTAATTGCATGTTTGGTAATTTCATGACTTAATTTACAACAGAATAACGACGGTGCATGCCCGTAGCTTCTTTTGCGCTTTAGTTAAGCTATAATTAAAGTAAAATGCAGCGCGCGCCGCCGCATTTGCGGCTGATTGGAGTTTTACTGGCATAGCCTGACAACATCTCATCTGACCGCAGTTCACTGTTGTTCAATTCAAGTTACCTTTTCCGAGCTCGTTTGACTTATGCCTGGCGCTGAGGCGAAGGTGGAATGCGCGTCTGAAAAGTGTCCCGTTTTTTGTGGTCGTAAAGAGACATTTCTTTATAAACGCGTTTTACTTGGCGATGTTTTAAAAACTCTTTATTTTTGATATTTTTTATGTTCTGTTGGTAGTTTGTGGAGTAGCATCACCTGGGGGGATTAGACAAATGCTGAATTAGAGACGGTAAAAGTGAGTGGGTCCAATATATTGCTCTTAAAAAGTACAATGGTTACAATGTTTCCGACGCCCATATAATATAATATATATTTCCTTGGATCTGACTGGGTGGGCAAGCTGTCAATCTTCCCGTAGCTCCGCCCCTGGTTGTCAGTCTCCAAATGTTGTTTCAAGTTCATTCTCTTTTACTCTCCCCAGGCTGTCTGTCTTGCTGAATTTAAACAGATTCGAAGTATCAAGTATAATGCACAAACTGATGGCAAAACATTGTTACTTATTGATATTGAGGGTGCCAGACAGGTAAGAATGTGGTATTTTAGGTTGTTAAACTTTATATCCACAATGCCACTCTTGTATTAAACTAGCCATGACCTTCTTTCCATTCGTAGCCTCTCTCTGTCAGTGTGGCATCTCTTGCTACTGCGGAGAACATGGCTGATCTGATCGATGGGTACTGTCGGCTGCTTAACTACACAGACTCATCTTTGATAGCTGGACCAAATAAAAGTAAATCTCAAGGTAAGGCCCAATTAATGAATGTCTGCAAATGTCCATAGTCATCTGGCAAAGTGTCAATTAAAGGATTTTGTGTGAGCTAGTTTCAGAGGCATTTACCAATGAGATAAATTACTAAAAGTTTTCCAGTTGATCTGAGAATAAAGTTTATAGCAGCGTTCTTCTGAACGCTGTGCATTTTGAATCATGTCTTTTGTGATTAATGTGGGTTTGGGAAATGCCATATATCTCTGTGTTGCAAACTGTGATTTATCTTTGCTATCTTAGGAGTGCAGTTGCGCAACTCTCTTCCTGAAATTCCTTCTGGGTAAGTACATCAACATTCCTCTGTCTCTGTTTTCTTCTCCACAGAAAGAATAATAATTACTATAACTCAAAAGTGATCTCATATGGAATAATTTACAAGAAGTGAGATAGATCTGGACATGCTTATTAAACATTGCACAGTTTTTAGATACTTTGTCCTTAACGCTGTTCACTCTTTCCTGCTGTTAGGAAGCAGACAGAAAGCTTCAGATACAGCAGTGAGTATCAGACCCTCCTTTACTTACAATCCCATTCAGGAACACAGCTTGATATTTACTGTAACATCTTTTCGACAATGTGAATAACATCAACTCCATTTTTCAGACTCTGATATATACTGCGAAATCCCAGATGAAAAGCCGCCACCACCTGGTATGTAAAGGAATTGTTTTATAGCACTGTAAAATCAATATTGTTTGTACTGTATTGATGTTTTTTATTGATGTTCGAGTCCTCTCATAGTTTTTCATGTGTTTCGCAATAGCAAAGGTGGGCCTATACAGGAAAGACATTGTCCTGAAATGTATGCTGGGTGAAGGGTTCTTTGGGGAGGTTCATGAAGGAGTTTACCAGAAAAAGGCAAGCAGTTCTTCCCGACACTTTAGTCATGTGATTATGCAAACGAATTCTAATAGGCTTTTAGTGGGTCAAATCTGGGTTTAGCATAATGTTGTTAGATGTCTCACAATAACATTAGTAAATCTTATCATCAGTGACTTAACTAACATGATTATGAATATTTTAATTGAATAGTTAGAATTTTCAATAATTGTCTTGGTTAGAATGGGGAGAAGATCAGTGTTGCGGTGAAGACCTGTAAGGAGTGTGCACCTGACGTCAGAGAGAAGTTTGTTGGTGAAGCAGGTATGTGAATGAAAACTTAACTTAAGGTATTTATTAAAGCCTATGACATAAGTGTGTCTGACGTCAAGAGATCTGTGTTTTTTTTTGGACCTGTGGACTTTTAGACAATAAATATATAATTTGTGTATATACAACAAGTACATATCACCAGAGAATTCTGTCATTGTCTGTCACAACCGTCATTTTTTTCAAGCATATCTCAAATGATATATTGTTTAATAACATTATCTGGTGGAAATAACATTATAAATATTTTGGAGTAAATTATCAGACTCCTTTATCTTGCTAAGGCTAATATCATAGCTAGCATTTTATGTCTTTTACATACACATATTTAATAAATATTTTTGCATATTTTGAAAAAATTGCAGCTTGATTAGAAATGATGCACAAGAAAAAAGTTATATTTACCTTGCTTTTTATTTATTTATTTATTGCATTATTCTACTACACCAGTGGTTCTTATCCAAGGGGTCGGGGCCTACTAGGGGCCTTCAGCACACTTCCAAGGGGTCTCTAGATGACTTAAAATGACTTAAAATAAGACAAAACAAGATTTAAAATACTACAAAACAGCTAAAAATCTAGATTATCAGATAATTGTTATTTTAAATCACCACCACAACTGTTTTTTCTTTTGATATGTGAAATACTGTATAAGAAGGCCTAATATTAAAAGTGAAAAAGTCATGAAAATTAAAGGATTAGTTCACTTTAAAATGAAAATTACCCCAAAAGTTACTCACCCTCAAGCCATCCTAGGTGTATATGACTTTCTTCTTTCTGATGAACACAATCGGAGTTATATTAATAAATGTCTTGACGCATCAAAACTTTATTATGGCAATGAATCGGACCAATGAGTTTGAAGCTCTAGAAAGCGCATCCATCCATCATAAACGTACTCCACATGGCTCCAGGGGGTTAATAAAGGTTTCCGAAGCGAAGCGTTTGTGTAAGAAAAATATCCATATTTAACAAGTTATGAAGTAAAATATCTATCTTCCGCCAGACACCTTCCATATTCAAAGTACAAATAAAAGCTTTTTTAGTAAGTTGAATACAGAAAAAAAAAAAAAAAAAAAAAAATTATAATTAATATATGTTTCTAGTTGTCTCGCTTGGCTAAAATATTTTATCTGGTAGACATAAAGTCATACAATTTATTCAATAATATATAATAAATAGTTTTCACAAAATAGATTTTGAAGTTTTATGTAAGGGTTAATGATGGAGTTTCTTTTTCTGGGTCCCTTTGGAATCTAGCAAAAATATTCAGTAAAGGCATGATACAGTGGTACTATGCTTAATGTTAAATAATAAGTAACTGTATTCTTTTTTGCATTATAACATCCCATCTGTCTAGTTATCATGAAGAACCTAGACCATCCACACATAGTGCGGCTGATCGGTGTCATTGAGGAAGACCCTGTATGGATCGTCATGGAGCTGTGTCAGCACGGAGAGGTAAGTAACAGCTCTGTTCATGGATGTTATCACTCTTATTTTTATTATATGTCAAAACACATCTTTTGGAAAATTGCAGGGCCAATAATGTTGTCACTTTGAGGGATTATTTTGGCAAGGGTAGTAATACATTATGTGAGATAGAGCGGTTTACATAACTTTTAAATTAAATCAATAAAATTCCCTTTCAATCCATAGTGTAATTCCATTTGCCGAACGACTATGATTGATGTAGCAAACTCAATTAAGTGAATGCCATAGATGTGGCTCTCTTAATATTTACAGGCTCTGTAAAACCGTCATAAACTGTTTACAAACTCACAGGAAGTTCAGTATTGAATGAATCAACACCACTGATTCTTGTCAGTCAAGTGGTGGTAAGCACAAACATGGGCATAATTTAATACAGTAAGTCAATCCTTTAGAAACCATCATAGGGCCTGAAAAATGCATTTCAGGGCAGAAGAAAAACTGTATTCCTATATGATGTGTAATGCTCCATTTGAATCTTTGATATCTTTCAAAGTGCCTTTATTCTTCCACACTAATCCCTCTCTAAAAATTCTTATTTTGCTCTTACAGCTGGGGAAATACTTGACAAAAAATCAGCAGAGTTTGACCAGCGTGACTCTGGTTCTCTTCAGCCTACAGATCTGCAAAGCGCTTGTTTACCTACAGGGAATGAACATGGTCCACCGGTGCGACTTTCAATTCAGTATTTTTAATTTTCTATCACCCATCTGATATATATTCAAAAGTTTGATGTTGTTACAATTTTTTTATGTTTTTGAAAGAAATCTCCAGAAACACTTTATTATACAGTGTCATTGTTACATATGTTACATGTAGTTTCTCCAGTAATAACTATAATTTATGCATAATTACATGCAACTAACCCTAAACCAAACCAAACCCTAATCCTAACCCTATAGTAAGTACATGTAATTACTTAATATTACTCAGTACTTAAAGGTGCTAAAGAGGATGTTTTGTTTTATACATTTTTGCAATATTACTTGAAACTGTCTTTACTAACTGATAAAAGACTATTTATTAGGTGCACTGAAAGTAGTTATATTAATATACATCATCTGTGCACGAGGTAGGGCCTTAAAAACATCAGCCAGTCGTTTACGTGATCATCGCGTAAACGATTGGCCCTCTGGCTTGTCAATCACTGCCATGACGTTCCTTGTGAGAGACGTAGCTGCGCGCTCCAGTAACTTTCCACACTCTACAGGCGCCACATGCAATGTTTTTGTCAGGAGACAGGAGTAACAACTGCAGATTATGAGTTACCTGCGGTGAGTCCGACATAATGAATCCACTAACACGACACAGTGAATGCCGGTGGTAAACACTCGTGTTCCAATACTCGTGAACGAGTTTTGGGAGACATTCCCTTGAAATGAGCTGTGAAGGAGGGGGGTTGTTCTTACACATGCGCTCATTTCAAAAACTCACTAACAGTCTTTGGTTTCTCAGTCGACGAAAAGATCCTCTTTAGCACCTTTAAATGTATAATTGCAGTGTAACAAAGACACTTAAAATAAAGTGTAACCAAATCTCCTATGTCCACCAAAGCTGTATTTACTTGATCAAAAATACAATAAAACAACATTACTGTGAAATATTATTACAATTTAAAATATCTGTTTTCAATTTTAATATATTTTAAAATTGTGTGTGCCTGTGATGGCAAAGCTAAATTTTCAGCATCATTACTCTAGTCTTCACTGTCACATGATCCTTTCATGAAATCTTTCTAATATGCTAATTTGGTGTGCAAGAAACATTTATTATTTTTATCATTTATTATTAATTATGTTGAAAACAGTTTGCTTTATATTTTTGTGAAAACCATGATTTTTTTTTTTATAGGATTCTTTAAGTAGAAAGTTCAAAAGAACAGCATTTATTTGAAATAAATTTAAAAATCTTACTGACCCTAAACTTTTAACTGTTAGTGCATGTACTGTAGTAATGTGTTTATATTTTTAATGCACAGCATTCTAGGAAATCACTCAAATTGTTTATATACATACAGTAAGCCAAAAAGTCCATACTTGGAAGTAATCAGCGTTTTTTAAATAATGGAATATTATGATGTAAAATAAAAACAAAAAATCTGTCCTATATTAGTCACTAATCAAGTAAGTAGATTTGTGACATTGTCCATACAACTCTTTGTACGGATGGTCAGATGTTCTTGATTCCATTGAAGCTCGAGATGCTCTTTAGATCATCTCAATAAATGCTGGAGAATGGGATCATCAGGTTTTACTTAAACTTGTGAAGTTCATACAGCTGGAGTGCGGCTGTCATTACAGCAAAAAAGACAAACCAAATACTAAGACATTGTGAAATCCGTGCATTAATCTTAAATTTTCATTATTGATGTTGTTTGTCATCTATTTGACAGAGACATAGCTGTACGAAATGTGCTTGTTGCCACCCCTGATTCTGTGAAACTGGGTGACTTCGGCCTTTCCAGATACATAGAGGATGAAGAATATTACAAAGGTTACCTCAGCTGTTTTACACACTCATAAAAGCTGTAATTTTTTAATCATTTCATGATTCATTGTTTCATTCCCTGTTGAAACTGCATCTAAACTCCTCTAATGCCACATAACATTAATCTTCAAAAATATAGTTGTGTTGATGTTTATTTTTTGTTTAGGAAGCGTAGCAATTTCTCATTACCTTGCATTATGTCTGCAGCATCTGTTACTCGTTTACCAATCAAATGGATGGCTCCTGAATCCATTAACTTCAGACGCTTTACTGCGGCCAGTGATGTGTGGATGTTTGGTGAGTGAATAGAAGAAAATCATCAGATTTAACACATGGCCAGTGTACCAACCAATAACACTGTTACAATAATTTAGTCAGACGCTTGTTTGGCTAATAAATAGTGCCAAAACTTTTTTGTATATATTTATACTTTAAGTCTGGTGTTTAGAAACAAGTATATATAAAATCTTTATTAGTCATCGTAAAGTTCTTGGAAGGCACATGATTCATTTTTATGAATCCAATTTCCTGTTTTGGCATGCTTAACCACCTCCTGCTTGAAAACATTATTCAGTGCTCCAGGCCCACTATCAAACTTAATTTATACAAATTATTATACAATAACTGACTGTCATTTCCTTCACAATAATTTGCTAGATCTTATTTCTTGGTATGATTACCAAATAATCATTTTGATATAAAACTCAACTAATCTTTCTTCTGTACTGTATTTATATTAGTCTTCAATTAACTGATATCTTCCTTTATATTGAGCTTGAGATGTCAACAGATTTTATTTCTGAAGCCCCTCACTGACACATTGGGTAAATAACACATGACTAGAGAGACAGAGAATCCTCTTTTTCTGGGCCTCAGCTGCCATGTTCTGTGAATCATGAGCTTTCACTCAGTCTTTCTGATGGATGGCTTCACATAAGAGTGCTGCCTTTCCAGATGCGCTATCTTCAGTACTGAAGTAAGTAAAAAGTGCTGCACAGACGATCCCAACACAGTTACTCAAGCTTTGGCCTTCACTTTTCAGAAAAGAGGAACTGAAATTTAAAGCTGCTGTAGGGAGTTTTTAGAAAACGTTGACTTAGCCTGAAAATTTGAACAAGCACAACTCACAGGTCACTCCCCCTTGCTCTCTGCTGCGCTACAGCCTTCCCTCCACAGCTCCTCCCCCATCACAACGGAGCCTGCCGTGAACACGCAGGCTAGTAAGCAAGCAGGGCCACCGATGGCGGCGGATAAACAGTTATAGCACATTCACTGATACGGACGAAACATCAACAATATGATTTACATTGACTATGGCCTGCCCATACTTTGACTACAAACTTGGTCCTCAAAACATTACGTATTTTGCAATACATGTAATGTAACTATATGACGTTGCACTATTTCTATAAGTAATAAAGAGCTAGTAAGATAATATAACGGTAACTAATGTTACAGTACGCAAGTAATTATTCTGTCGATATGTAATGCTAAATAAGGTTTGCTAGTACATTATTTCAGCAACATGACAAGACAGTGAATTAGTAGGTTTCAATAGTTGCTTTGCACAGTGTGTGACATTTTATCTGTATGTTATGCGGCTAAAGTTTTGACACCGAGTCAATGGGCTCCGACAAAGAATTAACACCCAGCGACTTTGAGTCGGGTGGGGAAAAGAGGAAGCATCAGGCAGGGGACGAGCAGGCCTGTTTTGAAATTATCTTAGTTGTGTAGTTCTTAAAAAATGAATCAAATCAAGCAGGGATACTTACTTGTCAAGCAGAAATGTGGCTAACTCTGCATCGGTTTTTAATCCTTTCAGGACACGTAGCTCCCTCCACCTCGTTTTATTTAGGGCTCTATGTAATTCTTTCTTTTTGGCTTTTTTATCATCGTCATCTGTCTTTTTCCGTTTACCCGTCTCTATTTTATGAGAAGGAGCCACTCGAGGAATTGGCAGTTTGGATTGTTTTTCCGCCATAAGCAAAGCCGCGGCACATCGGTAATCTTGAATTTGAGCGCCTGTACGCGCTGGCGCTGTGCATGAGAGGGGTGTGTTCAGCGCGCACGCAAGCTTGATTGACACTGCTAAGACACTCCTCCTGGCTCTGATTGGTTGTTTCTTACCGGGAGCGGTGTATTTCTGCAAATGGCAATAGGACCACTGGGAGGAGCCAGAGGAGCTTAATTTTTTTTCAAAGATTATCTGTCTCATATTTTTTTACTGTCAGGACATAATGACAGGTTTAACAAATATGTAAAAAATGCATTTTTACAAAAGTTACCTACTGCAGCTTTAACTGTCTTTAATGTTCTTTTGGATTAATTTAATGCATATTTGCTTATTGTAAGTATTAACTTCTTTAAAAAAAAAAAAAAGGTAGCACTTTACACTTTACAGTAAGGTCCCATTAATAACTAACATTAACAGTGAGCAATTCATTTTTAAAATATTTATTAATCTTTGTTAACATTAGATAATAAAAATACAACTGTTTGTTGTTAGTTCGTGTGAACCCAGGTCGATTAAATAATATTAACAGATACAAATTTTGACTTTAAAAATTTATTAATAAATGTTGAAATTAACATTAACCAAGGTTAAAGGTAGGGTAAGCAAATTTTTTCATAAACACTTTTTGTTATTCTGGTTTAAACTCTCTTTAAATCCTGATAACAATCAATGATAGAAGTGATCTAAATATTTTAAAAAAAAAATACATATATTGTCTGTGGAAGTCTCAGGACCAAAAAATTGTCTGAATGGAATTATACAATGTAATACTTATACATTTTTAAAACACAGAGCATTCTGGGAATTTACTTGGATTGTTTATATGCATACAGTGGGCTAAAAAGTCTAAGACCATACGTGAAAATAAAAAAAGGTTTTACGATTTGAATTTTTAATGTAAAATGAAAAAAATGTTAAGTCACTGATGAAATAAGTAAATTTGAGAATGAGAAGAGTAAAATTTGATTCCTCCTCATGATCATTATTTTTTCTCATGTTTCTCCCATCCAGCTGTGTGCATTTGGGAGATTTTGAGCCGAGGTAAACAGCCGTTCCACTGGCTGGACAATCGTGATGTGATTAACCAGCTGGAACAGGGCAACCGGCTGCCCAAACCTGAGCAGTGCCCTCCTGCCCTGTACTCACTCATGACCCGCTGCTGGAGCTACGACCCCCGCGAGAGACCCACCTTCACTGAACTAGCCTGCAATATCAGGTTTCTGCCCTATAATAATTACTGTTATTGATATGAGAACATTGCATTAACTGACATTTTATTCATCTTTTTCCATTGTGTTTATATTCAGTGTAACTAACACACTCTTTTTACCAGCGATGTCCACCAAATGGAGAAGGAGGCAGAGGTGGAGAGAGAGAGGGACAAAGTCCGTAACACCCGGTTCCTAGAGCCCAAGTTTAACATTAGTGAACCTCCACCAAAGGTAGCTCTCAGCTTTCATTTGCTTTTTATTTGCCCTTACACTCAGTTACAGCAGCACATTCTTCTTAACAGTCAGTGTATTTTGTTTACACCTCTAGCCTTCCAGAGTCAATACTGCCCGCTTTGGAAATACTCTTGGAGTCGGCCTACATCTTCAGGTAGTTTATTCTTTTTGTTTAAATGTTCTATAGGAAAAGTATACTTTTAGGTTTAAAACACTAAGCACTGAATTGTTGTAAATATAGAATAATTGAACATTTAAGCATATATTGCATATACCTATACTCTATATTGTATATAGGAGTATAACATTGTACATGATAAATGTAAAAAATTATAATTTAATTTTACATTAACTCAATCTGTTCTGCTCTTATTTTCACCAGCTTAATGAGGCTTTATGTGCCAGTTCCCCAGACCTGGCTAGCCCATGTGATTACCAGTCACCTGTGGACTCAACCAACCTCCTGTCCGTTCCCAAGTCTTCACCCCGACGCCTCAGTCTTGGGGTAAAATTAGGCCATGATGTCTATTTTAAATGTATTTTTATTTGATTTCATTATTTTATTATCATTTGTTTTAAGAATTTTTTTATTTTTAAAAATGATAAAATAAAATAACTGCAGACTTTCATTAGAAGCTATATGTGTTTGTGTGTGTAGGAGGGTGAGTTCAGTTTTGGGCCATCCAGTAAGGAAGATGCCCAGCGGCTGTGGCAGGTGGAGAAGGATCGCATGCAGGATACTATGAAGATGCAAAAAGAGCAGATGGAGGAGGACACAAAATGGTTAAAAAAAGAGGAGAAGCTTCTGGTAAGGAGGAAAACCTTTTTACCCATCTCTTATTTATGGAAATATAGGTCTGTCTTTAATATTTGTTATAATACACATTGTGTATGCTCACTGCTCTTTCTCAGGACCCAATGGTTCATGAGGACACAAATATTCCTGAGGTATGTTCTTTAATTTTTAAATCCATATTACATGTTTTATCAATTATATTTTCATTCCAGATTTCAGTTCATAGTACTATGTAAAAAAAAAACCTGAATGTAAAATTTTATTGTCACATAACTTGACAACACCAATAATTATTTTTTTATTTATTAACAGGCACCTGAACCGCCACTTAGTTATGGTAAGTCCTCTGTTGATTCAAAGTGCATTCAAAGCGATAATTTTACTCAATTTCAAATCAAGATACGGCTGTCAATCTATTGCAAATTATATTGCATGTATCTATATTTGATGAGAAAATTTATGTAATTCTTGTGTCGTATTAACCTGTTACCTCCTATACTGACTGTTTCCTGTATCTACTTAAAGCTGAACTGCATCATCCTCCTTCAAAACCACCCAGAACTGCAATGCAGGTAAAGACTCATTTACACTTATGTACAGTATGCAGGTTGTATATGTTTAATGTGTAAATAATTGACCCAACTTTCCCAGTACAATTATTGTAACCATAATTCATTTTTATGTCTGTTCTCTCTCTTTCAGCCCACTCCTACAGCAGAGCTGGACCGCTCAGAGGATAATGTGTACCAGTGTGTCATGGACGTCGTGAAAGTGGTGGTGCAGCTGAAAAATGACATTAACACACTGCCATCTACTGAATACATCTCTCCTGTCAAGGTGAGATTAGGCCTGGGCGGTATGAAGATATATCGTAGTGACGATATAAAGTGTCTGTCATAGAGATGTAGAGTACTACTTAAATTTATTGACACTTATAAGTGATAAAGAAACATGAATGAATGAATGAGAAAATAAAAAGTGGGACGTGTGATGTTAAAAAGTGTTAAGTGCAATAAGCTTTGAAAAAAACAAAAAACTAAATGCATTACTCATACTGACTGACAGCGTAATATATATCTGGTGCTGTCTGAGTCATTATTGTTAATCAAAGTCAAGTCTTCTTCATGTATATAGCGCTTTTTACAATGCAGATTGTGTCAAAGCAGCTTTACAGTGATAACAGCAAAATAGTTTTGGCTGCACAGCAGCTCTAGAAGAAAATGGTGAACCAACAAAAGACAAGAGAAAATCACACTTCTCTTGACTGAATTAATTTTGTATCTTATAACTAATAAGAATCAGTTTATATTTAATTCATACAGTGAAGACTATACATTAAAAAATATTTATGTCTAAATTTAATATTTTTGTAATCGAACATATAACATATATCGGCATATAAAATTTCCATCCATTTGGATTACACTGTTTTAAGAGAAACTCATGAACCTTATTGTGATGCATATTTGTCAGTTATACATAAATGAAACGGGTAAGATTTAATGGCATAGACTATTAGGATCTATTTTATTTTGTTCAAATAATCATATTTTCAAAATGCATTTATTCAAATCATCATAATGTTCTTTTGATTTTAATATAATTTATTCACTTAAAAATGTATGTGAGTTAAAAATTATGAACATGGTTAAAATATGGCTAGCTAAGGAACAAGCAATATTCAGTTAGTTAAAATGTATGAGACTGAAACTATATCATAAACAGTGAAATAAAATTTCCCATTGAGAAATAAGATTTTGGTGATATCACCTAGTGATAGCAAAAACAAAAAGCCTAGATTTAAAACTTATTACAATTTTGGTCTGAGGATTGTGCTATGTGGATTCACACACTTTTAATGTTTTTGCCTGTTCATTTGCAGACTGTCGGACTCTCATTAAGAAATCTGATCAACAGTGTGGATGATATACTACCAACTCTGCATGATTCCTGTAGAACAGAGGTATCAGACCTGATTTCATGAGACTATGGGTCCTATCATACATCCAGCACAATGCGAAGCCAGGTGCAACGCAAGTGTTTTTTGCTAGTTTCAGCCTGACGCAGTTATCATTTTCACGTCCTGCGTTACGTTGTTTAAATAGCAAATGCATTTGCGTCCAATTGTGCGCCCATGGGCGTGCTGGTCTGAAAACGAGGTGTGTTCAGGCGCATTGTTGGCGCATTACTATTTTGAGGCAACAGAAATAGAGTTGCGGCATTGACCAACTGAAACCTGGTCTAAAGTAAATGGTGCAATATTTCGTTAGTAATATGTGCCTATATGCGGGTGCACCACGCGTACACTCACGCATTAGTGCACAAACATGCCAAATATTAAAAATAAAAAGGACTACAATGTAAAAGATTATTATTGTGTGCATAATGATAAACATGCTTTGGTGGAATCCAGCTTGTCCCATAAATGGTCTGCTTGTACGCTTTAACCTCATGCACGAGCAGATCCGTTTCCTCGCTAGAGAAGCATTCAGTTCCCATTCAGTCGGTCACGTTCGACGTACGTCGGACAGACCGACGAATAGGAATCTCGCTAGAGAGGCCAATCTACTTCGAGTGTAACTAAACGAGCCAATGCACATTGGCATGCAATCATATGCATCAGCTGCTCGCCTCGCAGCGCGGGTATATAATGAGCAGCAGGTGCGTTGCATCTTCAGCTTTTCGCTTCGGAGCCGAACGGTGTTTGTTCCTGTTCTCTACAAGCGAGTGTCTGCTAGAAGACGAGTCAAGCTTTTGGTTGAACTTCTCTTTTTTTTCCGAGTGCGGGCGAACAGCACAGCAGCGGGGTCGACGTCCTCTCTTTTTCTGTTTCGTTTGCCGTTTTTGAGCAAATAGCTGTTTGACAGCGTCAGAAGGCTGTTCTCACGGCCGGTACGGTGCGCTTTTGAGCGCTGAAAAGCCGTTTTTACGGCTGGTAAGAGTGAGCGCCTTCAAAGAGAGAGAAAGCACATGACAGGCTGCACACAATCCCTGTCTGTGTTGCGGTGGCCGTTCCCCTGCGTGCTTCAGCACTTCTAAAAGAGTAAAGTCCCTGAAAGAGCTTACACAAGTAGATTCGCGTCTTTTTAAAGACGACATCCTACTTGTGTTTCTGGATGCGATCGTTCCTGTCCTCACTGACGGCCACGATCACCGTTTCGCATGTCTGGGCGCGTGCTGAAATGATGTTCGTGGGTGTTCATGTTTTCATATGAGAACATGATCACGTCGACACGCCGGTCGTGACTCTTCTTTCTCCGGGAAGCTTGAGTCCCCTCTGTTGTTGGCCAGCTGCCGCTTGTGTGTAAAAGCACAGCCGCGGCTCTGCCCGACACTCTGGGAGACCGCGGAGATCAGCGAGAGCAAACCTCTCGCTCCTCTGCGTGTCGTGTGCCGTCGAGCTGCCGGGCTGCAGCGCGGGTTGTCACGGCAACCCAGCGCTCGCTCGGCGCTCTAGATGCGCGGTTCCCTTGCGTAATCTCCATTGTAGCGCCCTCTCTGGTGCACCAGAAGAGGTCTACTTTGCTGATATGGCTTGGGTGACATGAGGTTGAGGGGTTCCTTCGGGGAACCAACCCCCTAGGGCCCCTCCCTCTCTAGCGCATTGCAAGCTGTGCAGTTTCTGGATTGAATTGCTGGTCCTTTTCATAGGGGAACCTAGCATTTCATTCAGAGCTCCAGCTGAGGGACAGACGTCGATTGCAGCATCGGAGAGAGTGCTGTTATGCTCTGGAAATGAGGGTGACGCTGCCCACTGTAATGGTGTGTGCTTATGCTGACTCAGATTCAGAGTTTACAGCCATGCTTTCCTGGGTCTTCCAGATGTGCATGGAAAACTTGGCAGTATGGGGGTATATTGGTGCCATAAATATGGAATGCCAAAGGTGCCAATCTGCATAAGTTTTTCCTCTCTCACTACCCTCTTGGATGGGGTGGCTGTACACAGACCACACCCACCCTGCATGTGAGGCCAAGGCACTCTTTTTGCAGGAGGGTAGTTCTGTGCTGGGGTTGAGCTGCGCTTGTTGACTAACCGTGATCAAAGTCACGGCGCAGGCCCTCAGCCAGACGATGTCCACCTCCGTGGTCCAGAAGTGCCCCCTGGCTTACCTTGTGAGGTGTGAGAGGTTGTCAAGCTAAATGCTTTCTCAATGCTCCCATCTTACGAGGTGGCCTTTCGGTGACACTGTCGAGGACTGAGCCCAGCGGTTCTCCTCAGTTAGTAGCGGATAGGGGAGCTTCCCATGACAAACCATTGAGTTCCTCTTGGGCCGCCCCTCAGTCTGCTCGTCGCCAAGGGTGTTGTCCCCTGCAAGAAACTCCGGCCCAGCAGGCTCTGCTGTATCCATTGCGGGGAGATGACGCCTCCCGTCTCTGCAGCTGTTTAACTGGTTGGTGAGAATCACCCCTGAGACGGGCGACCCAGAGATGGGTGGGGCTGCTCTTCCACCCCTGGAGGAGGGCCAGGTGGTAAATCCTTTATTGGGTTTGTTTCTGTTCCGCCACTGACCCAAGAGGCAGCGGTACCCAAATTTTAAAGAGCAGTTCCTCCATTTCCAGGTCTGAAGAGGGTTTGGAGAGCAGTGGGAGGAGAAAAACCTCACCACTCTCATCCCCCTCTTCTGTCGCCAGCGGACAGCAGCGAGCAGCGGGCAGCCAAAGCCTCGACTGCTCCCTCTGTCCATCCGTGGAGCCAGGTAAGTGTTGCCTAGCACACTGTGACGCTGCTTCGGGCCGCCTCACAAAGAGAGCCCCCCGAGCCGTGTCCCTGTGTTCCACCTCGCTGCCCTGCTGCGGGTACACCGGTGGTCCCTTTGGTCCTGCTTGTACGGTCTCTGCGAGCCGGGTTAGCGCTCCCCAGTCCGTCTCGCTGGCTCCTTCGGACCATCAGGGTCGGCTTTGCGATTCAGTTCGCCCGGCTCCCCCCCCCCAAGTTCAGGGACGTCCTCTTCACTACAGTGAAAGATGCCGATGCCCCTGTCCTGCGTGCGGAGATCGCAGTCCTACTGGCGAAGGACGCGATAGAGCCGGTCCCTCCAGCCGATTTGAGGTCGGGGTTCTACAGCCCCTACTTCATTGTACCCAGGAAAAGCGGCGGGTTACGACCGATCTTGGACCTGCGAGTTTTGAATCGGAGCCTCCACAAGCTACCATTCAAAATGCTCACGCAGAAACGCATTTTCGAGTGCATCCGTCCCCGAGATTGGTTTGCAGCGATTGACCTGAAGGACGCGTACTTCCATGTTTCAATTCTTCCGCGACACAGGCCATTCCTGAGATTCGCGTTCGAAGGTCGAGCATATCAGTACAGAGTCCTACCCTTCGGGCTGGCCCTGTCTCCCCGCGTCTTCACGAAAGTCGTGGAGGGAGCCCTTGTTCCCATGAGAGAACGGGGTGTTCGCATTCTCAACTATCTCGACGACTGGCTCA
Organism: Chanodichthys erythropterus; assembly: GCF_024489055.1. NCBI lineage: Eukaryota > Metazoa > Chordata > Actinopteri > Cypriniformes > Xenocyprididae > Chanodichthys > Chanodichthys erythropterus. Next base: position 1,435,974 of record NC_090224.1, on the reverse strand, counting down.
TTCTAGCACAGTCCCGGGATCAGTTGTGCAAACACAGGGATTTGGTGCTCAGACACCTCAGCCAGTTGGGGCTTCAGGTCAACTGGGAAAAGAGCAAACTCGCCCCGGTGCAGAGGATCTCTTTTCTCGGTATGGAGTTGGATTCGGTCGAGCAGATAGCACGCCTCACAGAGGAACGTGCTCGGTCAGTGTTGAACTGCCTGGATACATTCAATGGCAGGACAGCGGTCCCACTGAAGTTCTTTCAGAGGCTCCTGGGGCATATGGCGGCTGCTGCGGCTGTAACACCGCTCGGTCTGCTTCATATGAGACCGCTTCAGCACTGGCTTCACGGCCGAGTCCCGAGATGGGCGTGGCAGCGCGGCACATTCCGGGTGCCAATCACTCAGGAGTGCCGCCGAACCTTCAGTCCGTGGTCGGACCCCTTGTTTCTTCGGGCAGGAGTGCCCCTAGAACAGGTGTCCCGGCATGCTGTGGTGTTCACAGATGCTTCTGCCACCGGCTGGGGTGCCACGTAATACGGGCATGCAGTCTCAGGGGTTTGGACGGGACCCCATCTGCATTGGCACATCAATTGCCTCGAGTTGCTGGCAGTACGCCTTGCTCTGAGCCGCCTCAAAGGCCTGCTTCAGGGCAAGCATGTACTGGTCCGTATGGACAACACTGCGACCGTTGCGAACATCAACCGTCAAGGTGGTCTACGCTCCCGTCGCATGTCACAACTCGCCCGCCATCTCCTCCTGTGGAGTCGGAAGCATCTGAGGTCGCTTCGCGCCATTCATGTCTCCGGTGTGCTCAACCGTGTGGCCGACGAGCTATCATGAGCTGCGCTGCCAGGAGAGTGGCGACTCCACCCCCAGGTGGTTCAGCTGATCTGGAGAGAATTCGGAAAGGCTCAGGTAGACCTGTTTGCCTCACCAGAAACCTCCCACTGCCAGTTGTTTTACTCTCTGACCGAGGGGACACTCGGGACAGATGCACTGGCTCACAGCTGGCCCCGGGGCCTGCGCAAATATGCGTTTCCCCCAGTGAGCCTACTTGCACAGACCCTGTGCAAAGTCAGGGAGGACGAGGAGCAGGTCTTGTTAGTTGCGCCTTACTGGCCCAACCGGACCTGGTTCCCAGAACTCTCACTCCTCGCGACAGCCCCTCCCTGGCCCATCCCTCTGAGGAAAGACCTTCTTTCTCAGAGACTGGGCACTCTTTGGCACCCGCGTCCAGACCTCTGGAAACTCCATGTCTGGTCCCTTGGACGGGATGCGGAGGTTCTAGGTGACTTACCCCCTGAGGTACTTAACACCATCACTTCGGCACGTGCACTGTCTACGAGACGTGCTTACGCCTCCAAAGTGGAACCTGTTCGTCGAGTGGTGCCCTTCTCGCCGGGAAGACCCCCGAAGATGCTCGATCAGAGTCGTGCTTTCCTTCTTGCAGTAGGGTTGGAGTGTAGGCTGTCCCCCCTCCACCCTCAAAAGTCCATACTGCTGCTATATCCGCTTACCACGACCACTTAGATGGCAAATCTGTTGGTCAGCACGTCCTGGTCATCAGGTTCCTTAGGGGGCGAGACGGTTAAATCCGTCTCGTCCCCTCTCCATACCCTCTTGGGACCTCACTCTGGTGCTGAGAGCACTTCAGATTGCTCCCTTTGAGCCTTTGCTGTCAGCAGACTTAAAGATTCTGTCTATGAAGACTTTGCTGCTGGTGGCATTGGACTCCATCAAGAGGGTAGGGGACCTGCAGTCATTTTCGGTCGACGAATCGTGCCTGGAGTTCGGGCCGGGTGATAGCCACGTGGTACTAAGACCCCGGCCTGGCTATGTGCCCAAGGTTCCTACCACTCCCTTCAGGGACCAGGTGGTGAGCCTGCAAGCGCTGCCCTCGGAGGAGGCAGACCCAGCCCTGGCTTTACTCTGTCCAGTCCGCGCTTTGCGACTGTACATAGACAGAACCTAAAGCCTCAGGACCTCAGACCAGCTCTTGTCTGTTATGGAGGCCAGCAGAAGGGAAAGGCTGTCTCCAAGCAGAGGATGGCCCACTGGATAGTGGATGCCATCGCCCTGGCTTACCAAGCTCAGGGTGTGCCCTGCCCGCTCAGGTTGCATGCTCACTCCACGAGAGGTGTCGCATCCTCCTGGGCGCTGGCTCGTGGCGCCTCGCTGACAGACATTTGTAGAGCTGCGGGCTGGGCGACACCTAACACGTTCGCTAGATACTATAGCCTTCGTGTCGAGCCGGTCTCCTCCCATGTTCTCGCCACAGGTCAGAGGCACGGAGAGGCCCCGGCTTAGTGTCGGCTTGCTGCGCTACATGCGCTTCTTTTCTCCAGAGAGTCCCTACAAGGCAGACCCTGTCGAGTCCTCCAATATCCCTTCGGCAGCCGACGTGGCGGAGCGTCTGGCGCCAGGCCTATACTCCGTTGTATCCTTGAGAACCGGGTTTAGGCTGGGTTCCATATGTGTGACCCTACGGGGATCCCATATGGTTGGTTCCACGGTTGCTCCTAAACGAAGCCCGTGTCTTTCCCTCTGGGAGAACCTACCCTTCATCGGGTTGGAGTCACCCCAGCTCTTCCATATGTAGCACAGCCCTACAGGGTTAGTCCATATGTACTTCTCCACATAACTCCTTCGGGGAAGGATGTGGCTTCCGCAGCGTTCCTTTCCCAGCGAAGGGTACGCTTTCCCAGCGTTATCCAATAGTCTCACTGAATGGGTTTTGGGGAACAGCAGTGATCGACTCTCTCTGTGTTAGCCCTGTCCCACCATCCTCAGGCAAGGGGGTTCAGGTGGCTTGCAACAGAGCGCTGGAAGGGGGCAGCTCCTGTGGCGCTTTGGTAGGGATTCCTATTCGTCGGTCTGTCCGACGTACGTCGAACGTGACCGACTGAATGGGAACGTCTCGGTTACAAAGGTAACCCTCGTTCCCTGAAGGAGGGAACGGAGACGTACGTCCCGTCGCCACAGTCGCTGTACCCCGCTGATGCTGCCGCCTATCCGGTTCGGCTCCTCAGCGAAAACCTGAAGATGCAACGCACCTGCTGCTCATTATATACCCGCGCTGCGAGGCGAGCAGCTGATGCATATGATTGCATGCCAATGTGCATTGGCTCGTTTAGTTACACTCGAAGTAGATTGGCCTCTCTAGCGAGATTCCTATTCGTCGGTCTGTCCGACGTACGTCTCCGTTCCCTCCTTCAGGGAACGAGGGTTACCTTTGTAACCGAGACGTTTTTCCGCTTGCAAATTCCACCATGAATAAATTATGGCGCCATTATAATGCCAATAATGACCGAGCGCACAACTGATGCTTGCGCGTGCAGTAAATCACTTCCGCGAGAGGATAACAGATCTACACGCGCGGAAACGGGAGCCCGTGAGCTCATTTGAAACCGCGCGCGCGCATGTCATCTCCTCTGCGTGCAGATCAAGCCCGAGCACGGACATGACTTCAACTGGTAGGGACATATTATAATAATAATGCAATCAATCAGTCAATAAATAAAGTTTAACCCACTTGCATCTGGTCCATTGATGAAGCCATGTCTAATCGTTTTACAACAGTCGTCCAATCACAACAGACTTCCGGAAGAACTGAATTGACCAATGACATTTGAGCTTACACTGAAATAAGTAAAGTCCCGCCCCACGACTGACAAAAATCAAAAGTGTTCGTGCGAGCGTGAGTGTGGGAAGTGATGGTGCGGGTGTTGCGAGTCAAAGGAAATGACATGTGCGTGCGCAGGTTTAAAATGAGCTCTTGGGCTTCCGTTTCCTCGTGTGTAGATCTGTTATCCTCTCGCGGAAGTGATTTATTCGGTCATTATTGGCATTATAATGCCATCATAGATATAGTGAATCTGCCATGGCGTGAGTGTAGCAGGCTTTTAAAGGGAATGGGAGATGAGACTCTGATTGGTTTATTGCATGTTACAGCCAAAACGCACCCATTACTCATTAAGGGAATTAGAGACAACCCTTTTAGACTGCACGCCAACCATTTTTCCCATCCTTAAACTAGCATAATTGGATTCAGACACGCCCTAAGCGCACTTGCAACTAGATCGTTAAAATAGGGCCCTAACAATATAAAGGTCCATACGGTTTTGCATTTTCATAGTGAAATGCTTCCTAAGTGTTGCTAAAAGTGAGTTTAATCTTCTCTAATACAGATTAGTCTTTAAGAGCACAAAGGTGAATTCAACATTGCTTTATCTCTGCTCTCAGATCGAAGGCACTCAGAAGTTGTTGAATAAGGACTTGGCTGAGCTCATCAGTAAGATGCGTCTGGCCCAGCAGAACGCCATCACCTCTCTGAAGGAAGAGTGCAAGAAACAGATGCTGACTGCGGCCCACAGTTTGGCCATGGATGCCAAGAACCTGTTAGATGCTGTAGACCAGGCACGGGTGCGCTCGAACCTGGCCAGACCCAAACCTGAGGACGCAGACTAGAGGAGCAGCTTGGGACATGCCGACTCACAGCTTGAGTACAGGACAGATTGAACCACCTGTTTGTATTACCACAACACAAACACCAGTATGGGACATGAAACATCCAATAGTTTTACTGCTGTCATATCATGTTAAGTGCTCCATGTAAACTTTTATGATTTAGAAATTTTAGTTTGTTTTTAGATTTTGTTTGGAGAAAACATCTTGTATAAATGTTAATAACAACTAGCTTGCTGATCCGTCTACATGACCCAACATTCCTCTGGACATATTGTCTTAATAATTACATTTTTATGTATTGTAGACCAAAACTATGTAAGAGAATCACATATAAGCAAATATGCCTTTAATGTTTGCAAACAACATTAAAAGATGTTGTTACTGGTATCTGTATTAAAGGAGGTATATGTAGAAATCCAGAAACCCTTGTTATTAGCGACACCGGTGGCCGTTAAGTGAAATGCAGCCTGCAACTTATTGCTTGTGCTTGTACTTGTGCACACATAATGTACAAAAGACTGAACTTGATTTCGAGTTAAAGGTAGGGTAGGCAATTGCAGAGAGGTTAGCAATAGCAAGTTAGCTTTGAAAACATAAGATCCCACCCTCCTTTCAGAGCATCTCCAAAGCCAAGCCTCCTTCAAAACACATGAATGCACACAGCCATAGCAGAGTCTGTAAAGTATCAATTCTCATGGGTTAAATTACCTCCTGTCTCAAAGCACATAACATTACAATAATAATGATCATACCACCTGACTGTCATATCATGTACCATCTGACTGTCATATCATGTACCACCTGACTGTCATATCGTTGATAATGTTGACATAGAAACACATAAATCCAAGTCTGATCACTTGAACAGCTTCAGGTAGAACATCACTGGTTGCTATCTCATAATTACTGTTAAGACATGGCGTGAACACAGCATGAACTCATTTTTTTGTTTTGGGAGGAACTGTAACAGGTGGCTGCTGTTTGTTTTTGGCAATCAGTGGCTGTCTGTCAACAACTCTGCATAGCCTTATCGAACGCATTCTTGGATGTGCAATGTCTGTGCAAGCAGGGTGCGTGTTGGTATCTGATTGGACGAACATTTTTTTTTGGTCCTGAGACTTCCAAATCAAATATATAAACATGTTTTAATATTTATATGTTTAAAAAGTGTTTAAAAACAAATTGCCTACCCTACCTTTAAGAAAGCATCTGATCATAGCGATGTGGATATGTTTGCACCGGGTCTGCAATTCACCGGCATCATGTCAACAGATTAGGTATTAAAATTATACAGTTTGATGATAAAATATATTTGAGAAGCAAAATTCATTTTGTGTGTCATAGAACAGAAGAGAGGCTCTCGGGAGCGTGCATAAACATCACATCCTTTTGATTTTCCTGGCAAAAAACGACCCAAGTCGTCACATAAATATCAGTCTATAGGCTTTCATAGACAACCTAGGAAGACACGGAAGGTCTTTTTTTGTTTGTTTGTTTTTTGTTTAAAAGCTGTTTACACGTAGGTAATAAAAAAAGTAATTAATAAATAAATATTCGGTAACACTTTACAATAAGGATCATTAAACATTAGTTAATGTATTAACTAACATGAACTAGCCATGAGCAATGAATTTGTTACTGAATTTACTAATCTTCGTTAACATTACTTCATGAAAATACAGCGGTTCATTGTTTGTTCATGTTAGTTCACACTGCATTAACTAATGTTAACAAGATTTTAATAATGTACAAGTAAATGTTGAAATCAACATTAAAAAATGATTAATAATTGCTGTATAAGTGCAGTTCATTATTAGTTCATGTTAACTAATAATGTACCTTATTGTAAAGTGTTACTGAAAATTCTTACATATAGCCAGTCTTTAAAGGAACAGTTCATTTAAAAATGAACCCTCATATCATTTCAAACCTTTGACTCTTTCTTCTGCAGAACACAAAAGAAGAAATTTTGAAAAATGTTGGTAACCAAACTGTTGCCAAACACTGAAACATTTCTAAAAATATTTTCATGTTCCACAGAACAAAGACATGCATACAGTTTTATAAAGACATGAGTGTGAGTAAATGACAGAATTTTCATTTTTATGTGAACTTTCTCTTTAAGTCAAACAGACTCACCATTACACGCATACCCACAAACCACTCCATCTCTTTAGTGTAGACTCCTTGATATGAAGAGTACCAAGACATGAGAAATACCAACCGCGGTGATTTTATTTGTGTATTCGGTTATAGTAAGTCACCAAGTCTCTTTCCAGTTGGCACTTTTAATTTGGACAATAATATTCAAGGTTATACAGTACATTCAAATACAAGCGTTTTCATATACAAGCTTCTCTCCTCTCAATTTCTGTCTTAAAAAAAAAAAAAATCAGGCGTTTGGTGCCACATTCCTGATGTCAAACATGCATCTTCTTACCCCATGCAGGGGAAATATTCCAGCTAGGAGGGGCTTTGTGCCCCCATGCTGGTTCTTCCTGTGGAAGCCCATAATTTAGAAGTCCTTGTTGTTCATATATTGTGCTCACTAGCGGGTTTTCTAGATCATGCCTGCGAGCCAGGGTGGGAGAAAGAGCCCGATTGTTCCCAGCAAACATACTATGATGAACATCCATAGGAAGATTCTGTCTATTACCATAGCAACATACTTCCAGTCCTCTTTTACCTGTGTGAAGAGATAAGACAAATGAAGAAAGAAGTTTGTAAAACTTTGATGTTGACTTGACAAATCCTTTCTCGAACATTTAAAATAGATCTTAAAGGCATAATATGTATATTTTCGCTGCTAAAGGTCGTCTGTTCAAAACAAAGGTGTAGCTTGATGACAACAAAATTGAGCGTGGAATCATGGGAGATGTCGTCTTCACCTCACAGCCAGAGGAAAAGAATCCGACGGGACTCGCTCAGGGAGAAATGTTCATGGATGAGATTATTAACGTTACTGCAGTATGAAGCAGGACAGGGCTGCGTGCTGTGGGAGCTGAATCACTGGAGTGATTGCTAATGAGAGATGAGTGCGACACGTCTCGAGAGCAGCGGAACTTTTATTATGCCACAGTCGCCGCTTCTTCCGGTCGAGCGTATGTAGAGTAAATGCAGCGCTGTTTTCATATTAGATACATTTGAGGGTGTTGAAAATTATGTTATAATGTTACTCTGTGCGTTCGCTTAGCTGCTGCTATGAGACACTTGTTGCACACTTCAGTAAGCTAGATCGATTTTAGAATATCATATTAATATAATCAAGAAAACGAGATTCAAACAACAAGAATAAAGGTGTTGAGCTATATAACAGTAATTAGTTTTCTGTCTATAAATGTATCCAAACAGTTATTCCCTTGTATAATAAAAGATATAATATATTAAAGCATCTTTGGTGTTTCCATGGTTTCTACAAAATAAAACCGGAAATCAAGGGTAACGCAGGTATAATGTCATTGATAGGCAATGCACGGACACGGACAGTGTCTTGGTTAAAATTGCTTATTTCTCTGGATTTAAACATTGTTGGAAACATCTGGGATAATGTAAGTACACAAGTCAACAAAATATATAACATTGTTCTAGTGGTTTTTGGATATTTTAATCCAAAAATCTTACATATTGTGCCTTTAACAGGCTAAATTTGATTATGTACTGTAACTTGAAAACTATATAAAATGTTTATGTATCTTATAAATAAATATCAAATAAAAAATAAATAGGATAATACTGAAATTACCATTTTATATACTACCGTTCAAAAGTTTAGGAGCAGTATGATTTTTTTTAAGAAGAAATTTCAATTTCTTTTTCTTTTTGCTTTGACAGGAGTGTGGGCATGTAAAAGTTCTTATAAATAAGAAGGCACCAACCCATTTAAAATCTTAAAAACAAGCAATTAAATCTCAAAATCAATCCTGAAGAGGACAGGAAGCCAGTGGAGCGAGGCTAAAACTGGGGTAATGTGCTCACGCTTTTTAGTCCCAGTTAGAAGCCAAGCTGCTGCGTTCTAGACTAACTGTAAGTGATGAAGAGATGACTGATCCAATCCAACAAAGATTTACAGTAAAGTAGTCTAGTCAAAACATAATAAAAGCATGAATAAGGCTTGATTTTAGCCAACAGTCTCAGCTGGAAGAAACTGGCTTTTACAACAGAATTTAAATTTAAATTTTATAAATTTCAAATTTAAAAGCACTTTCAATAATCACACCGAGAAAATTACCAAGAGCATCTACACAGGCACTTAAATCCCCAGAACGAACAAACACAACAACCTCAGTCTTATTATAAGACAAAGAAAGTTTTGATCCAACCATATTTTTAAATCTCTCAGGCAGTTAAGCAATGGCTGAACTGAGTCTTTGTTATTTGTTTTCATGGGCAAATAGATTTGTACATCATCTGCATAGAAAATGCAAGGAAATATTGTGTGTGTTTTTTTAAATGGTCCCCAAGGGCAGCAACAGAGAAAACAGCATGGGGCCCAGTTTTGGGACGCCGGCCTTTACGTGCACATAAACTTTAATGACATCCCATTCTTAATCCGTGGGAGTTGGCCCACCCTTTGCAGCTATAAAAGCTTCAGCTCTTCTGGGAAGGCTTTCCACAAGGTTTAGGAGTGTGTTCATGGGAATTTTTGACCATTCTTCTAGAAGCGCATTTGTGAGGTCAGGCAGTGATGTTGGTTGGTCTCCGCTCTAATTCATCCCAAAGGTGTTCTATCGGATTGGGGTCAGGACTCTGTGCAGGCCAGTCAAGTTCCTCCACACCAAACTCAACTCATCCGTGTCTTTATGGACCTTGCTTTGTGCACTGGTGTGCAGTCATGTTGGAACAGGAAGGGGCCATTCCCAAATTGTTGCATGGAATTGTCCAAAATGTCTTGGTATGCTGAAGCATTAAGTGCTCCTTTCACTGGAACTAAGGGGCCAAGCCCAACCCCTGAAAAACAACCCCACACCATTATCCCCCTCCACCAAACTTTACACTTGGCAAAATGCAGTCAGGAAAGTCCCGTTCTCCTGACAACCGCCAAACCCAGACTTATCCATCGGATTGCCAGACAGAGAAGCGTGATTCGTCACTCCAGAGAACACGTCTCCACTGCTCTTGAGTCCAGTGGCGGCGTGCTTTACACCATTGCATCCGAAGCTTTGCATTACACTTGGTGATGTAAGGCTTGGATGCAGCTGCTCGGCCATGGAAACCCATTCCATGAAGCTCTCTATGCACTGTTCGTGAGCTAATCTGAAGGCTACATTAAGTTTGGAGGTCTGTAGCTATTGACTCTGCAGAAAGTTGGCGACTTCTGCGCACTGTGCACCTCAGCAAGCGCTGACCCCGCTCTGTGATTTTACGTGGCCTACGACTTTGTGACTGAGTTGCTGTTGTTCCCAATTGCTTCCACTTTGTTATGATACCACTTACAGTTGACGTTGGAGTATTTAGTAGTGAGGAAATTTCAAGAATGGACTTACTGCACAGGTGGCAACCTATCACGGTACCACGCTTGAATTCACTGACTCCTGAGAGCGACCCATTCTTTCACAAATGTTTGAAGAAGCAGTCTGCAAGCCTAAGTGCTTGATTTTATACACATGTGGCCATGGAAGTGATTGGAACGCCTGAATTGAATGATTTGGAGGGTTGTCCCAATACTTCTGGCAATATAGTGTATATAATAAAATAGAAAACAATTTTGAAATTGTAATAATTCACAATATAACTGTATTTTTTATCAAATAAATGCAGCCTTGGTAAGCATAAGACTTCTTTCAAAAACTATTTAAAGTCTTACCCACTCCAAAACTTTTGAACAGTAGTATTCACATTTTTTCATTGTATTTAACATGTAAGGAAATCTGAAAGACACTTACACTAAAGTCAGCATCTTCTGCTCTCAGGTGGTCTGCTATATAGTGAACCCCCTCCAGAGCTTGCAGGACACTGGGGGAGAGAGGAAACCCTGGCTTGTCTGGTATTAGGTTGTCAGGCCTCTTTGTGACATTAGCTCTTCCACGGGGCTGCCTGGAAGCCGTGCCCATCTCCAGTCTAGGGGAGGGACTGAATTTCTGTAGAGGAGGTGGAGTTGAGCCAAGAGGACAGGGCGAAGCAGTTTGGAGTGAAAGGGAGATCGCAGAGGACAGTGTCCCCAGTTCTAAGTCCTTATAACAGAAGCGCCTGCGGGACTCTTCCCTAGAGTTCTCCCCTCTGAACCAGCTAGTAGAGGTACTGAGGCTTGTGTTTGCCGGTCCAAGCACCCGTGATGACATTCCTTGACCCTGCCGCTGCAGGAGGAGGAGTTTCTGCCTGCGACGGCTGTCCGGTGCTGGTCTGCGCATAAACAGCCACCGTGGGATCAAATCCAAGAAGACTGAGTGAACCCAAAGGGGCATCTTATGAGTGCTGGGCGAGCGGTGATGGACGTTAAGCACAAAGACGGTGATAACGATAGACAGGGTGACGAAGATCATAGTGAAGAGCAGATATTCGCCAATGAGCGGGATCACGAGAGAGGTAGACGGGATGATTTCTGTGATGAGCAGCAGGAAGACAGTGAGCGAGAGGAGGACTGAGATACACAGTGTGATCTTCTCACCGCAGTCTGACGGGAGGTAGAAAACCAGCACGGTTAGGCAGGAGATGAGCAGGCAGGGGATGATGAGGTTGATGGTGTAGAAGAGCGGAAGACGGCGAATGATGAAAAAGTAGGTGATGTCTGGGTAGATCTCATGGCAGCAGTCGTACTTCTTGGTGTTGTAGGTGCCAACAGCATTGATGATGGCCCATTCACCACTCTCCCAGTAATCTTTCAAGTCCACCGTGTTTTCGATGCGCTCCAGGTCGATCTTGGCTTTGTCGTAAGTCCATGAGCCGAATTTCATCTTGCAGTTCTGCTGGTCAAAGGGGAAGAAGGTGACATCGATGCTGCATGAGCTCTTGTAGATGGCAGGTGGAACCCAGCGCACTTTACCTGTGTAGAAGAGGTGGGCTTTGGTCATGTGGGTCACCGCAAACTCCCCATCTGCACTGAAGAGGACAACAACATTTATTTCAGCAGTTGCCACTTTTTAATATTATATTAATATTTTGCTTTGAAGCAATTAAAACTTGCTTGCTTGCAGTTACAATGACTGTAACAATCGATATGATGTTTTATTACTATTTGTATTATTTTCCAAACTGTTTTACATAAGTGCACAGTTTGGTTATAGGACTTTTTAGACTTTTAACTGATTAATGAAGCCTTATAAAAATAAACCAAAACAATATTAATTAATGAATAATATATAAACACATAAGTGGTGTACCAGATTAAGGGTACAAGAGGTATTTCATCATGTTTGCTGCTACAATGACAGTAACAATATCTATAAATATGATGTTTTAATAAGATTTACATTAAATGTACACAATTTGGTTATTTTGCTATTTTACTTATATAAATAAAAGGAAAATAACTAGATTAATGATGTTTTAAATAAATTGCAAAACAGTATAGTAATATTCATATTATTTTATAAGCTGATATGTTATAAATGATGCCTTTCACTTGGAGTTTCAGACAGGACACATTTGTTACTTTATTTTAATAATGATCCAGCGGTAAACAGTGTATGAATTGCCTCTGTGCATTACCTCACTCAAACAGTAGGTGGTAGTCTAAAGAAGTGTGTGAGTTCATTTCAGTTTAAGTGCAACTCCAATGGCATTGTGTTACATACACCTTATAGATCATGTCACTGCTTCTGCGCTTCTGAGAACCGACTCTGCATTTAAAACAGTCTACACAGCATTACACAGTGAACATCTTAAGCTTTGGCTTGATTTCTTTGCATTTAGCTAATATAAATTGTGACTCACTTGTTGTACAAGACTATATCTGGGACCCAGATAAGTTCAGACGGAACCCTGATAGAAGTCACATTGTCGTAGTCTGAAGGCTTCCAGCGCAGTTTATAGTCATTCCACTCCTGAGAGAGAGGCCACAAATATTTAAGAAATGAAAACTAATTCATTACAAAATGTCTACCACCATTATATTTGCCAATTTGAGGTTATTATTTAGTCATTTTATTAATTAATCAACTTTGCCTTTATTTATGGTGCCAGATCATTTAAAAAAAAAAAAAAAAAATTCTTCTCCGTTCCATGTATTAACTTTCCTGCAGCACATACCTGCTTTAGCCAGACATTTGTTGTCATCATCTGATTCTTCTCGTCCTGTGGAGGAGAAAAAGAAGGAAGGACAGTGGGTATTAGATGAGTCAGGATGCTGGGTTTGCTCCAGCAGAAAGCTTTTGGTTCAGAAAGGTCACAGACACCTTAACATTTTAATTTTCTGATGGACTTCAGCCTTCAAGGACCATATACCCTAATTCATCTAGATTCTAAGGTTTAGGGCCCTTTGCCATTTACTGTAGGAGGCTGGTGTTACTGCCACTATTAAATGAATAATTCACTACATCTGTAAGCAAAACAAAAAAACAAATGGCATTTTGTTATGTATTGTTACAAGTATACTAATCTTTAGATGCCTTGGGCCAAAACAGACCAATATTGATCAAGGATGCACTCCTGAGGCTACAACTGGTTCATAATGTTTTTTTTAAAGGTTTGAAATGAATGGAAGTCTGTGTAAGCTAATGACAGGGACATTTGTGTTTTTTTCTTCCATTTATCTCCATTGCAATCTGATAAAGCAGTAGTAGATGTATAATAGTAATAGTAGATGTAGATGTATAATAGTAATACCATAAAAATAGTATGTTAACTACAGTGTCATAGTTAACAAATATAATCCTGAAACAATCTATCAGTTTCCACAAACATTTTAAGCAGCAAAACTGTTTTCAACATTGATAATAATAAGAAATGTTTCTTGAGCAGCAAATCAGCATATTAGAATTATTTCTGAAAGATCATGTGACACTGAAGACTGGAGTAATGATGCTGAAAATTTAGCTTTGCCATCACATGAATAAATTACGTTTTAAAATATATAATAAAATAAATATAAGTATTTTAATTGGAATAATATTTCACAATGTTATTGTTCTGACTGTATTCTTCATTAAATAAATGCACCTTTGTGAGCATAAGAGACTTAAACATATTAAAAATCTTACCATTCCCAAACTTATGAATGCATATAGACACAAGCTTTAAGTCTATCTATAACTATATGTAAGTCTCTATATAGCCTAATTTTAAATTGTTCATCATGTTCCTGTTAAATCATGCAGGTGGTAGGAATTTTCAAGTGCTAACATGTTGAAATCATGATAAATTGGGTGTCACTCTTTATTTAATCTTTTCAAGCTATAGCCTGCAGTACCTTACCACATCAATCAGCTGGGCGATAGATAAACCGAACTTGACGATGACAACATCAGAGGTGTTTGGTACAGGCCTTGACCACTTGTTGTAGCCGTCAAAGAGCTTTTTGAAGAGTTCATCTTCAGCATGTGAGTGAGTCTTCTCACAACAAGAAACTGCCAGTGGAAAAGACAAACTTTTAAACAAAACAAAAAAAATACAGCCAATTTTTATATTTTGTCAAAATGTTTCAAAAGAAATTCTAATATAGATCTCTTATAGGACTATTGTGATTTTTGATCGGTGAACAACAACAACTACAACACATTTTATATGTTTAGCCATACACTGAGTATTTCACGTAACTAATCTAGCCTGTGTTAATATGAATCCTTGTTAACACACATACAATCATGAGAGAGTAGAGACAATTTATATTGTTTTATCGTCCTATCCACAGTTTGATAGCATATAATGTCAGCCATGCACACATTTTAAACTAAATTCTATCATCTGATCTGTAGATCAGATGATGCATCACCCTCAGCATTTTGAAAGTTTTCTTATAGATTTGAGAATGGCATGAAAAATCATTAAGCAAGTGTGTGAATTTGCCAAGCTAGACTTTAAATATTTAATGAACTAATGGGACAGAGAGTCTATTAATTTATCTAGGGATCACTGACCACACTATTTGCATGTGAAATAAGTAAAACATATAGTATTAAAGCACTTCATCAGGAGATTAACTCTCATTCATTTCTCTAATCATATATAATTACACGCACCATCACTTCTCATCCATTGACTGGCAGTAATGGATTTGCTCAAAAATGTTTCCAGGCGAATTATTCCACACGCTTAAACTTAAGCAATATCACATGAGCCTTTCAACTGTACAGTATCTGCCGAGTGCCGCCGGTAATCACAGCTGAAAACAGTATGATTTGCCAGTATAATATTACCTATAAACAACAGTTCAAGAAGTTAATATTAAGTAACTTATATTTATTATAACTTATATGCCAGCTACTTTGTCTGTTGTTGGTCTGACAATAAAAATACTTCCAAACAAAGAACCCCTGTGCATCTCTGAACAACACAAAACACATCAGGTGTTTTAATGAATTGGTTGAGTAAATGATTCAATGACACACTCGAAATATCACACTCTTATCACAGGCCTATTACTCTTACTCTGTCATACAAAGATGTTGCAGAAATAGTTCACACAGCACGCATTTTTTGCACTCCACTGTGCTTCTTTTCCATTGTTTTTCCACATGGGTCTACTACACACTGCAGCTAAATTCGATTGTCAATACACCATGGTCACCACCGTGTCAATCATTGAAACTTTGGGAGTGAGTTGTGTTCTGTATCTATATATATGCAGTTTTATTCTTGTAACTGCTAGAGGGTCAAAAGTTACATAGTAGTTGAATTTCTAAAGAAAAACAGTGTCTAGACCTTGTGTGTGTGTGTGTGTTCTGTCTTTTTTTGAAATTACACTGCCATGAGGCTTTTGTATTTAAACACAAAAACGACTGACAGGCTATCTGGAATGTGCAAACATGGGCAAGCGGAGTGATTCAAACAGTGAAAAGTTCCAGTGCTGCCTGGTATTGGAACGCTGCTAGGTATGAGAACCATAAATAACCATTTTATAATAAATTGCTATATTTCAGTTTTCCTTTAGATCTATACTGAGAAGAAAAAAAGCTATCTGAACATTGCTTAAAAAACCTGATATATAAAAAAGCTAAACATTTTTAATGATATTTGGGCTTGTGTGGCTAACTGCATGATGACTGATTCTCTTCTTTTTCCGGGAGGTGATGTCCTGTAATCTCTGGTTGACACCTATACAGGACAGAGCCTAGACACCATTAACCTGGCCAACTTGGTCTCATCTCTGAGCTGAGAAGGCATTAACACAGAACCCTGAGGACAGTGTTTGCACATAGTATGTGTCAGGCCTGCTATTTGAGTGCTGTAGCGTGGCTGGAGTTGCTCTCTGAGCGCAGTCATTTGCTGTGTGGTGAAGTGAGCTCCCTTGGGTCATGCTGGCACAATGAGTCACACTCTGGGCGAATGACAACATGCCATTAACAAGTCAGATTTAGGGTGTGCACCACAGGGCATTAGCACAGTGGGACATGATGTGAAACCCAAGCACAGCTAATGAATACAGTCAGTGGACTGCAGATTGGGAGGAAAATATTTTCTCACCTCTGGCACATTTCTTGCTTTTTTTAAGCATATTATGGACAGGCCATGCCGTTCAAAGCTATTATTACTCTGAGCAAGAAATTTATATTTTTAGAGGAAAACAGCCTATCTAACCTGTATCTAACCCAAATGATTAATTTATAGCATATATCTTGTTTTCTTAAAAGAGATATTTATTCTTAGTAGTCATATTATTATTATTATAATTATCATTATTTTTTAACCATATATCCACTAAAATAAAGTATTACTCACCATTGTCATAAAACAAACAAAAATTATGGAAGATTGAGAATCTTATTTTTATTTTTCTATTAAGGACTACAAGTAAATAACTGAAATGAGGCATCCGAATAAAAAAATAATAATAAAGTGCCTTACTATTTTTTCTGCCTTACATTATGTGGTGGCCTAATAAATTTGTTAAGCACTGTAGCCTATATATGTACAGTACTGTGCAAAAGTCTTAGGCACGTCAGTATTTCCACCCCCCAAAAAAGGTTTTAAGCCAGTTATTTTTATCTTTTGCTGTAGTGTGTCAGTAGGAAATATCATTCACATTTGCCATTAATTGTAATAATCCAGTAAGATTTTTGAATACACAAAGAGTCTGACAACAGCCAGCACTCCAAAAACAGATGAAACTGAGACAAACTAAATCCAGAAGAACTGTGGCCGTGTCTCCAAGACGCTTGAAGAAACCTTACTGCAAAGATATTGTGAAGAGTTTTAGGCACTTGTGTAAAAAGTGAAGATGCTTTCAAAAATACTGTCATAAATAGATTTTATTTATCAATTAACTTCTGTTAATTAAAGGTGCCATTGAACGTTTTTTTACAAGATGTAATATAAGTCTACGGTGTCCCCTGAATATGTCTGTGAAGTTTCAGCTCAAAATACCCCATAGATTTTTTTTTTATTAATTTTTTTAACTGCCTATTTTGGGGCATAATTAGAAATGCGCAGATTCAGGCTGCGGCCCCTTTAATTGCTCTCCGCCCCCTCCCGAGCTCTCAACTCTATCACTGCATAAACAAAGTTCACACAGCTAATATAACCCTCAAAATGGATCTTTACAAAGTGTTCGTCATGCATGCTGCATGCATACATCGGATTATGTGAATATTGTATTTATTTGGATGTTTACATTCGATTCTGAATTAATTTGATAGTGCTCCATGGCTAATGGCTAATGCTACACTGTTGGAGAGATTTATAAAGAATGAAGTTGTGTTTATGAATTATACAGACTGCAAGTGTTTAATAATGAAAATAATGACGGCTCTTGTCTCCGTGAATACAGTAAGAAACGATGGTAACTTTAACCACATTTAACAGGACATTAGCAACATGCTAACGAAACATTTAGAAAAACAGTTTACAAATATCACTAAAAATATCATGTTATCATGGATCATGTCAGTTATTATTGCTCCATCTGCCATTTTTTGCTATTGTCCTTGCTTGCTTACCTAGTCTGATGATTCAGCTGTGCACATCCAGACGTTAATACTGGCTGCCCTTGTGTAATGCCTTGAACATGAGCTGGCATATGCAAATATTGCGGTCATACATATTAATGATCCCGACTGTTACGTAACAGTCTGTGTTATATTGAGATTCGCCTGTTCTTCTGAGGTCATTTAAACAAATGAGATTTATATAAGAAGAAGGAAACGATGGTGTTTGAGACTCACTGTATGTCATTTCCATGTACTGAACTCTTGTTATTTAACTATGCCAAGGTAAATTCAATTTTTAATTCTAGGGCACCTTTAAATAAAATCAATATTTACTGTGACCACCCATTTCATTTAAAACAGTGTTTGTCCAGGTACACTTGGGCATCATTTTTCAGGTAGCTTTGCAGGTCGGTTTCTTCAAGCATCTTAGAGACACGGCCACAGTTCTTCTGGATTTAGTCTGTCTCAGTTTCATGTTTCTTCATGTAATCACAGATGGATTTAATGATGATGAGATCAGATCTCCGTTTGGAGCACCAACTGTTGTCAGACTCCTTGTGTATCCAAAAATCTCACTGGATTATTACAATTAAAGGCAAAATGAATGTTTGGAAATGTGAACTGATATTTCCTACTGACACACTACAGCAAAAGATATAAATAACTGGCTTAAAACCTTTTTTGGGGGTGAAAATACTGACGTTTCTAAGACCTTTGCACAGTACTGTATATATGTAATAATAATAGTCTAATAACTATAGCCTATATATATATATATATATATATATATATATATATATATATATATATATATATATATATATATATATATATATATATATATATATATATATATATATATATATATATACACACACACACACACACACACACATTAACAGTGTATACATCATTTAAATTAGATCTCATGTGAATTTACGGTGATTTTTTTTTTAAATAACAATCACTGTAGTAGCCTACTATAGAAACTATTGGGTCCCGTGAATTTTTATTTATTTATTTTAATGTAAAAGAACATCAGAATCCTAGCCTCGTTCAGAATTCCACTTTGGAATGGTGACGCCTGCGTCAGTTATGCAGCTTCTCAAACAGCGCATCTGTTCTCCAGTCCGTGAGTGTGAGGAACAGCAGAGCATGTGGACGGATTTGACCATACAGTGTACTAGGCTGTAGATCAAAGCCTCAGACCTGAAATTGGATGGCAACCTGCTTCTTCGTGTATCTCCGTTCAACTCTGGAAACTTTCCAGAGCTCAGGATGTCCTTAAGCAAATCCGACGCAAATAGTGGCGGTAAAGTGCATCCAGCTGCAGCTCGAGCGCACGCGGGAGGTGTCAGATGCCCGCAGTGTGATATTCATTCATCAGGAGTCCAGCGGCAGATGACAGCGAGCGGCCACATAAATGAAGAGACGCTCGTGGAGAGTACGAGCGTAAACGCAGAGTGATGAGCAAGCCCAATAAATCTGCCTTGATTTAAGCGCCATAGACACATGGCCGTGGAAGGACGTTTCATTTTACAGGCAATCGTGCGTGTCATTCTAATGCCCACTACACATCTCTGAATGTGGTTATGAAAGCCAAATGGGCTATACACTGTACCCCTGCGCACCACTCACGATGGTTTGCTGGTTTAAGGTAGTCTTCAGCCTAACCAGTTTAAAAAGAAAAAAGCAAAGAAAGCAAATAAATCAAATTTATCAAACTCATCCCTAAAAGTAACCCCTATAGAAAATCCATCTTAAAATGGACTGTGTTTCTGGTCCAGTGTGGCATTAGCTGGTTTAGGCTGACAGACCAAATTAGATCAGCAACAAAGCAGCAACATTTGGGCTTTCCTTTAGTCCTTTTCTTAAGCAAAATGTATGGGAAAATGTGAAAAAACAGAATTGAAACTTACTTGACTCACATAGGATAGTGCAGAGAAGAGTAATCCGCAGGAACTGATTCTCAAAGCGCTCCATCATACAGCCAATTATTTTCAAAACATTTCTATTTTTTCCAGCTTCCAGTTTCCGTAGAATTCAGTTTTTATCATGGTTTCTGTGTTTTCTATTGTGGTATCATAGGCTACTACATCTTGGGCTGGTGGTTGTAGGCAATTCAAGGCGAGATGTTCTCCTCACAAGTTATTATTATTATTTAATATTGAGTTAGCCTATAATTTATAATTACCTATTTTTTATCACGTGTATTTTAAGTGCTGGCAGAATCGGCGTTACATGTTTCGACTTAAGTTGCATAAATCCATTTATCAATATTTCTACAAACTCGAAGTTTCCTTCTCTCTTCGTGAAAAGGCACGATGATAAGCTTAAGTTTCGCGCACCTGTTCAGCTTAAGATCAGGAACACAGATTCCGTGCTGCAAAAGTATCATTTATTTCCATTTGCATCCAAAAATAAGGATTTTTAGAATTAGATATATCCCAGAGTAGCTCCATTTGTGTCACAAAGTGCACAGATGTACTCATGACCTGGCTCCTGCTGTTTCTAGGGTTTACTCCTGAATGAGCATCTCTCAGTCCGCCCATCTACTTTCATGTCAGGCAGAAAGGGAGGGAGGGAGGGACCTAATCACAAGTTCACGAGCTTGACCTGATTTCAAATTGCCCGATTTCAATTAGCAACAAATATAAATGTATTTATTTTTTCTTGTATGTATAAGCAGTATAATAAACATTTAATGGATACGTGCGCGAACCGCGAACGCGTATGGAGACAAATCTTGATTTAAAGTGATTCAACTATTGAATCTTATGACCGCTAGAGGTCAGGGTAGCTGAATAAATGCTGAAGAGTAGCGAGAACTCTGGAAGAAGGTGCACACGCAGTTTGTTTAGAGACAGATACTCTATTTAGAATCTATTCATAATAGCAATTTAAAATCTGTGCTGATTAAACACACTGGGCAGATAATACTGAACGATTCTGTGAACCTATCATGGATTGAGGAATAGGCTACCCTTTATTTCCTACATAATGTTGTCAGCACGCACGAATAAAACAACGGAATATCCAGAAACAAAATATTTAAACACAACCAGGCATACGTTACGAGATCGCAGGAATAATTAGTCAAAATAATGGACCAGAATGTCAAAATAAAATAAAATAAAACAGAACGGAACATAGCCTAACTGACAGTATTAATGTAGCCTACATTTAGAGGGTTAGTTCACCCAAAAATGAAAATAATGTCATTTAATACCCACCCTCATGCCGCTCCACACCGGTAAGACCTTCGTTCATTTTCGGAACACTAAGATATTTTTGTTGAAATCCGATGGCTCAGTGAGGCCTCCATAGGGAGCAATGACATTTCCTCTCTCAAGATCCATAAAGGTAGCTACTAAAAACATATTTAAATCAGTTCATGTGAGTACAGTGGTTCAATATTAATATTATAAAGCGACGAGAATATTTTGGTGCTCCAAAAAAACAAAATAAAGACTTATATAGTGATGGCCGATTTCAAAACACTGCATCAATAAGCTTTGGAGCGTTATGAATCAACGTATCGAATCAGGATTCGGATCGCATGTCAAAACGCCAAACTGCTGAAATCACGTGACTTTGGCGCTCCGAACCGCTGATTCGACACAAAAGATTCATAACGTTCCGAAGCTTCCTGAAGCAGTGTTTTGAAATCGGCCATCACTATATTTAAGTCGTAATTTATATATTTATTTATTTTTTTGGTGCACAAAAAATATTCTTGTCGCTTTTATATTAATATTTAACCACTGTACTCACATGAACTGATTTAAATATGTTTTTAGTAGGCTAGGCTACCTTTATGGATCTTGAGAGAGGAAGTCATTGCTGGCTATGCAGGCCTCACTGAGCCATCGGATTTCAACAAAAATATCTTTAAATTTGCATTCCGAAGATTAATGAAGGTCTTGCATGTGTGGAACGGCATGAAGGTGAGTAATAAATTACATTATTTTTATTTTTGTGTGAACTAACCCTGATATAATTGAACTTGCCTATTGTTTAGATGTATACTTTATTATCTATAGCCTATATAAAAATATTTTAGTCATACAAGTAGGCAGTAATTATGTCTCATTGCCAAAACTGTTACTAATTCAAGTAGCCTAATTGTTACAATTTCTTATTGTAAGTTGCATTTCAGAGATCTCACACCTTCTGACTAATGGCTTTTCAGTGACTTTTACAGTCGATTGTGATAGGCCTATCTGGATTTTATTCTTAATAAATTTAAAGCTGCTGTTTTGGGGTAAAAATGATCCAAAATCTAATTTTGAGCAAGTTCATAACCAGGCAGTGTCTCCTTACCTTAGCCTGATTCACAACGGTATGCTTGTATTGTTTTCTAATTCGGGTCGTACTGGTTGGTTTCCTTGGGAAATTCAAGCATGCAGCCGTTCATCTTTGCTTCATTACATCACATCTGTTTACATAAAGGAGGAGTCCCAGGCTATATTTCTCACAGCAGCTGGAATAATTAAACTTATAATTTTGATGGCGGATTGTATGAAAAATGGACAATTAGAGATTAGACTGTAATTGAAATCTACAGGTAACGCTAATACACACTAAATACACATAGTCACGCAATGCTGATATTGTTAACATTAAAAATTTGAGAACAAAGTATAACAATAATTTGCACAGTTTGATGTGATCCGAGCTATGCGATCATTAGATTTAATCACCATTGGTAGCATGATTTATTGTAATGCTTTTTTTAATCAGTTGGTCAGAACAAAAGTGGCAGATTTGTTACTTACTTGTTCAGATGACATCCTCCAGAGAAAATTCTTATTTTGGTCACACTTCCAAGTCTACAATCTGTGATTCTGAAGTGCTTGTACAGTATCCACTAGTGTGGTGACTGACAGCCACACATTCTCCTCAAAACATTAGATTCATCCACGCTGAGGAGCTGTGCCGACGCACAACCCACATAAAGCTGATAATTCCACAAATAACTGCAATTGCAAGTTTCAAACAGAGATGGCGACAAAGAGGCAAAACGTCCGGACTGCAGCTTTAAAGAGTTCATGCACAAAGAGCAATTTATAGCTCAGAAATTACTTGAAGAATCTAATAATGATTATAGAACTTTCCATGACCTTTTCAAAAAAAAAAAAAAGTATTCCCTGATATTTGAAGTTTTACAGAACCCTGATATTCTTTTAACACAAAGTTGAATTTATGTGAATATCATATTAAACAATGGCACATGACTAGCATCAATAGTTTTTAAGTATAAAAGGTTCGATATAGTATTTACATATTTCATGTCACTGAAATTCATTCATTCACACAGGCTCTATATGACCATACAAACACTAGCATATACTCAAAAAAGCATATTGCATCAAAATACACAGCAAAAGTGACCACAACTGACTATTAGAGGAATATACTGAAAATTAACATTCTTCAGTTGCAAAGATTTCGGATTCTTTGTTCATCTGTTTCTTTAGATTCTGGCTCTAAGCTGCCAAGTCACGTTTTCATTTATTCCTCGGTGACATCATTGCCATATCTTTTTTTCCCTTTTTCTTTCTCCGCCTTGCTTTCTCTTTCCAATGTATATGAGTTCATGCTTGTTGTTTTCCAGACCCTCATACAGTCTTTTCACCATCTGCTCCCTAGCGCCAAGACAGCCAGACCATAGCTGCAGGGTTGTCTGTACTTGGAAAGAAAATATTCTTTTAAGATGTCACCTCACTGCCAATATCATTTTTTCAATTTCCTTGTACTTTTCATTATGGCTCACAAATGAACATCGGACAAGAGAGTAAAAATATATCTGATAATAATGCTGTTTCATAAAAAAACAATGTAAGGACGGGAGATAACACATATAGACTATTTAAAGTGATGACATGGTATCACTGTTATTAAAACATTGTGGACATAAATAGAAGTGACACTTTAGCTATTTTTCCAGGTTGGACGGCTTCCCACTGGGTCATTTGGTTTAGCGCGGCTGTCTCGTGTTCTTCCTCAGCTGTTCGATCATCTCCACGTGCAGGGCTCTTGAGGAACTCTCCAGTCGAGTGGCAATGGCTGACGCGGTACGCAGCATTTCTTCAAAGGCAAGGGACTCCTCTTTTATTCTTAGATAAAAACATAAATCAGACACAACATCAGAAATAATCTAAGACAGACGTAGAGAGAGAAAGAGAGAGAGGGATGGAGGAGAAGGAGGAAATGAACATGGGGCCTCCTTAGGGCCTCAGCTTTGTTTTTTTTTTAAACCAGGGGCCTTAAAGGGGCTGAAATTTGCATTCCTTCCAACCATCCAGGCTGGTGATGGAAAACCCAGAGACCAGAAGCAAAGCAGCATCATTGTGGTTAGTCTGAGGCTCTATGTTTCTGTAACTCATCACTGTGTTTATAAGCCCTATATTGTTTTTAACACTTTCTTTTTAACAGTATTATTTGGTTGTAATGTATCCTTTACTTTGAAAGTGTTAGGCTATGCAGACTTAGTCGTCTAGAAATAACTTTAAAGGGATAGTTCACCCAAAAATGAAAATGATCCCATGATTTACTCACCCTCAAGCAATCCTAGGTGTATATGACTATCTTCTTTCAGATGAAAACAATCGGAGATATATTTAAAAATATCCGTAGTCCTCCAAGGTTTATAATGTTTGTGAATGGGGGGCTCCGTTTTAAAGCCAAAAATAATGCATTTATCCATAAAAAAAAAAAAAATCCAAATGGTTCTGAAGGAAAGCGATTAGTTTTTTTGGTGACTTGCACCGAATGAGTAATCCTCTGACGTGATGTATGACACAGGATGTTGGAGTATTGTAAGCATAGATATGGAAGGCCGTTTCAGCATAAAAACGTTCCAGCGTTACTCGTCGTAATTATATTTTTACTAGTAACAATTACAATTATTGAGCTCTAGAATTCAATTTTTACTAGTAACAATTATGATTGTAGAGCTCTCTAATTCGGTTTTTACTAGTAACAATAACAATTATAGAGCTCTACAATTCAATTTTTACTATTAACAATAACAATTATGGAGCTCTACAATTCAATTTTTACTATTAACAATTACAATTATAGAGCTCTACAATTCAATTTTTACTAGTAACAATTACAATTACAGAGCTCTATAATTAAATTTTTACTATAGTAACAATTATGATTATAGAGCTCTCTAATTCAATTGTTACTAACAATTCCAATTAGAGAGCTCTACAATTCATTTATTACTAGTCATATGTCTCCATTGACTTCCATTTATTTTTAATTATAGAGCTCTGTAATTCAATTGTTACTAGTAAGAATTGAATTAAAGAGCTCTCTAATTCAGTTTTTACTAGTAACAATTACAATTAGAGAGCTCTATAATTTAGCTTTTACTAGTAACAATTGAATTAGAGAGCTCTCTAGTGGAATTGTAGAGCTCTGCAATTGGATTATTACTAGTAACAATTGAATTACAGATGTCTGCAATTGAATTCTTACTAGTAATAAATCAATTGTAGAGCTCTCTAATTGGAATTGTTACTAGTAAAAACTGAATTATAGAGCTCTACAGTTCAGTTGTTACTAGTAAGAATACAATTGCAGAGCTCTTTAATTTAATTGTTACTAGTAAAAATATAATTATGACGAGTAACGCTGGAACGTTTTTATGCTGAAACGGCCTTCCATAGCATAGACGCCTCTCGCGGTTCAAACAAATAGGGCTGTGCAACAAACTCAAACTCAAGCTCCTCTTCTCTTATATTGAAATCCTCTGATATTTCTTTTTAAAAATGATTGTTTTATACTTACAATCCAAGACCGATGATTTGTTTTGCTCTCTCCTCTGCGCCTCCACGTTCGTCATTATATTGTGCGTCAGGTCAAAGGATAGCCTAATCTTCCACCGCAAACCGACTTGCGCATTGAAGCTAGTTATTTGGATGTATAAAGTTTTAAATATGGATATTTTTCTTACAAAAACACATAGCTTTGCTTCAGAAGTCCGTTATTAACCCCCTGGAGTCATATGGATTACTTTTTTTTATGGATGAATACATATTTTTGGCTTCAAAACGCAGCCCCTCATTCACAACCATTATAAACCTTGGAGGACTAAGGATATTTTTAAATATATGTCCGATTGTATTTGTCTGAATGAATTTTTGGGTGATCTATCCTATAACTCTTTACAAAATTTTGATAATAAATTATAAGAAAGTATTACACTGATCAAAAGTGATTATTAAAACATTAATGAAAGATTGATATTTCATATAAAAGCTGTTCCTTTGAACGTTCTATTCATGAAAGATACTGAAAAAAAGTATCACGGTTTCCTCAAAAATATTACAGCACAGCTGTTTTTAACATTGATAACAATATGAAATGTTTCTTAGAGCAGCAAATCAGTATATATTAGAATGATTTCGGAAGGATCATGTGACAGTATATCTTTATATTTAGACAAATTAGTATAGAGATTTTCAAATGGATATTTTAATACTGGTGCATCCACAAAATCCAAATAAAATAATTCCTAAAATACAATAATAAAAGAATGACCTCTGATCTTCCATCACCATTTTAAACAAATTGTACAATTTTGACTCAAAATTTTCTTGCTCACGTATTAAATATTTCCCTGATTCAGGTTTGTTGCCTTTAAGCAGTTTAAATGTTTAAAAACCTTGGAGTTTTGCCTCAAAGATATGAGGATATGAATGTCTTATTAGGATTCAACTCATCTCACTTCTGAATTCCAGCCGAAGTGTCTTGTGTGTCTCCCTGCAGCTGACTCTCCATCTCCTCTGTTGCTTTTGTCACCACACTCTCACAGCTCACATGATCCTCCCTGATTCCAACAATATTCTCTTGGATCACCTCCTCATAGCGTTGATCTCCCATTTCTGCTCCTACAAACTGGACCAGATTCTCCATCACTGCCTGGTTCCCATGTTGAAGAGCCTTTAGATAAGCAACTTCCTCTCTGAAAGCTCGTAACCGCCTTGACATGACTTGGCTGGTGTGGAAGTTGACATAACAGTCTCCACCTTCCGTCTCTGGCAGGGTTTGTAAAAGTGGCCCGGTTCTGTCTGGCTCATCCCCGGCTGCATGGAAGACTGAAGCAGAGGAGTTGCCAGTGACCACAGGCCCGGAGACGTCACCTGATCCCCATTCTCCATCATCACCACTCTGGCAGTGGACTGGCATCACTAGGAGTGTGAAGAGCCAAGTGCCCAGTGTTGAGTGCAGCCTCATCATGACCCAGAAGAGGGAATAACCTCTATGACCTGGGACTTGACGGAGTGATGGATGAGAACTCAAGCGATGAGAAATGTAAGGTCCCTCTTGAGCCTCTCAAAGCTGGACAGAGCTTGTCCACACAATCACCACTGTTGCAAAGCTCTGACCTCATCTGTGAAGAAATAAACAGAAGCTTGAGTAATGATTTGCTTTGAGAACAGGCTAAAAATATGATTCTGTATTCTAAGGGAAACTATACATTACTGTTCAAAAGTTTGTAAAAACTTTGTCTGTGAAATGTTTTAACTTTTTTTAAAAGAAGTCTCTTCTGCTCACCAAGGCTGCATTTTTTAGATTAAAAATACAATAAAAACAGTAACATTTATATTATATTTTTTACAATTTACAATAACTGTTTTCTATTTTAATATATTTTAACATGTAATTTGTTCCTATGATAGCAAAGATGCATTTTCAGCAGCTATTATTTCAGTCTTCAGTCACATAATCCTTCAGAAAACATTCTAATATGCTGATTTTTGCATTTTTGAAACTGTGATACAGTTTTTCAAGACTCTTGAATGAATAAAAAGTTCAAAAGAACTGCATTTATTTGAAACAAAATCTTTTGTAACAGTCTAAAAGTCTTTACTGTCACTTTTAATTAATTTGATGTATTCCTTGCTGAATAAAAAACAGTATTATGTGTATGTGGGATGTATAATATAATATAATAGATTAAGTGCTTTCCAAATTAATGTAGAAACAACATAAAAACAGTATATTTTAAATATTTGTTTAATGGCATCTTTTTACCTGTCTAACAGGTAAGAAATATACAGAAATTGAATAAAGTTACCAAACACTTAACAGTCTTCACTGCATAAATTATAATTTAAATATAGATTAATCCTTATTGAAGCAACAATTTTCTCTGTTGCCTTTGTTCTTTGATTAACATTAATGACAGACATCACAGCAACTGTTTTATTACGCTGCTGTCACTTTAAGACCTGCTGCTGCCAAACATGACGCAGATCTGAATCTCATCTCATAACTAATTTAAGACTGCTTTTGAGGATACTCCACAAAACAGGCATTTTGGCATAATTCTCTGTATTATTGATTGTTCAAGCGCAAAAGAGAACTCGATACTGGTGCACGTCTTACTAATTATATTATATTATATTATATTATATTATATTATATTATATTATATTATATTATATTATATTATATTATATTATATTATATTATATTATATTATATTATATTATATTATATTATATTATATTATACCAAACTGACTAAAAGGAAAAATACACATATCTTCCAATAATTTCCTGTAACTTATGTTAAAACATGACAGAAAATGAAAAGTCATTGGATGATTTGCTTTATTTACAAAATTATACTGTCTGCCAACTGTACTGTGAAAGCTAAATGAAGCAGTCACTTTTACAGGGTTTTCCGGAGCATGTGGTGGGGCTTCCTGCTGGTATATAGTGAGCACATTCATTTATGTGAGGGCCCTGAGGTGTAGCACATGACCCTTTGAGAAAGGGAGGCTGTTTGTTTAGTCTTGCATGTACAAGGATGAGTGCTCTCTACCTCTCTCGCTCTTTCATTCTTCACTCTTTCAAAGAGAAAGTGTGAGACCCATTTTAGATCACACTCACAATCACACAGGCCATTGTTAATCCCGGCTTTCTTTCCTTTTCAAATATTCTACCACTCATAATGGAATCTTGACCGTTGTTTTTTGTGATTATTTTGGAGAGGCAAGACTGGAGATATTTAAATGTAAAAAAAACACATAGGCTATTAAATTAAGTTTATATTTCATGTTTAAAGCATAATATTTAGAGAGGTTTATTTTTTAAAACTAAAAAATATATGTAATGGGCTATATTCTCTGAAAACAAGTCTTATTGTCTTACACAATTTTGCATCTTAATTAAACCTTGCATTAAGTATTAGTTATTTTTGCAGCAAATCAAGTCAAAAATGCTGGATAAGAAACGGAATTTTGCAGTGAAGTTGTTAGAGCTCCTGTTCTCTAATGCAGAGAGGACTCATCATCTTATCCCTAATGTCTCCAGATGTGACTGAAATGAACACTCACACAATTTCTTTCAGTGTCCTGTCTACTCCAGGGTGTCCCAACACTCCTCTCAACATCTGGAAACATGTGAAATGCGATATCTATCTTCAAGGGAAGCAGCAGCTCTTTTTCACAGATTGAGAACTTTGGGTTTTGCGGTAAAGCAAAGTTCAGCTCGCTTGAGCAGCATGAAAATTTTATGCATCTCATATATATTATATATATATATATATATATAGCAAATGTCAAATCTGCAGTCATCTTTTTTAAAGGCTTGATCTATGGGGTTGCATTCGGAGTTAGACGTGTTCCTGGATCAACATATTTTGTTGATCCTGAAACAACATTTCTGTCTGAAAATTAAATCCTAAGCATAACCCTACCCTTAAACCAAACTATACCTATAAGATATTTCTAAAATCAGAGGAAAATGATAGGTAAATAACACAGGTGTAGAAGCACCTAACCCTGGTTGTAAGCCTAAACTTAATATAAACTGTAAACTTGTCACTCAAATCTGATTGGTTGATTGGAATGTTGTTCCAGGGTCAACAAATTTGTTGATCCAGAAACATGTTGCACTCGGTCAAATCAGGTTCTGCTACATGCAGACAAATAAAACTTTAAAAAGTCACTGGTTACATATCATATCCAATCTGTTTGCATGTTTTTTACATTTAAAAAACACTATCAATGACACTATAAATGTTTATCAAGAACAATTTAAACAAGCATCATCAAGAGCATCTTTGCCTCTCCACAGCAGTAATTTGCTGTTCATGCTCGCTGATTGACATTAGTGCTCCATGGAGGAAGGATAATATCTGTAACTCAGCAGACCAACGCAGCCTGTAATGAACTTCTGCTCCGCTGTGCACGCAATGATGAAAGCACTTATTTATTTCTCATTTAGTCCTGAAGCACTAGGAGAAAATGAATGAATCTCTTTCATTATTTTTGGCTGTAAAAATTAAACGCTGAAATGTTTTTGGAGGGGTTTTTTTGTAACTGAAGTCTGAATGTGACAAATGTATTGAGACGAGAAACACTGAAACTGATGCATATTGCAAAATGACGCATATTGTTCTTAAACCATATGCAGTCATATGCAGATATTATTTTTAGTTTTACTGATCAACATTGTGAATGAACAATGGCACAAATGCCTTGATTTGATTAGCCGCTCCATTTTTATCCCACACAACTGCACGCTCTACCACTCCAGAGCTTGTAAATTTTTACAGCGGAGAAAACAATTAAACATTTTAGACACTTAAATGATACTATTGGAGCCATAAAAGCCCATTTAAACATTGCTTTTGACCTTTACATTTCCTTCAGGCACCTTTAACATTGTGTCATTCCTAAAAATAAATGCCAAACTAATTCAAAGCTAAGGAAATGCAGTATCTTTTTAATGATAACAAAGGCTGATGCTTAGTTCAAGTAAAAAGTGCTCAATTAACCTTCAGTATTAATGCCATG
This sequence comes from Chanodichthys erythropterus, assembly GCF_024489055.1. Lineage (NCBI taxonomy): Eukaryota > Metazoa > Chordata > Actinopteri > Cypriniformes > Xenocyprididae > Chanodichthys > Chanodichthys erythropterus. The sequence goes on along the minus strand of NC_090224.1, from coordinate 1,405,678 downwards.
TGTCTGGAAGTTGTCATGTTCACCCTTGTGCTGAAACTCATCCATCAAAGTAGATGAATCATTTGCAATATTGGAAGATTACGCAAGTAAGCCACAAGTCTCTTTGAACGGAAAGTACAATGTCACTTTTCCAATTTTTTGTCTTAATGTAATCTTGCTTATGAAAGAGAATTTTTAACATAAGCTATCTCTGCCATATTTATCAAGACATATGTCTTGTTTTTTCAAGGTAGAAACATAAACAAAATCAAATTCACAAAGCCAAAAACTGACAGAACTCACCAGAATCTTCTGCCATGTCACAAGTTAGAGCCATGTGTCTGGTCAAATGTTCAAAGCTCCGTTCTGTGCTTTGCCATTCAAAGGCAGAGAAGTGGAGCACACAATCAGCCTGCCTTAAACTTCTTTTCACTTCTTCCAACAAAGTTTGCTAACCTAAAAGTCTGAGCCCCTATTTGGAGACTACTAGAAGGGGAGGGAGTGTTTATAAAAAGGGTGAAACTCAATGATTTCTTTCTTCTGTGGTCAAGAGAGTGAGGGAGAGAGAGAGAGTGTGCAGGAAAAGAATATTATGGGGAAGTGTGGGGTAATCTAGTTCACATCTGTGCCCTGATGTCTGATAAAGTACAAGAGTTTCGTAGAAAAGGGGAAAAGCGTTTTCATGATCATACCGGATTTTCACTCAGACATTCGTTTTAATAGTGAGAACTTTGAGATATAAATAAGTGAATGAAAAACACAAAAAAATCTTCCCAAGCCTCTGAACTCCACAATACATTTTCCCCCTACTTCACAAGGGCAACAACCAGTTATAAAAACACCACATGAGCTTCTCAAACACAAAGTTTATCCATCATCACGTGTCAAAAGAGAAGAATATAAGGTCTCCTTGCAACAAAACCACACTGAAGGGATTTAATGCTTTTTCTGTCAGCTAATATATGTCAGTGAGATATAATACCACCCTGAAATTAAATGCATTCAAAATCCCACGACAATTGTTTCAGTTGTATTTCGTTTATTGAAAGTGTACTGACCTTTTGTATTGTTTGTTGGTTTGGAAATGTTACGGTGGAACAAAAGACATCGCCTAGGACAGTCTTAGTCATTGCGAGTAAATTACTTGGTATCCCTATGATAGGCCTAGAACAAATTTATCAGATTAGATGTCATAGTAAAGCTATGAAAAGTACATCTGATTATACGCATCCATTGTATAATGAGTTTGAGATTTTGCCTTCAGGACGGAGATTCAGGATGGTGGTGTTTCTTAAAAACAGGGGGAAAAGTCCTTTGTACCACAGGCTGTGAAGTGTTTAAATAATAGGATTTTGTTGTTGTTGTTGTTGTTGTTGTTAATGTATGTTATATTGTCTTTTGTGAAACGCATGTTGAAACCCACTGGAACAAATTTCCCCAAGAGGATACATATATATATATGGCTGAATAGCTCTATTGATAGTAAGATCTATGGCAAGAATAATATTACATGACTTTGAATTTTTTCATATTTTTGATCTTTTTTTTTTTCAGGATAATTGGATTAATAGAAAATTCAAAGTCATGTAATATTATTCTTGATATTACATGACTTTGAATTTTCTATTAATCCAATTATCCTGAAAAAAAAAAAAGATCAAAAATAGTAAGCACATGTTTTTTTTAGCAAATTAGCATATTAGAATAATTTCTGCTTTGCCATGCTAAAATAGAACAGTTATTTTTTAAATTAAAATAATATTACACAATATTATTATTGTAATTTTGATCAAAAAATTGCAGCCTTTGTGAGCATAAGAGACTTTGAAAAACAAAGAACTACAACAATTTGTCGAACACATAAACACACATCCTTGTGGTAATTTTTGTTCTTACAGTTTGTAGCAATTTATTTGCAATTCACATTAAGGCATGATTGTGTAATTTACCTTGTATAACCAATCGTGAAAGTCTCTTAAAGTAATGTTAATCACAGACTTTTTTCACTCCTAAATTGAAAACCGCTATTTTAAAAAGACATTTGAAATTCTAAAGTTATGGTGTAGTGGCAAACTGCCAAAAAACAACTGCCAAAAAACAGTGATGGATATGCTAAATCTATCTGCACACACATACATTGTACAGTTCACACAGAGATAAAAATGAACAAGTCTGAAAGTCCATTAAAAATAATGGATTTCCTTTGATTAACGAGCTCCCTGGGCCCATGCAGGATGGAAACAGGATAGAATCATGTTCCTCTTCTCCTCATGGTTTATATTTTTTCATCACTCTGATTGCAAAGTTGTTCTGGCAGTTTCAATAGGACACTGTTTATTCATTGTGTAAACTTGCCAGTGTGCTTTAGATTTTGGATGAGAAATGCACATGAATGCTGTTATACTGTAATGTTCTCAGCACAGATAATTAAACAAATGAAACTATAAACTATATTCTTTTAACATAGTTAACATAGGTCAAAAACAGGACGCCTGTTATAGATGAATGAGAACTTGCTTTTTGCCAACCCACACTTAAAACTTTCACTGTAAACTGTAACTTTTTGTTTGAAAACTGTAACAAATCAGCTGTAGATTGCAGTGATGAAGCAATAACAATGGCTAAAAGTTGAAACTAGAGTCATGCTTCAAGTAGTATAAAATGCTCAAAAACAACTAATTATAGCACTAAATATAGGCAGCTGACCTTCAAGCTGCTTGACAAGTTTCTATATTTTGGGTGTTTAAAGTTGCAGTCTAACTTTTTTTGGTTAAAAATGATCCAAAATCAATTTTTGAGAAAGTATATAACCAGCCAGTGTTCAAAACTATCTCCTTACCTTAGCCTGATTCACAACGGTAAGCTTGTAATAATGTTTTCTAATAAGAGTGATACTGGTGGGTTTCCGCAGGAAATTCGAGCATGCAGCCATTTGTCTTTGCGTCATGACGTGACATCTGTTTACAAAAAGAAAAAGTCCCAGCTAGTAGGCTATATCATGTGAGGATGCTGCTGGTAGTATATCATTTATAGCCTTTTCTCACAGCAGCTGGAATAATTAAATTTATCATTTTGATGGCAGATTGTAATCCAGAAAGGTCCAAATGACAGTCATTAGTGACAACTGGAGATTCACCTGTAGGCAAAAGCAAGACTGTGGAGTGGCTACAGAAATTGAAATCTACAGGCAGAGGGTAGTAACGGATTACATGTAATCTGGATTATGTTAAAAAAAATCCAAAAATCAAGTACTTGTAATTAGAGTAAACTACTTTTTAAAATACTCATTATTTACACAATGGCAGTAAGTTGTTCACAATTAATTGATTCTCCTAATTTTTCATTATTTTAATGTTTATATTTTTTTAATGATAATCCTGCCCCTTATATACATTCAGTTCGTGATTCTTCGAGTTTTTCTGGTGGTGAGGGAGAGAGGGGTGTGGATTTGTGCACAGAAATCAGCAACAACAAGACATTATGGAAAATGGAGGGGAACACAGCCCTTAACCATGGATGTACAGAGTAAATATGTTTTAAAATCATAAGATGTGATTTTGTTTTATTCACTGTAACAGGTTTATTAGTGTTAGTATTTTTAAGTAGAACTGTCCATACATTGCACTTTATGAAGAATCTGTAGATGCTCTTGATGGTGAATAGAATATTTTTTTGGAAAATATTTTTTCATAGTATATCTATCAAAATAGTACAAGATAATCCTACAATATATGTGAAATCAAATAAGGGTTAGCACAAAAGTAATCTAAATGTAATCCAAAAGTAGTCAGATTACTTTACCAAAAAAGTGTAATCTAAGAGATTATATTACTGATTACAAATTTTTTAATGTAATTTGTAATCGGTAACTGATTACAATTCATAAGCAATCTATCCAGCTCTGTCTACAGGTAACGCTAATACACACTAAATACACAAAGTCACAAAATGCTGATGTTGTTTACATTAACAATTTGATAGCAAAGTATAACAATAATAATCATTTGCATGGTTTGATGTGATCCGAGCAAAGTGATCGTTAAATTTAATCACCATTGATAGCACGATTTTTTGTAATGCTTTTTTCTCAATTGGTCAGAACAAAAGTGTGTATCCAAACCGATTTGGTGACTGACAGCAAACATTAGATTCATCCGCGCTGAGGAGCCATGCCGATGCACAACCCACACTGTAAAAAATGACCGTGATTTTAACAGTAAAAGACTGTAAAAATGATGCGGTGAAAAACTGTCAATTGGTTTACAGAAAGTTTCCGTACTATATACGGTGAATAACTGTAATAGATCTAACGGTACATTTAATGTAATTTTACGGTAAAATACTGTTAAATTCACAGTTTTTGGAAGTGAAAAATAACAATTCATTGTAAAATTTACAGTGAAAACACAATTCCCTGCGTGACACTTCACATTTGATATATTTTCGTTGAAACTCTGTTTCTTCTTAGTTTTTCTCATGTTTTTCTAATCAGTTATGTACATTAGGGTTTTATGTTACATCTAATGTTGTTAAATTAATGTTTATTGCATTTTTAAATTTTCATGCATGTTACCATGATGGTGTTTAGTGTGTGTGTGAATGACCTTCTATATATTAGTATTGTCCTCCTCATCTTGTGGAAAAGCTGCCTGTGATGAATTTTGATTCATCATGTGACTCTTATCACCACTGTTTGGTGACTGTCAGTGTATTATAAAGGTACAAAACAGATATTAGTACTTCATTAGGTTGGTAAATTAACATTATATCAGTTAATGAAATACGTTATTTTACCGTAAATTTAACAGATTTTTTTTTACATTGCTACTGTATTTTTTACGGTAAAGTTCTGGCAACCACAGCTGCCAGTTTTTTTATCGTAAATTTTACTGGGATTTTTTTTACAGCACGTAAAGATGATAATTCTGCAAATAACTGCAATTGCAGGTTTCAAACAGAGATGGCAACAAAGAGGCAAAACTTATGGACTGCAGCTTTAATTGTTGGAGTTCAACTGTCTCTGTTTACTGGTTTAACCTGAAGGACACAAGAATTTACACAAAAAAAGTGACTTGATCTCATGAGTTGAGGTTATCGTATGCCTATAAATGAATAATCACTGTGAATATTCACTTTTTTTAAATAAACGAATAACAAAAAACACACAAAAAAAAACAAGCCTTGTTATGGAGGGGTGCCTTTGACCTAAATTCTACTAAAGGATGCTTAAAAAAAGATTAAGAAAATTATATAATGCAGGGTTACATGCTCACATAAAAAGCTCACAATAATTATTAAAGATGAACAGTATAGCATTTTTGCAGTTACAGTATCTCTCTAATATGAACCTTGAATATATATTCAACTCACTTGAATATATATCCTTTAAGTGACAGGATTTTTGAATGGCTGTACTTGTTATTTCTGTACCATTGGACAGTACTTGCATACTCTATTGTAGGTTTCTAGGAGCCGGTCCTTCTGCACACAGTTATCTAAACCCAATTTTAAAACTCCTTGTAAACCAGATTTTATTGAATTTATTTGCCATTTGCCTCAGAGGGGTGCAACTAAGAAGCAGAATACATAAACCAGATGTTTTCCGATTTATAGGATGCATTACATGGTATAATCTTCATTATACCTGAATTTAGGCAAACATGTTAAATTCAGAGTAGCTTTGTGATTCTAATTCTATCATAATTATATCAATTTCTGATCTTTCTGTAATAATGAGATCATTTTGGTCAGAAGTCATTTGGAAGAGAAGAGTTTGGAATTGGCTGAAAGAAAAAAAAGAAACAGATAGTAAAAGGATTTAATTTATTCAGTCTCCAAATTCAATTTGAAAGCCACATATATTTCAGTTGGGATCACTGTTATCTGTCTGGGAAATAATAGTTTGGACCTCTAAGCAGTTGAGCATACAGTGAAGAGCTATAATTGGGCTTGTGGTCCTGATTGCTCACAGGATGTATGACTCATATCTTAGAAACAATCATCAAATCTATAACCATTTCCTACATTTATTTCCTACTCAATTAAATGTCCATGATTTCTGTCTACCTAATATTTAAACCATCATATATCCACACTCTGTGTGATGTGAAATGCTTCTCACCTGCAGTGCAATGCCTTGCAGTGGCTAGAATAACTGTGCAGCATATAAAATAAATAATATATAATAAAATAGAAAAAATATTTATGTATGTAAATGAAAATGAATTAAAAAATAAAATTAAAATTAAAATATAGAATTGCTAGTTTAAGGGCAAAATAGAACACACATGGAGTTTTGTCTTACAATGAATGTTCTGAATGCAACTGATGCTGTCAGGTGATGGCAACATGTCTCTTAAGTCTCTTATAAATAGACAGTTCATCCCAGAATAGTACATACTTCTGCCCTGGCGTGTAAAAAAATCCAGTGGGTCAGCATTGTTCAATGCACACATATGGGTGTCACTTCCCCTGCTGTCAAAGTCAAAGGGCGTTCAGTCAGCATCCTCTCCTCTAATGCTGAGGTCAGTGAACATTAAGGGGGTGGAACATGAGCCAGACAGGATCTAATAAAGTCCTGCATCAGATATGATTTACATTTGCCTTACAAAACTGAGACAGGTTGTTTTTTAAAAGTCACATGTTCACTATTCAATTCTCCTTGCCTGCATGCACTAAACGAAGCATTGGTAAAACATAATTCAGATTTACCAGTGTTTCGGTGGATAATTCGACATTATGGCATTACAGGTGAAACCATCGAACAGGCATTAAAAAAGTGCTTTTGTTTTATTTTTCATTTAACATAAACCTGCAGTCCACAGAAATCCATCCATTTAATTAAACTAACATGTTAAATAGACAGTCCTAAATCAAACACAGAGATTCTCAAAGACAGCTAACAAGCAACAGAAAATATGACCAAACCAAGCATGTACGTTGTTGTGATACATTTTTGAAAGCAATTATGCTGCAAACCACCTCACCAAATCCCTTAAAGCAAAGAGTTGGCTGCTTAAATGCAGTGTAAGAACTTCAGATCTAATTGCTGGCATGCTAATTGTGTCCCACTTCATTGCGCAGAGTGCTAAAAACTTGCACGGCTCATAAAGCTCAAGAGATTGAATGGGCTGATTGGCTTCTGTTCATGATTTCATGGCTGCTCCTCTCTATCCATTAAGAATAATTTTATTTATTTATTTTCTTTTCAATCAGTTTTTACGTGACTCTCCTCTTACTTCTCCCAGCCTGAAGAGGCCCACGGTACCACTTCAGCCTGAAATTCAGTACAATGGAGAACAAGCGTGTTGTGGGCAAAATTGAATGGGAGCTTGATTGTGCAAACAGTTAGGTAATCCGATCTCATTTTATAAACACAAATTAATTGCATTTACCCTTGGCCTCTCGCTGTTCAGGATCAAAGATGTTTAAAAGAGAAGAAAACCATTTAAAATTCCCAAGTGCTGTTATAGTGCTCCAAACTAAATCTTTTACTTGGAAAAGATAATCTTTGGATCACTAAATAGCCGAGTATCCTGAAGTGCTATTCACATGATGAAACAGCTGCATATGGCAGAAAAAAAAGCTAGAGTATCTCTGCCAAGGAAATGAAATAAAACTTATTAGCCAGTGATTTATATCCTCCCCAAATCACTGAAGGAGGAGAAAGATGCTGTGAAACTTTTTCTAACATGAAAAGCCCAGTGAAATACAGGCTATAGCTTATGACTCTTATAAACCACTAAACCGCTTTGCTTCTGTCAGTCTTCTCCTCAAGGACAACTAGTTGCCTTTGGCTAAGCTGTAAAACCTTTTGCTGAGATTGGAAACATTTTATGGTATATTTGATAGCCAGGATTGGTCAACGGATTGGCCTAGCTGAACAGCTAATATGTCTTTTGAACATACAGTAGAACACAGTAGCAAGAGCAATGAGCTCTCTTCAATATCTGTCTAATATTTCACGTGTCTCTTCAAGCATTTGGAAGATCTTGACAATGTCACATCTGGGTGGATTTTATACAACAGTTAACAATAAGTTAATGGAATACGCCACCCAAAAATGAAAATTCTCTCGTCATTTACTCACTCATGCTATCCCAGATGAATATGAGTTTCTTTAATCTGTGAAGCACAAACAGATATTTTTAGACAAATAATCCATTCTGTGGACTGGTGGGTCCATATAAAGCACTCTCATATGTGATGCTTCAAAAACCACACAGAACAAATACAAGTGATCCATACGACCCTTGTGGATCACTTATTGACTTATAGGTGACTTTTTGACTTTTTTTTATTTAATTATTATTATATTAATATTAAATATTTTTTATAATATTATATTATTATACTACGGGGCTGCTGAATGCTCGAATCTGATTGGTTGACCAATGTTTTAAGGTGTACAATTATTTTCAGGGAAACGCATGGCAAAAGTAGTTCTAGCAGGTCTTGACTGCAATGCAGTTCCATATCACTTCGCCAAATAATTTCAGTTATTTCAATAGGTCCTACAGCCTACAATCGCAAAAGGAACAAAACTCACAATGACACCAACCAAACAATTAAGTATAGTAAACAATAGGATGAAAACAACAAATTATTGCCATGGTTTTTGCCACAAACTATGTTTTATTGTGTCCTGAAAGCGCATACTCGCTCGCGTTCTCTCTCTATTTCTAACATACACACATACTGTATAGTACAGACACACATTCGCACAGAAACATTTTGTCAGTGCTGCTTTGTCTAATTAATGAGTAAAATAGTTTAGAAACTTAAAAGATACTTTTTTCACCAGCAAGGTAACTATGTGCTTCTTGAGGTAGATAAACTTATAGTTTCGCTATTAGAGACACACAGACTCAGGTAAGCTAAGCTAATTCACATATGCTTATTCTTTCTTTCTCTCTCTCTCAACTGCATTAATAACTGTATTAATGGCATTATTCTGCTATCAAGGCTCAATCCTCCGTTACTAGTTCTGAAATGACGTTTTGGAATTAGCAACGGAAGCTTGGGATGAGATGCGTAAGAAATCAGTCCCACACACAAGAGTGTTTTAAGGACAAAATAATTACAAATGTCTTGAAATACAACATCGGAACAGTGTCTTGAGGTGTGGTAACCATAGTAGTACGAGCGGAATAATACTAATATAATACAATTTAATTAGACTGGGTAAACCCAGCCTGATCTGCCGGCGATTTGATTTCGCCCGGCAACTCAGTCTGGAAACCCGTACATTCATTTCTGCTGCATCTGTTACACTTTTGCGGGAACCAATCACAGACTGGCTTATCCACCTTGCTCACTATTGGCGGGTACAGAGCTCTTTCTATGGCTCTGGGCGGGTATAACACAATGACGATAGAGAAGCGATGGCAAGCACGACCGTCAATCCAATTCCTTTTAACCTCTCAACGATGCAAAATGACTTCTTTAGTTTAGCAAACAAATCGCTCGACTGGGTGTAAATATCACTCACTTTCATGTTTTTTTGCACAACCTGCAAAAATCGCTCAATGCCATTGCTGCCTCTGCAAACTGTTGATCAATGCTACAAACCAATACAAACTAAACCTGTCTGGAGTTTTCGCATCGCTCTGCAAAAGTTGATCTGATTGGTTGAAGGACTATCCAAGTGCGTGAATAATGTTCGTTGATCACGCCTCTTGTTGCAGTAGGAAATACATAGCAAACTCCCCAGACCAATGTTCAATTTTAAATTTAATACTAATATTACTATAATATAATATGCTAGTAATAATTGACTCCGGGCCATTGAATTCTTAGAAAATAATGTAAACTATTGCATAATGTGCATTATTTTCTAAGAATTCAACTTAATGTTATTAAGCAACGAGAATACTTTTTGTTCGCCCAAAAAAACCCTAAATAACGACTTTATTCAAATCAGTGGTTCGGAGCGTGTATCAAACTGCCAAAGTCAGGCTGAACCACTGTAGTCACATGAACTGTTTTAAATATGTCTTTAGTAGCTTTCTAGGCATTGAAAGTATTAATTGTCTTGCTGGTAATGCAGGCCTCACTGAGCCATGGGATTTTTACCAAAAATATCTTAATGTTTGTGTTCCAAATATGAACAAAGGTCTTACGGGTGTGGAATGACATGAGGATGAGTAATTAATGACAGACTTCATTTTTGGGTGAACTAACCCTTTAACATAATATATTATTTGTGTGTGTGTGTGTGTGTGTGTGTGTGTGTGTGTGTGTGTGTGTGTGTGTGTGTGTGTGTGTGTGTGTGTGTGTGTGTATGTGTGTTAATTTGTTTAGTTTAAAAATATTTCACACAGCTCACACAGAGAACAGTTTATCTACAAGGGATCCAAATGGATTCTTGATATTAATTGTGTGTTAAAGTGCCATGGCAACTAGAGGAGCAGCTGCTCAGTCCGAACAGAATGTCTTCATGGTTTCCTCTCAGTTTTCTAAGTCAGCAGGCCATGAGAATTCCTAGAATCAGAGACTGGCAAAATTCTCAATTGTTCTGTCTTGTGTATGCTGTAATAAATTCTGGCTTACAGAACTTATGCAAGTCAACTTCACCTCTGGTGTATGTTGTACAGCGCTGCTGTCACAGCAGTTTGGTGCTACAACAGACCTTGTCCTCTGCTTTTATGTTTAGCATTTTGTCTGCACATTGTCAATAGAGTAAATGTCCAGACAGTCTCCTTGTTCACCTTGGGATGTGTGGTCTGCTCAGCCATTATCAGACTGCACCTGCTCTTAAATTAAAGTGTCATGGGTTCAGAAGAGAACAATGCTGTCTACAGAAGCATCTCACATTACCATGCTTGGATGCTAAACTAGCTGATGGTAGGGATCTGCTCACAGTCAAACAACTATAGCCATATCACGATCAAACATTATTAATCTCTCCCTCAAAATATCTTTGAACTATAGGGCTGCACTTGATAGTTCTTTTTCATTTGATTTCCTTAAAAGCCATTTTGCATAAAAACAATTATAACGGTTATCATCAAGGTGGCTTTGCTTTGTGCCTGATGTCAGAACATTTAAAATGCAAGCTATAAATGGAGAGAGCTTTTAGATATTTTACATTCTGAACAAAACTGAAGCAAACATATTGAACCTGCTTTTAGGACAGTAGACAGATCAATCATAAAGTTAGACTAAAGGAGAACGCACCCTTACCTGTTTTTGTTAATGTGGAAATGTCTGCAAAGAACTCAATCTGTTGATGATGATAAATTCTGGTCATTCATGTTAATGAGGAGTGTTTCACTTTGGGAGATTGCTGAGCTAATGCTTCAGTCAAAAGGTTTTGTGCGCTGGACACACTTGAGTACATTAGGCTGATTGCCGATCCTCCGTTTATATTGGATGCTGGCAAAGGCATCAAAATGCCGTCCCAAACATGAATGCAGAAAATGTACAATTATGAATGTTATATTTGTGTCTTGTGCCTTGGAGGAACCATAATGTGTTTTTTTGTTGTTTTCCTTGTGATTTTATGACATTGTTGTGTCTAAAATAGCTATGTGTCTGAGTTATTTGGTTGTTGGTGGTGATGGATGACCACGATTTGATTGACACAGCTGTGTTCAATCACTCATTGCTATGGTTTATGAGAACATCAATGCAATCAATCCTCTCCAAAGTCATAGCCAATCTGTAACATTGCTGTTTTAAAAAGTGTTATATAATGCAGTAGATCTCATTTGGTTTTATATTGATTTTCTTTGTATATCCGGAGGTATATAGGATCAACAGACTGTTTGTTCAATTTCCCCCTGAAACCTCTCTTAGCGTCAGACATATATGTCACTGGGGATAAGTTTGAAATTTGTCACCATCTTATTGTGTGCTGTGGTAACCTTACAGAGCCTACAGGTTTAAAAAGCTTTAGATGGTTATCTGGGCATGTCAATTGGAAAGACAGACTACAAACAAGGCTTTATCACGAGGCCGTACTTTGTTTAAATCTGTGGCCATTTATTGAGTGGCACTAAGACTGATGGATAGGAGGGATCTTTTATGTTCAGACACACCTTTTTATTGCCAGACAATGAAGTCCAAGATTAATGGGGTAGGCAAGCTGCTGCTCATGAGTGTTAGACCACTACCGTTGGCATCCAGCCCTAAAAGAGCGGCATCACTAAAGCAAATAGACAAACATGGCATCTGGTTTGTAATGATTGTAATGACATAAAGTATAAAAATATTGTCAGGTAACCTAAAAATGTGCTTTATGTGTGTAACTGGTTTTATTAAAATAAAAAAAAGTTCTGGCCAATAATTTGTTTCATTGGTTGATAACTAATAAATGGATATTGTTAAAATGTAAACTATAGTGTCTAATTACATTTCAAATCAAACACTAAAAACTAAAATGAATATTTCTTAAATTATACAAGCATGTGATGTCTGCTCAGAGCTATGGAAATACCTTAGAACGAGGGCAATGACTGGACGAACATTTTATGGTCCTAAGCCTTCCATAGATCATATATATATATATATATGAAGAGTTCAGATGCAAAAGTCTCTAAGTGCCATCTGAAATTTCCTTGTAAAATTAGCATGAATCCTTTTAAATTTGTGATAATTTTGCACTGATAAGGGACAACACAAACTATGAAAACATTTTATTTCATAAAAAGTTTATACATAAAAAAAACTTACATTTTCGATTCATCATAATATCCACCATTAGCAGCTATCTGACTTAAACTGGGTTCTAATTGGTTCATTGTGTTCTAAACTTAATTGGCAATAAATTGTTGAAGCTATTAAGATGTACTGACCCAAAAATCTTTTACAAACCTGGGCCGAGTAACCAGGCATCACAGCTGGCAAAGGGGCATGTCTGACTCTGACATGTATATATTGCCATTATTATGTAATCAAAATGAAAATTATTATTGCTGGTCTTCAATGATAATGTCAAGTTACTGTAATGTATTTGCTCCAAATGCATTATGTTTTTGAACCAAATCACCCTGCCTTTAAGAATCGTGAATGAAAAATGGACATTCATTTTGAGATTAAGAGAGCATTAGATTGATAAAGATAAATCTAAAAACCTATAAAATTCATTTCAATCATGACAATTCTCTGAATATTTTTAGCATGGTAATGGATATGACCAGAGCAAGTACAGGAACTTGCTACTCTCAATACATCGCCGATATGCTGCTGCGAGTAAGATATAGTGCTATTGCACAAATAGCATATATCAATAACCATAGCAAATCTATACAGGTGGAGCTGGTGGAGGAGGAGGGTTTTAGAGGAACTCTGAAGCGCTCTGCAAACTGCTATAGTGAATGTAACCAGCCATTTAAATGTGTTAGCAACAAGCTCATTGGCTGCAGAATTGACATGGACTAATCACCTTGTGCCAGTAGTTAATGGTGTAATTATCATCAGCTTGCATTAAGGACCCATCAACCTGCACATCTAGAGTTTCATGACTGAACTATGTATATCAAATATAAATTAATGTGAAAACATAACCAAGACAAAAGTAAATTTTAATGTTGTCAGGTAAATTAAAAATACTAAGTTCTGTCATGAAACTCTAGATGGCGCAGGCTGATAGGTCCTTAACTCAATCTGTTTGCCACCACGTCATTCTCTATAGGGCACAGCTGATTTTTATAGGGCACAGCAGATTAGTTCCTGCTGATCAGTATCACTGCTCAACCTTCAATTACTTGGTCAGCATTAGCAGTTGCAGCACTATTTCAGAAACCTTCTACCTTCCCCAGCTCCACCTGTATAGATCTGCTACAGGTAATTCATGTAGCAGCAGCATCTCACAGCAGCGTGTCTTGTAAATTGGCATTAGCGAGTATCGTACTTGCTCAGCAGCAGCATAGAAGATCTATTCCAAAAAGACCAAACATATCAACATTGTCATAACCATGACCATCCCAAAACACCCAGAGAGTTGTCATTGCAGAAAAATGCTTTATGTGGTAACTTCTGATTTAGCTGGTATTCAAGATAAAAATTAGGGATGCACTGATATTATAATTCTAATAACGCAAATATTAAATGCATGCTATATTGTCTAAATAAATATCAAATAAAACACTGAAAACTAAATGAATTATATATGTTGAAAGTTATACTTTACATATTTTGTGTATGAAAATTTGATATTTTGAAATTTTAAGTGAACGTCAGATTATGACAAACATAAATGATACACAAATGATAAACCAAAAAAAGTTACTTAAATGTAACAATTGTACATGTCCTAATGACCATGGTATACAGGCTTCATTGATTGACAGGTTGAGGAGTTTTGTGTCAAGGATATGGACCAGACCATAAAGTTAAACTTTATATCATTTGTAAAGTTATACTGATGTCTAATTTATCACCAATCTGTTTTTGATTTCTTGACACTATCAAACAGCACACACATTGTGAAGACTGCATTTCAATCTTGTACTGCAGATGTTGTGGCATTTGTGTTGCAGACTGGCTGATTGCTTAATGCTACATGCTGTTAAGGTGCAATTGATTTCACACATTCAAGAATGTCTTTAATTCATCCTCATCCAGTAAGTAATAAAATGAAGATGTTTTACTGTCTCTACGTGAGAAAATTAATGAGTAATCCGTGATGATTTATATGGACCCATCAGCTCCCTGATTGCAAGTGACATGACTTTTACAACTGCAATTAAAGTAATCTTCACCTCTTCCAACAGTGAAAGCCACAATACTCAACACTGGTACCTCTATTTTCACTTATCACATTTTCAAGGGCATTTTCTGTAATTTTTACTGTTCATCTTTTAAGCGTCAGTAGAGATACAAGGTTTTATAGAGTAATCTGTCTCAGTTTGTGTCAGAAACAGGGTCAAAATCTTCAACAAAATCTAATGAGTGTGTCAGGATAAATCATAAATTTCTTGTAAATGAGATATACTATATATACTATAAATGCATGAAAGTAAATCAACTCCAGCTTAAGGTCAAAAGTCATTGTTTAAGCCATTATTTTTATTTTAACTTGCATGTTTTTTTATATGTGTGTGGCTGGGGTTTCAATTGTTTCTCAATTCTCTCATGCACTCCTGCAGCAAAAAAAAAAAAAAAAAAAACTAAAAATAACTAAAAAAACTAAAATACAGCAATTGCATGTTTTGGCTTTTTCCAGTGTACATGTCAGGCTTCACTGATCGTATTTTAACCACAGAAAGACGTCAATAAAACAGCTTGTAAATAATGTCCTGTTACATTTACCTCAGAGAAGCAATTCAATGTCCATATCTTGATATTTAGATAGAACACTAGAGAGGTGCAAGTCTATGGCAGCCTTTTTAACAATGAATTGGAGTAGAAATATAATTGTATCATTAAAAAGTTATTATTATGACTTTATTATTATAAAAACTGACTTATATGCAGTTGAAATGTTTGTTTACAAATCAGGCTTTGTTTGAGATCGATTTTTATTTCCCTTGTACCAGATATATATTCAAATTAATCAATATTAATGGGTTAGTTCACTCAAAAAATGAAAATTCTGTCATTAATTACTCACCCTCATGTCGTTCCAAACCCATAAGACCTTCGTTCATCTTCATAACACAAATTAAGATATTTTTCATAAAATCTGATGGCTCAGTGAGGCCTGCATTGCCAGCAAGACAATTAACACTTTCAATGCCCAGAAAGCTACTAAAGACGTATTTAAAACAGTTCATGTGACTACAGTGGTTCAACCTTAAAGGGTTATTTCACCAAAAAATGAAAATAATGTAATTTATTACTCACCCTCATGTCATTCTACAGCCGTAAGACCTTTGTTCATCTTCGGTCGTTATTTAGTTTTTTGGGGGGAACGAAACGCATTGGTTTAGCTTTATAATATTAAGATAAAACCACTGAACTCACATAAACTGTTTCACATGTTTTTAATACCTTTTGAACCTTGAGAGTTTGAATGGCTTCGCTCTCAATAGTGGCCTCAGTGAGCTATCGGATTTCATCAAAAATATCTTAATTTGTGTTCCGAAGTTGAATCAAGGTCTTGTGGGTGTAGATCGACATGAGGGTGAGTAATAAATGACATTATTTTCATTTTTGGGTGAAATGTCCCTTTAATATTATGAAGCGACGAGAATACTTTTTGTGCAGCAAAAAAACAAATAGCCTAACGTCTTTATTCAACAATGTATCAAACTGCCAAAGTAACGCCCCCCAGTGGTGAACCATTGAAATTTGAAACACTTATGATGTAACGAAGCCTTGTTTACTGAAATCATGTGACTTTGGCAGTTTGATACACACTCTGAACCACTGATTTGAATCAAAAGATTTGTAAAGCTTCGAAGCTTCATGAAGCAGTGTTTTGAAATCGCCCATCACTAGATATTGTTGAATAAAGTGTTTTTTTTTTTTTTTGGCACACAAAAAGCATTCTCATTGCTTCATAACATTAAGGTTGAACCACTGTAGTCACATGAACTGTTTTAAATACGTGTTAAGTTTTTATGAAAAATATTTTAATTTTTGTTCTGAAGATGAACGAAGGTCTTACGAGTGTGGAACGACATGAGGGTGAGTAATTATTGACAGAATTTTTATTTTTGGGTGAACTAACCCTTTAATCTATATCTTGATTAAAACATTTAAACTTTTTCATTATATAATTATATTTCTACACCAATTTGTTGTTGAAAAGGCTCTCATAAACTTACACCTTTGTAGAGTTCATTTTTCTTGCTAACTATCAAGCTATGGATATTGAATGGCTGAGGTAAATGTAACAGGACATTGTTTACAAGCTGTTTTATTGACATCCTTCTGTGGTTAAAACACTGTTTGAGCGATTACATGACACATGATACATTTCGGTATGTTTTACTGCATATATACACTACTGTTGTTTTGTGGTAATTTGTGCTATACTGCTTGAAAGGTAAATTAAGTTATTACTTTTAACGATTTTTTTTTTTCCAGGTGGTTTGAAGATATTATTTAAAAGTTAATAAAGACACAGTGGTAAAGCAGTTGGCTTTTATAAGCTTTCCACTAAAAACAATGACTTTTCAGTCTGCTTAATCAGGCTCTACCTAGGGAAAACTCTCTACCATAATGTGAGAAATGGCTCTATTAGGATCTAATTAAGTCCAGATTTAGGTGATTGGGCTCGGTGACAGATTGAAGAATTGTCCCCATGTTAAAGGGACACAGGGGGTTCGAGGAATCATGTTGTCAGGATTTGAGGCGGTTTTGTTGCTGACATGCTCGTGGTGCGATGGAATTCACTCAAGAGCTCAGTGGGTGATGACAGAGATGGACAGAAGGAGTCAACAGGAAACAAATGTCTTCTCACCAGAATTGGATTGTTGGAATTTGGACACATGTTTTTGATAGGTCTTTATCTGTGATTCAAGGTTAATTACTAAGAAAAAAATGTATTCTAATTACAATAAATTTTCCAAAAGGAGGTTTTTGCAGAGATGCAATAGAATAACCATTTTTTGGTTCCCTTTTAGTGAACAGAAATAATATTGTAAATTTTATGAAAGAATTTTTTTTCCTTAATTTTAAAAATATAATCTGAAAACCCTTTTTATATTATTAATATTTATTGGATGTAAATCTTCAGTTCATGCACACACTCTCTTTGTAAGCAATTAGACTTTGCTCAGTACTTTGAGATTCTTCTTAAATTAAATCTTAACCTCTGGACATGAATTAATTTGAATAATGAAATTAAAATGCCACCCTGCTTATACTAAGCATTTTAGGTCTGCTAAGCTTTTGAAGTCGAGGCTATCATTATAAAAATTCGCAAGTACAATGAAACTCCAAATAGCATACAAAAACAGGTCTCTTGAGGACTTGACAATTTAGCTTCTTTTTAATGTGTGTTTGAATGTTGAAAGAATAATAATGTCAGGGATGACATTCTGGTTTCACAAGGTAAAACTTATATCACTGATTGTGTAGAGATCAAAGCATCTTGGAATAGTTGTCTGTGTATCATCTAATGTGAGAGTATCCGTATTACATGGGCATGTTTGGTCATTTTGGCTTTTGCAGGTTTTACAAAGTGCCATGATCAAGGAGAAAGATGAAAGGGGACATAAGCCTGCGCTCAGGGCAGTATTCTTTGGCTATATCTACACTGTGCACCTCTGCCTTCATCACCCCCGGCACCTCATTACCTTGTCTGAGCAATGGATTTTCCTTCAAGTGTGCATCTTCCAATGCCACACTTTTTCACACTCTCTAGCCTGATCACACTTTAAAGCAACTTTAACATTAGCACCCAAGCATGTTATTGGGGGATTGCAATTGGATAGAGACAATGGACAACATGCACTTGATATGCCTTTATTGAGTGGTCATAACTGGAGAAAATTATTGTTGCTAGGGTGCTTTATTATATGCAAAGTAACATGAACACTGTCAAGTGTACCAAACATACACAGAACTTTTAAATGTTTTTCATGACTTTTCTACTTATTTGTGATTACTGGATTACAGGATTTTTCTATAACTATACCACATTTGATAGATATTTTGCTCCCAAAGAGTAATTTCTTTTTTGATTAAATATTTCAGAGCTGGCATATGTATAAAGTTTTGATTGACTATAATTTTTTAGATGAATAAATTATTAGTATTATATCATAGTAGAGCTGCTTCACTTGAATTTGTTTCACAATTGATTAATTGTACAAAATCAATGCTGTTATTGTCCTGTTTATTAATGAGCAGCTGCTTTGAAACTATCTTTTTTGTATAAATAAAAACTATATAAAAAAATATTTACAATTGTGGGTGTGATAATGCTTTTTTACAACAGTTTCACGAGTTTGTTTCCTCATAAAATCTTAATAAGGTTAAGCATATTTGGCTTGCTGTCCGCTGTGGAGGGGCTCGAGGAAGCAGCTTCAACTCGAGCTTGGATATACCCCCCAGGGACTACTAGTGCATGGTAGAGGAGTACGATAGATGAGATGCCTAAATTTATGTGGTGGAGTTGGGGAGGTGGAGGGATATCGAAACAACTGATGCCAGAACAGGGTGAGTAGCTGCTTATATGCTCTGGATGTAACTGAAAGATTAGGGTTCCCTCCTCTTGAGATTATGTTTGAGTTTCACTAATTGAAAGATTAGATGGGTTCACTCCTCCTGAAATGTGAACTTCACTAAATAAAAAAAGAAGTTGATTCTGAATAACTTACACAATAGAGTACTTCAGTTAGCATTTTAGAACTTCCGGTTCCATCGTACTAAAGTCTATGGGTTTTTTTGAATGGGCTTTTGCTAAATCGCCTGAAATAAGGTCTGTGATTAACAAAGCCTCTAAATATTTTCACATTTTGATCTATGACATAAAACACACACCAGTTATAACCTGCTTGTGATTTTTTAAACCTTTATTGTGCCTTAAAAACGGCAGTTGCTAACAAATTGCTAAAAGGGACTACTTCTTTTGGCGGAGACTCTTCATTGGAAAGCATTCCTCATGAAAAAGTATTCATATACAGCGCAGATCATAATCAGCGAGCATGTTTTTAAATAAAGTTTGAGGAAGCTTGATGGTGGTGACGTTGATCCGTGACCATGGTGTGCTGTAGTACTGTTAGCTTTTTATATTTGACGACTTTATTTAGGCTTCAAAATGTATAAGTGTTGTGTTAACTTGTAAAGATTATCTTGATAAACAAAACATGTAAGTGTCATAACCCTTTGTTAAACACAGAGCTTATTTTTTGCAATTTTCCAAAAGTCTATTGGAAAAATGCATAGGCTTTCGCTCGAGGGAACCCGTGCGCTGCTAACTTCCAGGTTGGCCTACAAAAACACGTCATCCCTGAGGTAATCTATATTGCCACAATTACTCTGTCTATATTTGCTCCCCAATGAAAACAGTTAAAAGGCAGAGTCAACTGTGTTTCCTAGCAACACACACAGTGGTGTTTTAGTAGCCACAGAGCGAATGCACAGAGCAACATTATAACATAACTTTCAACACACTGAAATTTTTTTTTTTTCGATTGTTTTGACCAAGTAAAACATGCTGCGTTACCCCGAATTTTAATTCGTAAGATATTGACCTGTACGAGTAGCAATTCAGCACTCACGGCTGTTTCATTAGAATGAAATAAAATAATGTGAATTTTAGTGATCAAACATAACTGTAACAAAGTTCAAGTTCAGGGACGAAGAAGGTGGACGTTACTGATTTAAACGTAACGTTAAACATAAAATATGCATAAACAGCAAAGCAAAAGGAGTGGCGGCGGCTGACTGCAGCATATACAGTAAGCATAATAAAAACAGTAAAGTAAAATCTCCCAGGCTCTAGGCCCCGCCCTGCTTCTTAAAGCAGGGTGATAAAACATTATATACATTAGCTCACCCACAAACATAATTTCTGCCTGAGTCCCCACATATTGTTTTGCATCAGCTGTGGAGGTGAAGACGACAGCTCCCATGATTCCATGCTCATTCACAGTGCCATCAGGCTACGCCTTTGTTATTGTTTTGAAAAGGTGACCTCTAGTGGTGAAACTTACATACTGATCCTTTAAAATGTAACTTTTGTAACTCCATTTTCAACCCGCTTTGTATTGTTACAGTGTCTTTGTATTGTTCCCTTTCGATACTTCACTCGTACTGCGTATGGGGAAAAGTCTCCCTTTTTCCCCGTCACTGAAGCCTTTTTCAATAACGCAGTGTAACTGCATCGTCATTGGTTCACTCATAGACAAGTTGTTGAACCAATGACGGCGTGGCATAGCTGCGCGACCTATGGCGAGAGAGAGCGCGCAAACTTTCCCGCCGAAATGGGCGGGGCAAAGGGCTATATAAGCAGGCGTTTCGCCATAGGATTTCAGTCCTTTCTCCTTCAGCGACGACAACGCATCTCTTCGCTGATCTCCGCCTGAAGCCTGAGGAAGCTCGCCGCCTTCAAGAAGCTCCCGCCGCCGTCTGAAAAGGGCCCCGCAGCGGACCCAGCTGAACTCGCCGGTCGGAGACAGCGCCGGCGCCCTCGCTGACTGCCGCCCCGAGCGCCGTCCTCGAGACGCCCGCCTCCCGCTCCCGCTTCCGGCCGCCTTCTCAGCGTGTCTCCTGCCGCCATCCGGCGCGCCTTTGAGAGTTTCTCCCGCGGCTTATTGCCGCTCTAAAAGAGAGTTTCCTCAGCGGTTCTAACGCTCTAAAAGAGCTTCCGCGGCCTTCGCCGCTCTAAAGAGCCCCCACAATCGCCGTTATAACGGCGGAGGCGTTGATGCAAATGCCGCGCCACTCTTGTGGCACGTGTAGAGCCCTTCTGCACGATGACAACGGACACAGCGAGTGCGTCGCGTGCCTGGGCAAGTCCCACGCCGACGGCGCGCTCGCTGGAGCCTCATGCCCGCACTGCGAGAGCATGAACCTCGGTTCTCTGCGCTCGCGGGTCGCCTTCTTCACTGAAGGCGATCTCGCCGCTCACGCCCTCCCGTCTCCTTCCTCCCGCGAGCCGGCTAAGAAGAGACAACGGGGTAGAGCGACTCAGCGCCCGGAGTCGTGCGAGCTCACGCCGGCCCAGCCCCCGCGTGCCTCGCCTTCTCCCACTAGAGAACAATCTCCCGTCTTGTTCTCCCGACCAGAGCAGCGTCCCTCTGCAGATGCGAGCGACCTCGTCTCGTTTGGAGGATCTGACGAAGAGCCCGACGACTCCATGTCTCTTGCGGTTTCTGAAGCGGAAGGATGGGCTGGCGAGCCGGACGAACCTGCTCCCACGCCTCCTCTGGAGCCCATTGAACACGGCCAGGGTATGGATGCTGAGCTCTTCCGCATCCTATCCAGAGCAGTGGAAGAGCTAGACCTCGACTGGGCCCCGCCGGAGGAGCCATCACGCAGCCGCCTGGATGAGTGGTTCCTGCCAGGCCGCCGCCAAGCCCCTCGCCAGAGTTCCGCTCCATTTTTTCCTGAGGTGCACGAGGAGCTAACTTAAGTCGTGGCGCACTCCGTACCCCGCCCGCCTCCACACAACGCACCGTTCTGCCCTCACTGCTGTCGACGGCGCAGAAGAAAAGGGCTATGAGCACTTGCCGCCCCTAGATGAAGCGGTGGCAGCTCACCTTTGTCCTCCCGCGGCTGTGGGGTGGAAAACCAAGAGAGCCCTGCCTTCCAAGCCCTGCAGAACCACCTCTACACTGGCTGGAAGAGCCTACACCTCAGCTGGCCAGGCTGCTTCGGCGCTTCACACCATGGCGATCTTCCAGGTGTTCCAAGCCAAACTCCTCCGCTCCTTGGACGAGTCCGGCACTTATGCACCTGCCTTCAAGGATCTCCGCAGCGCCACCGATCTAGCCCTGCGGGCCACGAAGGCCACTGCCCAGGCCATCGGACGTTCCATGGCCAGCCTGGTTGTGCTTGAGCGCCATCTTTGGCTCAACCTCACGGAAATCAAGGACCTGGATAAGACGGCCTTTTTGGACGCCCCGGTCTCCCCTTCCGGTCTTTTTGGGCCAGCGGTGGATAGTTTCACCGAGCGCTTCACAGGGGCGCAGAAGTCGTCTCAGGCCATGAGACACTTTCTGCCCAAGCGCTCCAGCTCTACGTCTGCTCCTAGCCGCCCCAGGACTGCGCCGGCTCAGCAGACCAAGCCTACCCCATCCACCTCTCAAGCAGCACCGCCTAAGGAGCATCGTCAGCGCCCTCGCCCTGCTAAGCGTCAATCCTCCTTCCCGAGACGCCAGGGACCCCGGCCCAAGATTGTGCTGGACCCGGTGACTCCAAGACGTCCTGATCCAAAAGCAGGAAGGAAGAGGGTCGGGGAATGTCTCGTTACGACCGGACCACCCCAAAAGCTCCCTCGTGCAGTCTCCCCTCCGCCTCGTTTAAATCCGGGCGTGGGAGAAATGCTCTGTGTTATAGCTGGGCCCACACGTGTTGCGCCCAAACAAAACGCCGTTTTCACGGCGAACACTATTTTACTTCCTCAAAAAGAGAGCAAATTTCCTCTTCCACCTCCTTCGGTGCACGGCCCCCTTCCCAGCGGCCTGTCACCCGACATCATTCAACCCCTTGCCACTCGGGCCGAGGCCTGGCAGGCCATCCCCGATGTGTCAAGTTGGATCCTCGGGATCATAAAGCAGGGCTACTCGCTCCAATATGCACGACGACCCCTTCGCTTTGGAGGGGTGCTTCAAACCTTGGTGAACCCGGACGACGCCCCTGTCCTCCGGGCCGAGGTCATGACCTTACTGAAGAAAGGAGCTATAGAAATAGTTCCCCCTTCAGAAAGCGAGTCAGGCTTTTACAGCCATTACTTTCTGGTCCCCAAAAAGGATGGCGGCCTCAGGCCCATCCTAGATCTCAGACTTTTGAATCGCTCCCTCATGAGATGGAACTTCAAAATGCTGACGCTGAAGCAGATCCTCGCACAGATTTGTCACGAGGACTGGTTCTGCTCGCTGGATCTGAAAGATGCATATTTTCACATCCAGATAGCCCCCCTTCACAGACGATTCTTGAGATTCGCATTCGAGGGAGTGGCATACCAATACACGGTCCTGCCCTTCGGGCTGTCTCTGGCTCCTCGCACTTTCACCAAGTGCATGAACGCGGCGCTTTCCCCTCTGAGACAGATGGGAATCCGGGTTCTGAATTATCTCGACGATTGGCTCATTTTGGCCCATTCGCGAGTCGAGCTGGAACACCACAGATCCGTGCTCCTCAGCCATCTGCAATGCCTGGGTCTCAGGGTCAACCTAGCCAAGAGCTCTCTGCTCCCCAGCCAACACATTTCGTTTCTGGGGGCAGTTTTCGACTCAGTCCGCATGACGGCAGTAGTCTCGCCAGAGCGCGCCCTGGCGATACAGCAGCTTGCGGCTTCTGTCAAGAACAAAGCCTATCTTCCTCTGAAGCTCTTCTAGAGGCTCTTAGGGCTAATGGCTTCCGCCTCCCCGGTTCTGCAGCTCTGCCTTCTTCGGATGCGGCCGCTACAGCTCTGGCTGAAAGCCCGGGTCCCCCCACATGCCTGGCGGCACGGCCGCTTATGTCTCAAGGTCAATCGGGCCTGTCTTTTAGCCCTGAAACCTTGGATGAACCCTGCTTGGTTCAGTCTTGGGGTACCCCTACAGGCAGTGTCACGAAGGAAAGTGCTCTCGATGGACGCATCCAATTCAGGTTGGGGGGCTCTGTGCGAGGGCAGACCGGCCTTCGGCTCGTGGTCCCACGAGGAGAGCCATCTACATATCAACTGCCTCGAAATGTTGGCAGTGATGAAAGCCCTGCAAGCTTTCCAGGCTCACTTGACGGGACGCCACGTCTTAGTCCAATCGGACAGCATGACTGTGGTGTCATATATAAATCACCAGGGCGGTCTTTCGTCCAGCCGCTTATGCGCTCTGGCGAAATGTCTTCTGGAGTGGGCAACACCAAAGTTTCGGTCGCTCAGGGCGACTCATATACCTGGCAAAACCAACCTGGGTGCAGATATGTTATCATGGAGCAACGTCCCCTCAGACGAGTGGATGCTCCATCCCTAGATGGTTCTCAAGATTTGGGAGCTCTTCGGGAGAGCAGAGATAGACCTCTTCGCCTCAGAAGACAACTCTCATTGCCCAACATATTTTTCAAAGGAAGTCGATGCGTTGGCCCAAGTCTGGCCCAGCACACTCGTTTACGCATTTCCCCCGATCGCACTGATCCCGCAGGTCATCAGGCGAGTCAGGGAAGACAGGCACAGAGTCCTCCTAGTGGCCCCGCTCTGGAGGAGCCAGACTTGGTCCTCAGAGCTGTTCAGGCTCTCCACGAGAGCCCCATGGCCCATTCCCCTGAGGCGGGACCTCCTCTCTCAGGCGAACAAAACAATCTGGCACCCACAGCCAGAGCTCTGGGCTCTGCATCTCTGGTCCCTCGATCAGAGCCGACTAACCTTCCCAGGGACGTACTAGAGACCATATCTCAGGCGAGAGCCCCGTCCACGAGACGCCTCTACGCCCAGAAATGGTCGGTCTTTGTTGAT
The DNA here is from genome assembly GCF_024489055.1 of Chanodichthys erythropterus. NCBI lineage: Eukaryota > Metazoa > Chordata > Actinopteri > Cypriniformes > Xenocyprididae > Chanodichthys > Chanodichthys erythropterus. The sequence continues at coordinate 1,380,702 of NC_090224.1, read as the reverse complement.
TGGTGTTCCACACGCAACATAGACCCCGTAGAATGTGACGTATCTCCGATACTGTCCTTCTTACAGGAGCGTTTGGATCTGGGGCGCGCCCCCTCAACGCTCAAAGTATACGTAGCAGCCATCTCAGAGTTTCATGCTCCTATCGCTGGCCAGTCAGTGGGTCGAAACAGCCTTGTGGTTCGTTTCCTAAGGGGTTCTAGGCGATTAAATCCTCCTCGCCCACTTACTGTTCCCACTTGGGACCTTTCCTTGGTCCTTAGGGCTCTCAAAGGTAATCCCTTTGAGCCGCTGAGTTCAGCTGACCTCAGGCCCGCTAACCCTGAAAACCGCTCTGCTTCTTGCACTAGCATCGGTCAAGCACGTTGGCGACTTGCAGGCCCTCTTGGTGAGCCCTGCATGCCTCGAATTTGGGCCTAATGACTCTAAAGTCGTGCTGAAACCTAGACATGGCTACGTTCCCAAAGTGCTCTCTACTCCGTTTAGAGCTCAGGTCATTTCGCTCTCTGCTCTTCCTCCCTCCACGGATGAACAGGAGCTGGAGTTACTCTGTCCTGTCAGGGCATTGAGGACCTATGTAGAACGATCGCAGCCTTTCAGGCAGTCGGATCAGCTCTTTGTCTGTTTTGGTGGCCGCACCAAGGGGTCCTCGGTCTCAAAACAACGTCTCTCGCGTTGGATAGTCGACGCGATTAATCTCTGTTACTCCTCCTTGGACATTCAATGCCCCTTAGGAGTTAGGGCCCATTCCACTAGAGGAATGGCTTCCTCCTGGGCCTGGTCTAATGGAGTTTCCATTAAAGACATCTGTGAGGTGGCCGGCTGGTCCTCGCCGTCCACTTTTATCAGATTTTATCATCTGGACGTTCCGGCCTTACAAGCCCAGGTCCTCTCGGTGTAACTAGGTGGCCTCTTCGAGTTCCACCTCTCACCGATCAGGAGTTATCTCCTCCTTGTAGTGTAACAAGGGTTTACGACGGCTTTGCCTTCCTACTTGTTCTCTTGGTCCCCCTTCGGTGTCCAAAGCAAGTTATGTCGTTCCCTGCCGTGGCACGGCATGGTTGAATTCGTTCCCCATACGCAGTACGAGTGAAGTATCGAAAGGGAACGTACTCGGTTACTAACGTAACCTCGGTTCCCTGAGATACGGAACGAGTACTGCGTTACTTGCCGTGCCACGAGGCTGCGGCTTCAGTGTCGTCGCTTCAGTCGATTGGCCTGAAATCCTATGGCGAAACGCCTGCTTATATAGCCCTTTGCCCCGCCCATTTTGGCGGGAAAGTTCGCGCGCTCTCTCGCCATAGGTCGCACAGCTATGCCGCGCCATCATTGGTTCAACAACTTGTCTATGAGTGAACCAATGACGATGAAATTATTAGCGTTATTGAAAAAGGCTTCAGTGATGGGGAAAAAGGGAGACTTTTCCCCATACGCAGTACTCGTTCCGTATCTCAGGGAACCGAGGTTACGTTAGTAACCGAGTACGTTACAATGTATAGTTAAATGAACAATGTTTACTCGTTCTCCATTACCTGGAAGGAGAAATTCATGTTTATTTGCCAGCAAAAGTTACAGAGGGTTATTAACAATACAGTTTTGATAGAGTAGGTTAATCACTGAAAATTGTATAGTATATGTCTACTCTTTAAACAGCATTATGAAAAAAATGGAACACTATGGCAACAGCTTTCTTACCTTTACGAAACAGAGTTTTGCTTCAGGGGTTGTGCGTAACTGACAGAACGGCAGTTTCTTTCAGTTTCTCATGGCCAGCCAGTTTAAAATGTTGATTACAAACACTTTTTTTTTAAGATTGTCCATCACTGCATTCTCTTCATATTTACATTTTTTTGCAGCATTTAGCCACTGCCTACAATGCGCTGGATCCTTCACTGGAAACCGAAAGCTAAAAGTTTACTCTTTGAATTCTCGCCCCCAGGAACAATACAAATTGACAGTCGACTAAAAGTTTGCTTAAAAGTATTTGCTAATAAAGTAAGGATTTATTTGACTCTGGTAAGCATATCCATAGCAAACTGTTGGTAGTGGCCTTGGATGACAATGTCTAGTGCATTATGGGTGTTGAATTTTTTTCTACCTACTTGGCAAAAGGGAATACAACTGTAGAAAAGTAGAAAAAATGATTCACATCATGGATGTGATAGGCAGCACACAGCACCAGCCTTCAATGGGCACATGTGTCACAAGCTGGGGCCAAAACTTCCATCTTTTTTTGTAGATGATTGCTGACAAAATATATAACTGCTTTATGTCCTACAGCTATTTTGTTATTTGAGACCATTATCCAACAGCTTATGTCCATCTGCCTGGTTTTGTTACAAGGGCCATATTGATAGAAAAGCGAAATATGCTGAAAAATTACTGTGTATATTGAACAAAGGATTAGAAAGCCACGTTGCTGTGGGATACACAACTAACCATGACTTCAAAACCAATTTCATTAACATTCCAATGCATCATTTATAGCATCTATTTTACACAAACATCAATACAAAGTCATCACCCACACACCTCAGGTTAGAAACTCTCCAGTCGGCTTTATTGCTACTCGGATGAAATGTGCATATGCAATGCAGACCTCCCAGGCACATATGAGAAATTAAATTGATGAATAACCAGAATGCAACTTCTAGAGAATGACCGATGGTGATACTGAAAAGCATGTTTAATAATGGAGTTAACACTAGATGCATTAAAACTGAGCCAGGCTAATACCATGCATGCAATATGTTTTTTTTATTCAATGCAAAACCAAGTTGATAAAAAAGCTATTATATAGTAGAAATGGAGAGCGAATATATATAATAGAATAAAAAAAGGTCTGTGCTGGTGACAGAATATAATGTGACACCAAACTCGTGCCTTGAGCAAAGTAAATGCAGAAATGCACGTTTCTTATTAGTTAGCATGCTTGTGCAATGTTGACTGAATGAAAATAATAATAAAAGAAAAACAGATTAAATTTAATTATGAATAAGATAACCTTGCGCCTGCAATTGTCCTTCATATTAGTTTCCTATCTCATATTTGCAGCCATGGCTTACTCTGCTGTTTCAATTGTGAACTTGCAATCAGTCATAACTTTGCAATTATTTTATTCAAAACACTGTTTAGAATTTGTTATTAGCAGTGTACTGAAGTGCTGAAATTACAATCTACATACAATCAGATTTATTTATGAAAATGATGCATAAGTTGCTTTACTTTGGATTGAGAATGTACACACATGTTATTAGCACAACTAATTGTTTTGGAATACTTTTTACATGCTCTAAAAACATCTATTTTTGAATATCCACACACTAAATGTAAGCCTAAACTGATTTAATCTGGTTTAAACAATCTATGATGACCATGGTGGGTGATTAGTTAAACCAGCAAACAATCTTAGGATGGTTTAAAGGTGCCCAAGAACGTTCTTTCACAAGATGTAATATAAGTCTATGGTGTCCCCTGAATGTGTCTGTGAGGTTTCAGATCAAAATACCCCATAGATTTTTTTTAATTAATTTTTTTAACTGCCTATTTTGGGGCACCATTAAAGGGATACTCCACCGTTTTTTCATATTAAACTATGTTATTCCCTTAACTAAGACGAGTTGATACATACCTCTCTCGTCTCAGTGCGTGCACTAAATCGCTCTGTCTTGCGGCGAAACTTTGTTAGCACTTAGCTTAGCCCAGTTCATTCAATAGGGGCCAAGCAGAGAAGCTACCAAACACCTCCACGTTTTCCCTGTTTAAATACAGTTAGTCGAGTAGTGTAACTCAACCTAGGACGGTGACACAAAACAAAACGTTGCGCTTTTCTAAGCGTGTAAAATAGATAACTATATTGTATGGCGGAATACCACAGCAAGTGGTCGGGAGCACTTTGACTTGGCGCAGTAATATCTTCACTCGTGAAAAGTCCTCTCACCGGCCCCCGCTCTCTCTCCTCCTCCCTCTTATTTCCGTCAATAGAACCAACGTGACATTTACAGGAGAGGGAGCGGGGTGAAGATATTACTGCGCCAAGTCAAAGTGCTCCCGACCACTTGCTGTGGTATTCCGCCATACAATATAGTTATCTATTTTACACGCAACGTTTTGTTTTGTGTCACCGTCCTAGGTCGAGTTACACTACTCGACTAACTGTATTTAAACAGGGAAAACGTGGAGGTGTTTGGTAGCTTCTCTGCTTGGCCCCTATTGAATGAACTGGGCTAAGCTAAGTGCTAACAAAGTTTCGCCGCAAGACAGAGCAATTTAGTGCACGCACTGAGACGAGAGAGGTATGTATCAACTCGTCTTAGTTAAGGGAATAACATAGTTTAATATGAAAAAACGGTGAAGTATCCCTTTAACAATGCACTGATTTACACTCGGCGCCGCCCCTTTAAGACACGTGCTTCCTGCCACACGAGCTGTCGACTATATTACAGCGCATTTACAAAGTTCACACAGCTAATATAACCCTCAAATGGATCTTTACAAGATGTTCGTCATGCATGCTGCATGCATGCTTTGAATTATGTGAGTAAAGTATTTATTTGGATGTTAAAAGTTTTATTATGAGTGAATTTGAGGCTGTCCTCTGTGGCTAACAGCTAATGCTACACTGTTGGAGAGATTTACAAAGAATGAAGTTGTGTTTATGAATTATACAGACTGCAAGTGTTTAAAAAATGAAAATAGTGACGGCTCTTGTCTCCGTGAATACAGTAAGAAACGATGGTAACTTTAACCAACATGCTAATGAAACATTTAGAAAGACAATTTACAAATATCAGTAAAAATATCATGCTATCATGGATTATGTCAGTTATTATTGCTCCATCTGCCATTTTTCGCTGTTGTTCTTGCTTACCTAGTCTGATGATTCGGCTGTGCTGCTCCAGACGTTAACTGGCTGCCCTTGTATAATGCCTTTCATAATGTTGGGAACATGGGCTGGCATATGCAAATATTGGGGGCGTACACCCCAACTGTTACGTAACAGTTGGTGTTATGTTGAGATTCGCCTGTTCTTCGGAGGTCGTTTAAACGAATGAGATTTATATAAGAAGGAGGAAACAATGGAGTTTGAGACTCACTGTATGTCATTTCCATGTACTGAACTCTTGTTATTCAACTATGCCAAGATAAATTCAATTTTTGAATCTAAGGGCACCTTTAATATGCTTTTCACTCACATTTACATATTCACTTAACCTGCCTTACTTTTGACTGCATGGCTAATTCTTGTGTCCATTCAATTTGAATTTAAACTCTATCTGGTTTTTAAACTCACTTTGAGGATCCTCAGGAGTATGTGTTAACCTTGACTCTGATCTGTGCTCTACATCCATGGTCCTTTTGATGCCAAGAAATCAAGGTTCAAAGCTGGTCACTTTGTATGTATGAGTCAATATACTGTAAGATCCTCTTTGAATATATGTATTAAGGACTTTCTAAGGGTGATTATGTGATCATCGCAAATAAGAAAATACTTCTTAAATTGTTTACATTACCATACTCACGAAAACATTAGCATTTTAGTGCTTTACATAAAGCATTATGCACTTGATTTATACTAAATTATACTGATTTATACTCGCTGCATCATGCATCAATGCCTACAGTACCAGTAAAACATGACTTGCATGCAAGGTCACCAGTCTATTGCAGTAGAGAACTGAGGTGAATACAATAAAGTGTTTTTATGTGCAGTTTAAGTTTCTGTAAAGAGAGCACAGAAAGGCCCTGTTTCTACCTGGTATTAAGATGTTGTCCCCTTGGAATTATAAGGTTTTATCTGCATTCTGAGCAGTTCTGAGATATTGAGATTCAAAGATTTTGCATTCCATTGGACTTTGTAGATATAACCTTTTTGTTTCCTAAATAAAAAGTCCCTAAATGTACTCAACATTACCAAAAACAGCCACAAGACTGTGTGTTAGAAATCAGGAATGATGAGAGAACATTGTGCTTGGTATGTTTTTCGTCTTCAAACCAAAATTGGGTCTTCAGCCAACAAAGTTCAAATCTCATCTGGCTAGTGCGCTTTCCATAATGTTTATGCGTTAGGTCAGTAAGCGGAGATTAGGCGGTCTTTAGTGACACATTCAGCCACATGAGCATTTCCACTACGAAAGCAATCGGGTCAAATGCAATTTCGACTACGTCTGGAAGTGGTCAAAAGTCGACAAGCTCAAAATGTATTACACCCCGTTTACACCTGTATTTAGTGTTGTCCACTCGTGATCCGATTGACAAAAACACATCTTAATACCAGGTGGAAACAGGGCCAGAGAGTAAGGTACCACAGGGCTAAAGGCGCCGTGGGGAAAAAGGCATCTTTGATTTTATTTTCCTCTAAACCACTAGATGGCACAAAAACTTGCCGCAGCACTTTCCTAAACATCCGTTTTTCAAAATGTACGTGTAAATTTGTCTGATCCTTGATGCGATCACGGGCAGCAACGCAAAGTTGATTCGAAGGTAGTTTGATCTAATATTTGATGTTTTTTAAAATGTTGTTGATTTAAGTAGCAAATAAGAATCCATTAAATTAATGTTTGTATTTTCAGACAAAGGTCTTCTTGATGATTTTCAGTTTTGTTCAAGATAATTCAAGCAACAGTTTTTCAATAACGGAAGAATATGTAAAAGTATGGTATTTGGGGTAAAAAGCACCCCTGCTGTTGGGGCAATAGGCACAATAATTACGATGTTAATGAGCTGGCTGACTTTTCCATTTCTTGACATGACATGGTTAGATTCACATAGCAAATATCATATATCAAATTGGGTATCCATCTTAGAGATAATACCCATATTTATATTGAAACAATCATATTTTAAAATATATTAATCATATCATAATAAAATATAATTTATTGTTACTACTGTAAATCTATATTAAATAGGCTATTATGGGATCTCCTTTAATGCTTTCAGAATCTTTACTTTTTAAAATAATTTTGTTTCTGTATTTCTGTATTTTTAAAATCTATTTATATATATATATATATTTCCCTGCAATCATATACTTTGAGAGTAGTTAAAAGCACAACTTTTCTTAAGGTGTGCCTTTAGCCCTGTTGTACTCTATACATAATTTGGGAAGTGAATTTACTAAACTGCAGTCAAGGGGGCCATAGTTTGGAATTATTCTCTTTAGCGGTGCAAAAAAGTTCAAGTGCAATGTTCTGTCGATCACGTTACAGTAAGTTATTCAAGGTTAACTTCTTGTTTATTGTACTGTTGTACAACATCACACTCACAATCATTCTGCTGGTCTGAATTTGGATGGTGTGATATTAAGATTTAACTTGGCCTTGGTTTGACTGTTTGGTTTTCATCCAAGATTTATTTACTTAAGTTAATGAAACATTCGTTCCTCAAGAGATCAGAAAATAAAGTGTGACTGAAGACATGCATGCCGCAGAATCTTACCTGACACTTTAGTCTGTATTATTGACATTAAAAAGCTTGTCTTGGATTGATATTTAGAAAATGACCACCACAGGCTCTCTACTCAGCTCAAGCTATTTATTACATATGGCTGTCAGTAAGACTTGGTGGAATTTGGCTGGCATGCGGAGGAAGGAATCATCTGCTAAAAGAGTAAAGTTGAGATTAAGTGATTGTAAATAATCTCATAAATCTTTTGATTTAAGGTAAAAGAAAATAGGATGAGCTCCAATGGCTGTTTATCATGCCAAGGCCACATGGCTTTCGGGTACTGTTCCCAATTTATGGCTTCTCAGTGTCAATATCACTGCAATGCCTTTTGTATAAAAGCAAACAGGAGCGGTCAGCAATATGCGTGTTTTAAAACTCATGTCTGTCGGTTGCCTCGCATAATTAATTTTCATTTCTGGCAGGGCACATGATTAGAAGTACTCCAATGGAAACATTTTCCTGACGGCTGCCTGGACTTGTGGCCGATTGTGTGTCCTTTGTTTTGACAGGGTCCTGACATCGAAACTGCTGTGATTACAATTAGATGTAATTGAGATTTTTAAGTAGATGCGGAATGCAGCAGTATTGATTAGCATGTGTTTCATCTCGGGGCACATCACAGCAGTCAGCAAGACAGATGGTGGCGTGGACTGAATCCACACTGTGCAGTGAAGGATGTTAGAAACATTTCCCTGCTGAGGACACATTGGCAAAGGTGAAATGTGAGCTGTCAGATATACAGATGACAGGAGGAAATGGAATTCATGTAGGTACATTCAGAGACAGTAATCCTTACATTTTTTTGACATGTTCTTTTCCCCTCTGTTACTTAAAATACTTTTCAGACTAACACATTTGTAAGATATTTATTTCCATTTGTGCACTAGGATTTTATTTTGTGAAGTATTTTTTTGGTGAATTTCTTGGTGATTGTTGTCATGGCACACTATTTAAGCTTTTTTTCTTTTTTCATGGTTCTTGATGAACAATCTTCACAGCAATCACACAGTTATAACTCTATTTCTAGTTCAATAAAAGGCTTTGGATGTGGTGGAGTTTGTTAACTAAAGGCTCTTAAACTTTCTTGGCACGATTTCACATCAAACAGGTACAGTAGTGGCCAAAAGTGAAGTCCAGCCTAGGAAGATTGAAAATCTTCACTCTTTATTTAAATATTACTAAAATTAATTAAAGATTTTGTAAGCATATTATGTAGCTGTGCTTGACGTAAATTGTTTTATTTGTGATAATGCAATGAAAAATGACAAAATATGCCCGCATAATTGTTGGCCATGATGTCATACAAAGAAATTATGAACACATACAAAAACAAGACAGAACCAACAAAATATTAGTAACTGATTATGTTGTAGTCATTGTATGCTTTTTACTGTCTTTTCCTAGCCTTTTGTTTTTCTATGCATTTTCTTTTTTTTTTTTTTTTTTTTTTTTGCATAATTGTCAGATAAATACCTTAACCAAGTCTAGTGTTAACCAAGTCTACCTTAACCAAGTACTTTTTATCCATGTGTGCACCAAACCAATCTGGTGGGTTTGCTGCCAAAAAGCTATTTTTTTTGTTTCATCTTACCAAGGAAGCCGGTCCCATTTGAAGTTCCAGTCTTGTCTGACAACTGAATATGCTAGAGTTTGTTTTTGGATGAGCAAAGAAGGATATTTCTTGAAACCCTCCTCACTCAAACTTTCCTCCTCACCGCGCATTAGGATGACTACGATTTAGACACACTCTTCCAGGCAGATTTGTAACATCTTTAGTTGATTGAAACTTCTTAATTATTTCCCTGATGGTGGAAATGGGGATTTTCAATGCATTAGCTTTTTTCTTATACCCATTTTCTATTTTGTGAAGCTCAACTATCTTTTGCTGCACATCAGAACTATATTATTTGTTTTTTCTCATTGTGATGAATAATTCAATGACACTCCTGACATTAATGCTTTAGAAGCCGCCATACCCCTGGTAGAATGAGCATGGACAGCTAGAGGACACGGCTGTCCAGATGTTTCGTAGGCAAGAGAGATGGCCTCGACCACCCACTTGCTCATCTTCTGCTTAGTTGCTGGGCCCCCCTTCTTAGGGGACCCATAACATACAAACAACTGGTCTGTTTTCTGACACAGGGCAACTCTGTGGACATATGCATCTAAAGCCCTAACGGGGCAAAGCAGATTGCGTTTCTCCTGATCCGGATTTTCAAAAGGAGGAGGACAGAAAGCCTGGAGTACAATAGGACCCGGGACGTTGGTGGGGACCTTTGGCACATAGCCAGGTCTAGTGTGCAGGAAAGCCTTAACCATACCAGGCGCAAATTCCAGACACGTAGGAGCAACCGACAGTGCTTGTAAATCTCCTATCCTTTTAAGAGACAAGATTGCCAGAAGAAATATCGTTTTCAGAGTGGGGAATTTTTCTGATACTTCTTCTAATGGTTCGAAGGGAGCCTCAGCTAACCCCTCTAACACTATAGCCAAGTCCCAGTCTGGAGTTCTTGTACGCACTGCAGGCCTCAGCCTCAGTGTGCCACGAAAGAAGCGTATGACAAGGAGGTCTTGAGCCACCGAGGAACCCCCCTACAGGAACATGATAAGCCGAAATGGCTGCTATATAAACCTTCAATGTTGAAGGAGTTAACCCTTCTGAGAACTTTTCTTGGAGGAACTGGAGCACAAAGCTGATAGAAGACTGGACAGGGTCCACATTACATTGACTACACCATGTAGAAAACAACTTCCATTTATATGAATATAGCTTCCTTGTGGAGGGAGCTCTGGACTGAAGGATGGTCTCCTCAACCTCGGTTGGGAGACCGGAATCTATGAGCCTTGCCCCCTCAGAGGCCAAGCCCACAGTTTCCATTAAGGATGTCCCGATCACGTTTTTTTGCCCTCGAGTCCGAGTCCGAGTCATTTGATTTTGAGTATCTACCGATACAGAGTCCCGATCCGATACTTCTATAATACATGAAAAAGAATAAAGAAGAGCGAAAAAACAGATCCAGGAACAGTGCTTTTCAGGTTTATCTAACAGTCGTTTTCACGTACAGAAAATGGATAAAGTAATCAAATATAAAATATCACTGCATATTATCTTTACTGTATAAAATAAATAAAGATTAATCATTACTGAAGTTACAAAAACTATTCAGTCAAGAGCAGTGAGTAATTTCTTTGTTATTTGTTGTTTTATTTAACATTAAAAACAGGCAGCAGAAATAGTTTTTCTCCCTTTAAGACATGCACGATCCAGTACATATACTGTTCCACATGCGCTGTCTTTCTCGACTAATATACGTTCACTTAAGACACAACCAACTATGTTTGCTAGGATACTCGCTAAGACGGGCATGTTGACCTAATCTTTGTATGAATTTGTCCGCTGAAGCTCAAGACTTGAAAGAGAAAGAGTATTTGCGCGCTGACTGGAATAAGCGTGTGCGCGCTTCGGGTGAGCGCACACAAATCTTCTCACAGCGCGTGCGAGTTCTCTTTCGCGTCTTGTTCTTTTAGGTTTAAATTAGCAAGGCTTAAATGAGTTAGTTTAAACACAGATATCAACGTGTGCTGTTCAGGTCTCACCTGTATCAACACCCGGGTGATGACGGCGTAAATGACTGGACATGAGAGCAGACAGCACTCGCAGTTAACAGTTTACAATGAGTGACTATTTTGTCCACGTTTTTTGATTATAGTTGTTGTAACGTTTTGCGCATCCATCGACTGAAACGTACATTATTTGAACTCTGTCTGTTTTCCACATTGCTATTTTAAACAAACCATACGGTACTGTTCGATTTTTTTTCCGTGAACCGTTGCATAATATATCCCTAATACAAATATATCCGAGTCCTGATCGGGAGGTAACGTCCGATTCCGATCGAGTCTGAAACCACGTGATCGGGCCCGTTTTCCGATCACATGATCGGATCTGGACATCCCTAGTTTCCATAGCTCTCGGCGGGGATGAAGTATGGTGCCACCTGCTTGAGACAGGATATCCTGCCTGAGAGGAAGCTCCAATGGAGAGCAGTCTATCCACAAGTTTCCTACGCCCCATGAGGCCTTGCGTCAAACATGGGAGCGTCTTCTGGTTCGAAGTAAACAAGCTGGACATTCATTCATTCAACAGTTGACAGTCATTCAAGATTTAACGATCCATTTAACGAACTTGCGAACTTTTGTTTTTTACTTAAAGATTTAAGATTCCAGCATCAATATTTGAACAATGTTTTACAATAAAAAAATGTTACAGTAATAGTAATGTATTAATTTATGTCAGGAGTGCACATCAATCATGCTAAATCTAGCTGATATTTATATTGACATAAAAAGAAAACACAGACCTATTCAGTTGCGTATGCTTCCATTTATTTGCAACCACAAGAACGCAAAAAACAACTGCATTAAGGCTTTTAAATCCAAAGGCTTACACATTTAGAAATATATTGATAACATACCATTGTTACGGTAGCTGTTAGAAAGATGAGGCAGATACGGATTTCCACAATAATACAAGATATATTTAATGAACAAAGGCATGGAACACCAACATACACATTAACACAACAGAGAACCGATGAGGAGTGAATGGAGTGAGTGCAATATAAAGGCAGTGAGGATAATCAAGTCCAGGTGCAGGAGATGAGTAATGATGGGGAGATGACGAGGGAAGTGAGTGCAGGTGTGGAGAACAGGAGGATCATGGGATATGGAGTCCAGGGGAACGAGGGATCTGTAACAGTACCTCCCCCTCCCGGTAGGCGCGTCCTCGCGCCATAGATGGAACAACCGGGGGTGGGCGCCCTGGAGACCTCAAGCCGTTGCAGGGGGAGGAGCAAACTGGAGAGGAGGTCTCCAGGGCAGGTCCAAGACCCATGGCGGGTCAGGGGCCGAAGGCGGCCATTGCGGGTCAGGAGCCGAAGGCGGCCATGGCGGGTCAGGAGCCATTACCAAGGCCTTGATGCCGTTGAGCCCAGGCGGCGCTGAAGGACCAGCGGGAGATGGCGGAACCAGCGGCTCCGCCGACCGAAGCGCAGCCGGGGCTCCAGAAGGCCGCAGTTGAACACAGACAACAGACAACAAAGTGAACACCAGGGGGAGTGAGGAAGCCAACTGGAACGGAGGGACGGAGCAGAGACAGAGGAGTGCAGTCCAGAAGTGAGGGCAGGCTGACGAGTGACCAAGGTGTGAACGGGGGCAGGATGGAGACTGATGAGACTTGTCGACTGATGGACCATGGTGGAGACGAAGGAGGTTGGAGCCAGGGTGTAGGTAATCGCCCAGAGGTCCGAGGTGGAGATCTGGGCGAAGGGGCTTGAGGTGGAGGTGCAGTGAAGACACAAATGGATGGGAGAGGGAGGCAGGGAGGGTAAACAATCTTAGGGCTGGAGACTTCTATAACACAGTTCATACTAGCGTCTGGCTCGGCAGCGGCTGGCTCGGCGGCGGCGGCTGGAGATACGGGCTCGGCGGCTAAGACTGGAGATACGGGCTCGGCGGCTGAGACTGGAGATACGGGCTCGGCGGCTGAGACTGGAGATACGGGCTCGGCGGAGACTGGCACAGAGGGCCAGTCCATACCCTCAAATACAATTAGAATACCCATAGGAACGGGTGCGGGCTCGGTGAAGGCTGGAAAGGGCTCAGCGGCAGGTTTTTTCCTCCTCCTCCGCCTTCTGGACCCAGCGGGAGAGTGTGGGCCCAGCGTGGGGCAGGAAGGAAGTTCACCGGAGGGGTAAGCGGAGGAACACGGAGGCTGACTAACTGGCCCAGCCGACCATGTTTCTGGTCGGACTGGAGACCAACACTCATCCTGAACCTTTTCAACATAGAATTTGGAATTATTCAAAAACAAAATAAGATTGATAGTTTCGCTTAAGGAGAAACGATAATCTGGTTCATGGAAACGGAGAGTGTTGTCATCCAGACCGTCCAAAAACAGGGCGATTAAATTAGCATCGGGCCAGTCAGTCAGATAAGCCAGCTCAACGAACTCCTCCACATACCTCTCCAGCGAACGACCAACCAGAAGAAGCCCGATGAGGTGATCGCCAGCAGAAAGATGAATGAGAGGCGTTGGAGGAGCAGTAGCCAGGGAGCAGGGAAAAATCTCCATATTTTCTTGTGGAAATCCAAACTGTATAGGTCGGTTCTTCTGTTATGGTAGCTGGTAGAAGGATGAGGCAGATACGGATTTCCACAATAATACAAGATATATTTAATGAACAAAGGCATGGAACACCAACATACACATTAACACAACAGAGAACCGACGAGGAGTGAATGGAGTGAGTGCAATATAAAGGCAGTGAGGATAATCAAGTCCAGGTGCAGGTGATGAGTGATGATGGGGAGATGACGAGGGAAGTGAATGCAGGTGTGGAGAACAGGAGGATCATGGGATATGGAGTCCAGGGGAACGAGGGATCTGTAACAACCCTATGTTTATGTCACTTTTCTGAGCATTTCTATTTATTTTCCTCTAAATTATGCGATGATTGCTGTCCGAGGATGTTTGCGGGATCTCTCCGTCTATCTATCCTGATCCTTTCAGCCAGAGCAACAGGGAGCTCATGAGAAGACAACAGGAGTTATGAGTTATATGAGTTAACCGGAGTGTGTGAATCTGTGAAAGATATGCATTTGTCAGGAATCAACAGGCACAGGGAAGAGACAGATAAAACATTAAACCAAATAAATACACGATTATAATCACATAAGAATTGTCTTCGTCCCTCAAGCAGTCTCTGATATTTTCCATAAACGTGTGTATTTATTATCGCAATGGTTAAAATAAGTAGCCTTTAGCATTGCATATATGACAGTGGAAAACTAGAGACACTAAGTCCACAAACCATATCCTGGTCGGCCAGAACGGGGCCACCAGTATTAGGCTGACCCTTCCTGGCATACTTTTTCCAGAACTCCCGGGAGCAGTGAGACCAGGGGAAATGCATACAGATGCAGCCAGGTCTGTAGCATGGCATCCAGCCCTAAAGGTGCTGGGTGCATCAGAGAATACCACAGAGGGCACTGGGTTGACTCCTCTGTAGCAAACAGGTCGACTTGAGCTCGACCGAAATTTTTCCAAATAAGCTCCACCACCTCGGTGTGAGCAGCACCCACTTCGAAATAGTCGGGAGAAGTTTCCATTCTTCCATAAATTCTAATAAGGGAACCAGTCTCTCGAGACTGGCCTCTGGTGTTTTTTGAGCACTTGGCTCATTGGTCTGACGTGGCGCACCGGCAGACAGGCGAATCAAGTGACGACCGACCCTCCTCGGAGGATCAGTGGAGACCGCTGCGCCCTGATGCACACTGGGTGGCAGGGTTGGCAGAACAACCCCCTGAGGGCGCCGAAGGGGAATAGATACCAGGTTTTTTAATACCCGAACCCCTCCGGAGGGGGCTGCCCTCATAAGTCCCGGACGGCTGGTGTCAGGACTTTTTCTTTGTAGCCTTCCGGGAAATAATGACGGTCCTCAGATCCGCCTTACCCCCGGAAGGCTTGGTCTGTGCTGACCGCCCCCGTCCCCAAGCTCTCTGCGGGAGAGCACGGGCGGCCACACTGACCTTTTTCTGCGCTCTGTGCGCCGAGGAGCCGGCTATCTGCCGAGACTGCTCCCGCAGTGTCTCCTGGAACCTATCGACGACAGATGACACTGCATCGCCGAATAGGCCCACAGGAGACAGCGGCGCATCCATGGGGATGTTTTTATCTTTCTCCTTCATGTCCGACAAATTGAGCCACAGGTGCCTCTCCGTGGCCACCAATGCTGCCATAGAGCGGCCGATTGACTTGGCCGTCTCCTTGGTGGCCCGGAGAGCTAGATCTGTCGCTCCTGTACGGTCTCAAATGTCGCTTCCCCGCTTTCATCAAATTTCCCCCAGCAGATCAGCCTGGTAAGCTTGCAAAATTGACATTGTATGAAGGCAAGCTGCAGCCTGACCTGCTACCGAATAAGCCTTGCCCACCAAGCCCGATGTTGTCTTTAAAGGCTTAGTGGGCAGTGTCGGGGTCTTGAGGGACGATGCAGACTCAGGTGAGAGATAGCTTGCGAGCGTCTCTTCACCCCGAGGCATCGCCCCATAGCCGTAGTGCTTCAGCCCCATGATATTACTATATGTTGATGTTTGGGGGCTGAAAACACGGTATTGGACTGGTCTATTCCACGAGGTCGGGAAAGAACGGTAGACCCCGATGCTGGGGTAGAGACTGTGCGGGGAGAAAGCACTCATCAAGCTTGCTCTTTGGTTTAGTCTCGCTTCTCTCCGCGGGCAAGTCTATTTTTAGCTTATCGACTGCCCTGGTCACCACATCCAGCAGCTCCTCATAGGCTGGAGACGATGATGGCGGGTCCTCATCTCCAGTCTCGACGCTCACCTCGAAGATATGTTGAGCGTCGGTGCCTCTCTCTGGGGGGAATAAACCGCAGCGCGTACTTCCCCGCCAGAGGAGAGACACTGGGTCTGGCAGGTAAGGAGAGGGATAAGGCTGGGCCTGTCTCTCCCCCGTCTGTCAGATCCATTTGTGATCCCCACGAATGCAGCTTCCGCTGTGCCTTGGCAGCAGCGGGACCTGATCCGCGGGGAACACTAGCAGTGGCACCCTCGTTGTCAAAGAGTGAGCCGTTTGCAATGTACACAGACAGCCCCCTCGAGAGCTGCCTGTGCATGCTCAACTCCCATGCAAACAACACACATCTCGTGTGTGTCCCCACCGAGATAAATCGAGTGCAAGGAGGCACACACTTATTGAATTGCTGCTTATCCGCCATTATTTTTCGTGTCTTTTATATTTATATTTTGTGTGTGTGTGTATATATGTGTGTGTGTGTATATATATATATATATATCAGTGGTTCTCAAACTTTTTTCCCAGTGGGCCGCACAATGGTCCAAGTACAAGTCTCACGGTCCGCATATAATTTACATATGACGTCACCAATGCAAACCAATCAGATTTAATGTTATGGTATTAGCAGATAATACTATTATTATACCAAGATGTTGCACATAATAAATAACAAATAAAAACTAACTTACTGACATTAGCTTTACAATAATAATCCGTAATGCTCAATGAACACACAAACTGTATATACAATCACTTTAAGTTGCTATTTAATTCTGTATGACTTTATGACTCTCTTCAACATCATCGCAATAGTCACCAAACCATCACATAAATGCCTTAATAAGCAAATGTTACTCAGCTCTTTTTACAAACAACACTGAGCGCACTGTAGGCTAATTACAATGACGATATCAAGAATTCTGTCATGTCGCAATCCCTCGCGCAGCATCGAATCCGCGAGCGTGCGCAGAGTTGGGCTCATCCAGCCGCGGGTGCGCTGATGCGGTTATTTTACTGATTTAAAATACATCAAACAAACACATCGAATTCATAGTTCGGTCTTTTGAAATTGTAGGTTTTGCTTCTCAAGTACTTTACTACAGAGCAAACAGGAAGGCTGCCCATCTCGCTCATTAGGCCTAAAAGCAAACTGATTCTTCCATTCTTCTTACCTTTACTGCTGATGCTGCGACTCTTCTTGTTTGCATGTGTTCCTTCATTTTATCTTCCACATTTAGTTTTTCTCCTTTAATAACAAATTTGACCATTTTGAAGCTTAAATTTACTAAATTAATGGCTACTGTTTGAATTCTTCCTAAGCGCGCACTTGTGTTTCGTTAACTGAGTGATTGCGTCGTTAGCCTACATTGCCTGATGTCTGAAAATAATAAATGCTCACCAAAATTATTTTATATGACAAATAAAGCATTATAGCTCATTTATATATATATTTTTTAATTCACTTTAAATTAAATTTTAAAACAAAAATAAATTGTATGCTTTTTATTATTATTATTATTATTATTATTATTATTGTGGTCGGCATATCGCGGGCCGCATTTACATTTGTGCCGGGCCGCAGGTTGAACCACTGCTCCACACCCATTCAAACGCTTACTGCACGTTAAGTGTCGAGTCGCGCCACTCGCGCCCAATTACATCAAAAGTATATGCTCACTGGATGTCATGGCAACTGAATCACGGAGGAAAACTTTAAATATCTCGCCTTCGCTTTAATTTCGGACCATCTCCGAAAATACATAAAATACTAAGCAAATGATTTTGACATGCGTTTATCCAGATTTTTAATCCCTTACACACAATTACTGCTGTTGAAATACGAAATGGAGGCGGGTCCGGATTGAATTCCCTCCGGGTCCGGATCCGGACTGGAGTCCGGACTTTGAGAAGTGCTGATATATATATATATATATATATATATATATATATATATATATATATATATATATATATATATATATATATATATATATATATATATATATATATATATTGTGACAAGTCTCCCGAGCTCTCATCAGCGTCGCCCTGGAAACAAACAAGGATCACCTGTCAGCACACAGCACGGGCCGGACCGTCACAGCTGCAGGAGATCAACGCACCCCATAAAACGCCACACAGTGAAACACCAGGTTGAGCTTTACACTCCATGCAGCCAAGCGCTAACGTCTCTCTCTCTCTCTCTCTTATCCAGACAGCAGCTGGTGACGGCCCGGAAGCACTGCACTCTTGACACTGCCACATGCTACACGGGACCCACACGAGACGGAAGCACCGCGCACCTGCACCTCTACATTACAGCTCCGCACTGTTTTGTCACAATAAAAACCCATGGTGAGGTGGTGAGTCCCCTTCTCAAGCTTCTAAAGTGTTCTTTGATGTGTTTCAACAGGTCCAGGGAGGGGGCTCGTTCGCAAAGGCCCAGCGCGAAGATGACAGGCTGAAAAACTGTTGGTCTCAGGTTCGAACATTAGAGGGCCAAACGCATCAGCCACCACCCCATCCTCTCCCGCACTTCATTGTGAAAAACGGCCTGCTGTACTGTGTCGCCCAGCGTCGGGGGGAGGTAAAGGAGCTTCTCGTGGTGCCAAAGCCCAAAGTCGAGATGGTCATAGAGCTAGCTCACAGCCATCCAATGGCCGGCCACCTGGGGAGTGCCAACACCATCCAACGCATCCGGGACCGTTTCCATTGGCCAGGTCTGGAGGGAGATGTGAAACGGTTCTGCCAAGCCTGTCCGACCTGCCAGCGAACCGCACCACGAGCGCCTCCCCCCTGTCCGCTCATTCCACTTCCCATCATTGGGGTACCTTTCGAGCGAATTGGGATGGACCTGGTGGGGCCGTTGCCTAAGTCTGCTCGGGGACATGAACACATCCTGGTGATCATCGATTACGCCACCCGGTATCCAGAGGCAGTCCCCCTCCGGAAGGCCACGGCAAAGAACATCGCCCACGAGCTCTTCTTGCTCTACTCCCATGTCGGCATCCCAGCAGAGATACTGACGGACCAAGGGACCCCGTTCATGTCCCGGCTGATGGCTGACCTCTGCCGGCTGCTCCGGGTAAAACAGCTCCGGACCACCGTCTACCATCCACAGACGGATGGCCTCGTGGAACGGTTCAACCAAACTCTGAAACACATGTTGAAACGTGTAGCCGCTGAAGACAGGCGCGACTGGGACTTAATGCTTCCCTACGTCCTCTTCGGAATCCGAGAAGTTCCCCAAGCCTCTACAGGGTTCACTCCTTTTGAACTGTTGTTCGGACGACAGCCACGAGGCCTGCTCGACGTGGCCCGTGAAGCCTGGGAACAGCAGCAGCCGGCACCTCTCCGCTCCGCCGTCGAACACGTGAGAGAAATGCGTGAGCGGATCGAGAGGGTCATGCCGTTGGTCCGGGAACACCTCATGAAGGCGCAACAGTCCCAACAGCAGCTATACAACCGGGCGGCGCAGCCACGAGAGTTCCAACCAGGGGATCGAGTCATGGTGCTGGTTCCCACATCCGCGTGCAAGTTCCTCGCAACCTGGCAGGGCCCATTCACCGTTGTGGAGCGGGTGGGACCCGTAAATTACCGGCTAAGGCAACCGGGGAAGTGGCGCGAAGAGCAACTGTACCACGTCAACCTGCTGAAGAGGTGGATGGGGACCCCGGAACAGCTCACCGCGCTAGCCTCCATTGATCCCCTGGTCATGGACGTCGGAGATCATCTGGCCGCCGCCCAGAAGACGGAGCTGAACCATCTGGTCCGTCAGTTCTCCGATGTGTTCTCCTCGCGCCCTGGGCAGACCAACGTCATCCAACATGACATTCGCACGTCGCCCGGAGTCATCGTGAGGCAGCGGCCCTATCGGGTCCCAGAGGCTCGGAGACAGGCCATTGAAAAGGAGATAAGCGAGATGCTGAAGTTAGGGGTGATTGAACCATCACGCAGCGCCTGGTCCAGCCCCATCGTCATGGTACCAAAGCCGGATGGCACCCTCCGTTTCTGTAACGACTTCCGCCGTCTCAACGAGGTCTCGGAGTTCGACGGATACCCAATGCCCCGTGTCGACGAACTACTGGAACGGCTGGGGAGGGCCCGGTATATCACAACTCTCGACCTCACAAAAGGCTACTGGCAAGTTCCGCTGACCGATTCCGCCAAGGAAAAGACCGCCTTCTCTACGCCCAGTGGGCACTGGCAATACCGGACCCTTCCCTTCGGCCTGCACGGGGCACCGGCAACGTTCCAACGGATGATGGACATCATCCTGCGGCCGCACCAGGGATATGCAGCGGCTTACCTCGATGATGTCGTTATCCACTCCGAGACCTGGCAAGACCACCTGGAGCGGCTACGGAGGGTGCTCCTGGACCTCCGGCGGGCTGGACTGACCGCCAACCCCCGGAAATGTCATCTTGCCCTCGCCGAGGCTCAGTACTTGGGTTTCCAGGTGGGTAGAGGGCTAATTCAGCCCCAGAAAAGGAAAGTGGACGCCATCAGGACAGCTCCCCGCCCGGAGACTAAGACTCAGGTACGAGCTTTTTTGGGGTTGGCGGGGTATTATCGCTGTTTTATCCCTAACTTCTCTTCCTTAGCATCTCCCCTGACAGACCTGACTCGGAAGGGGCAGCCAGAGAAGGTAAAATGGGACAACACGCTGGAAAAGACCTTCCAGGATATCAAGACTGCCCTAACTACTGAGCCGGTCCTAAAGGCACCCGATTTCAACTGCCCCTTCCTGTTACAGACAGACGCCTCAGACACCGGGCTAGGGGCGGTCCTCTCCCAAGTCCAGGAGGGTGAGGAACACCCCATCACCTACATCAGCCGTAAGCTGACCCCAGCCGAAACGAAGTATGCGGCAGTAGAGAAGGAAGCCCTGGCTATTAAATGGGCAGTCCTGGAGCTCCGCTACTACCTGCTGGGACGCGCTTCACGATGATGACCGACCATGCCCCACTCCAGTGGATGGCCCGCGCCAAAGACACCAACGCCAGAGTGACGCGGTGGTTCCTAGCGCTCCAGGACTTCCACTTCTCAGTGGAACATCGGGCCGGGACGGCTAACGCCAACGCCGACGGACTCTCCAGGCTGTGGTCAGCTTACGCAGGTCTGTCAGGGCGCACTCCCCACCCACCCCTATGTTCCCCAATGTATACCACTAACTTTCATTCCAGGAATAGTGCGACGCTTGGGGGGTGGGGGGGGTGGGGGGGGTGTGACAAGTCTCCCGAGCTCTCATCAGCGTCGCCCTGGAAACAAACAAGGATCACCTGTCAGCACTCAGCACGGGCCGGACCGTCACAGCTGCAGGAGATCAACGCACCCCATAAAACGCCACACAGTGAAACACCAGGTTGAGCTTTACACTCCATGCAGCCAAGCGCTAACGTCTCTCTCTCTCTCTTATCCAGACAGCAGCTGGTGACGGCCCGGAAGCACTGCACTCTTGACACTGCCACATGCTACACGGGACCCACACGAGACGGAAGCACCGCGCACCTGCACCTCTACATTACAGCTCCGCACTGTTTTGTCACAATAAAAACCCACCCTCCGGGGGTTTTTCATCAAATTATTTGTTGTGTGATTCTTCGCCCCGTGACAATATATATATATATATATATATATATATATATATATATATATATATATATATATATATATATATGCTTAAAACTCTTGTCCTCAGACGAAGAGATCACTGTAATATAACAGGACAAACAACACCAAATAAGACACAAAAGATACAGAGAGCGCTTGCTGAAGACAACAGAAGCTAGCGTTCTTTGTTTCTGGGTATGCTTTATAGTTTCCTGGTCCGTGACGTCACCCGCCTCTGACGTCTCGTCTCATCATTGGTTGGATACAGAGGTGCTTCACGACGCAATCATACAGAGGGTCATTTGACATAGCGTCGATAGTTCCCACGAAAGGGAACTGCAGTTTTTTGGACACAAAAAACTGCAATATTGCAGTATTGCTGCAATACAACTGCAGTTTTACTGCTGTTGAACTGTGATTATACTTCATTATACTGCAAATCTATGGTTGTGCTTAATTATACTGCAGTTATACTACTTTGTACTGCAGTTGTACTTCTATATACTGCAGTTCTTTTTTGTAAGGGTAGCATTGCCGAGCGTGACCCAGAGCTGACGGCTATGCTTTCTCGGGCCACTGAGAGATTCGGGCTTGAGTGAAGACTCAATCGTGTCCTGAAACCTCAAGATTGGACGATTGGTATCTCGGGACGGCCTGGGCTGGTTCTCAGCCCCCCACCCCAGTTCCATTCTTTCCGGAAGTGCATGAGGAGGTTACTAGTTCATGGAGAGTATCTTTCTCTTTCCGAAACTGGTCTGGTACCTCCTCCCCCCTCAATAACCTCAATAGTGGGGCAACCAAGGGGTATGTGGCGGTCCCCCCCCATGGAGCGAATGTTGCTATGCAATTGTGTCCAAAGAGTGCTGCTACTTGGAGGTCTAACCTGCGTCTCCTATCCAATACCTGTAAGTTCTCGTCTGTTCCCACGGCCAAGGCTTACAGAGCCACTGGACAGGTTGCCTCTGCCTTGCACGCCATGGATCTCCTGCAGGTATACCAAGCCAAGGCGCTAAAAGAGCTGCAAGATGGTAGTTCTGACCCAGGGCTGATGCAGGAGCTGCGCACAGCAACAGACCTCGCCTATGAGTGACGAAAGTCACTGCTTGGTCAGACGATGGCCACATTAGTGGTCCAGGAATGCCATCTCTGGTTGAACCTGGTGGATGCGGGAGACCAACAAATATCGTTTTCTTGACTCCCTTATCTCCCAGGCCGGCCTTTTCTGCAACGCAGTTGAGAGCTTTGCCCAGTAGTTCTTGGCTGCCAAGAAGCAGAGGCAGGCAATCAGATACATACTTCCCTGGTGGCCTGCTGCTACTGCCACCCTGCCGCCAGCTGCTCTCCCTGCAGCTTCCTCTGCCCCCACACAGCCTCAGCAGCAGCCTCCACCTAGGCAACAGCAGGGAGCTGGCCGTAAGAAAAGCAGCGCTGCCCATTCAGGCCCCTGCCAGACAGAGCGGCAAGCATATGAGCTAGCAGCCCTGAGACGGGTCAACCCAAAGATTGAGGGGACAGCTCTTCGGGAGATGGTTGACAGTACTACTCCCTCCCTCAGTTCAAGAAAGCTATGCCTTCTCACACACCCCCTTCCCATGGCAAATTTATTCAAACATTTAATTAACTGTAAATAAGCTCCTCTCTAGTGTTTTTTTTTTTTTAACTAACAAAGGAACAACGGTTCATAGGGTCAAATAGATCCTGCTTTAACGTCACTATATTTTAACTGTTAATGCATTACTGTTGTGTTAACTAAATTCAACACAAGACAGATTTTCTTTACACACAGTATGAGTTGCAATCTGAACACATTTTTCGCACCCTTATGATTGACAGGACATAACCAGCCATGATCATTGTCTGTTTTTAACCCTCTGGAGTCTGAGGCTGATTTGGGACCTGGAGAAGTTTTGACATGCCCTGACATTTGTGCTTTTTTCAGTTGTTCATAAACATATTAATGGAAAAAGTGTCATTACACTGTATTCAGCACAAACTAGGCTACAATAATATGTGAGGAACATGTATGTACATGTTTGTGTTTTTGAAGGAATAACATTTATGCATGGTTATTGAAAAAAAACAAAAAACTTAAGTCACTTAAAAATTGGCCAAAAAAAGTATATAAATCTGTGTTCACAAGACTACTGGTTATTGGAGGTTGTAGACTAGAGTATTTGCTTCACAATTATGTAAAAATTATGCTGCCTACTACCTTCATATAAAACAATATATTGATTTAGTTTTTGTAAGACACTTTTTGCCAATAAACACAGTATGCGAGGAGGCATGAATCACCACTGAATAATGGGCCATTCTCACCTGAGAAGACAAAAGATTTGGATAGTAATGAGCTGAAATGACTTGCATATTAATGAGGCCTTTCAGTCAGGTAGGCTGTGAAAAAAACCTTCTGTGATGTCTCAAGCTCATCATGATATATGAAACATACAGAAAAATATTATTACAATATAAAGTAATGGTTTTATATTATACTTTAAAATATAATGTATTTCTGTGATGCAAAGAGTCTGAATATAGGCTTTTAGTTTAAAAGCATGCACATTTGGGAAATATTGGATTCTCATACTTATGTCAATTTTCTATACAGAGGAGTTATATTTATTTAATATTCATTGTCATTACTATGAGCGCTGGTGTTTTTAATTCATCCTTGAAGTCGGAAGGCGCTCTCATTTTTAGTCCACAAATTCATCTAAAAGAAGAAGAGGCTATTCCATGAATGGAGTTTCCAATTCATACTGCAGCCGGAGGGCGCTAAAGAAACAAAAACTCATCTAAAATTCATCTATAGAAGAAAAGAAAACAGGAACTAACTGCATGTCTTCTAGAGATCGCTAACCATGACTTTTACATCCAGATAAACACTTTTCAAGACAATAAATACACGATTGAGACGATGTATGCATGTATTGCCTCTGAATTTGCGTCTGAATAGCGATGGCTCCGTGGGCATGGCCGCATTAGCGGATAATGAGCTGAATCACAGACTTCTGACATGGCTCTCTTTTCATACAGATTACATAAACACAGAAGGTTTGTTTTCGATTTGACTTACATGATTTAAAACCTGACATCTTAACGTTTTTTTAGACATAAGTTTAATTTTTCTGTGATTAGTATTCACTAAGTTACAGTTCATTTTCAGAGAACTATCAGATTGGACTTCGTTCAGAGGGAGAGGAGAAATCACGCATCATGTTAGTTTTCTTTATTTTACAGAAAGCACAACATTGTGTTTTTACTCTGAATGTATACAAATAAAAGAAGATATTCTATAGTTTCAATTGTTATATTACTTATGTCTCTATGACAAAAAACGACAGAGTATTTTAAGTCTGTTTTGCTGCAATGTGAAAAAAAACCTGCAAAATGCGCCGGCGCGTTTTCAGACCTCAGAGTGTTAAACAATTGGCCAATGGTAATGATAATAATAGCTTTTATTGGCCGATACCAATTGTTGGCCGATACATCGGTGCATCTCTAGCTACGGCCAATCTTGGACCTGCGAGTTTTGAATTGGGCCCTTCACAAGCTTCCATTCAAGATGTTGATGCAGAAACACATTTTCAAATGCATCTGTCCCCAAGATTGGTTTGCAGCGATCGACCTCAAGGACGCGTACTTTCATGTCTCAATTCTCCCTTGACACAGACCGTTCCTATGCTTTGCATTCAAGGGACAGGCATACCAGTACAAAGTCCTCCCTTTTGGGCTGTCCCTGTCACCTCGCGTCTTCACAAAGGTCGCAGAGGCGACCCTTGTTCCCATGAGAGAACACTCAGCTACCACGAAGACTGGCTCATTCTGGCCCAGTCGTGAGAGCAGTTGTGCGAACACAGGGACATAGTGCTCAGACACCTCAACCAGCTGGGGCTTTAGGTCCACTCGGAAAAGAACAAACTCTCCCCCATACAGAGGATCTCTTTTCTCTGTGTGGAGTTGGACTCGGTCAACCTAACAGTATGCCTCACAAAGGAACGTGTTTGGTCGGTGCTGAACTGCTTGAATTCTCTCAAGGGCAGAACAGCTGCTCCACTGAAATTATTTCAGAGGCTCCTTGGGGCATATTGCAATAATTGCAATATGGCAATAACGCCACTAGGATTGTTTCATATGAGGCCGCTTCAGCACTGGCTTCACAGCCAAGTCCCGAGATAAGACAAGGTAAGATAAGATAAGCTGCATGGACAAGACAGTACAAAAATAACAATAACAAAAAAAGAAAAAGATGGCCCTGGCAACGTGTCACACACCAAACCAAACCTGTCGCCTAACCTTCAGACCGTAGTTGTACCCTGCATTTCTACGGGCAGGAGCTCCCCTAGTACAGGTGTCCAGGCATGCTGTTGTTTTTACGGATGCCTCTACCACCAGCTGGGGTGCCATGGACAATGGACATGCAGCTTCGGGTATTTGGGCAGGTCCCCATCTGTAATAGCAGATCAGTTGCCTTGAGTTGCTTACAGTATGTCTTGCGATGGGCCACTTCAAAATGCTGCTGATGCTACAGAGCAGATCTTCATCTGTTACAGAGGCTAGCAGAAGGGAAGGGCTGTCTCCAAGCAGAGGTTGGCCCACTGGAAAGTGGATGCCATCGTCTTGGCATACCAAACCCAAGACGTGCCGTGCTTCCTCGCGTTGAGAGCTCACTCTACGAGGAGTCTAGCTTCCTCTTGGGCTTTGGCGCACGGTGCCTCGCTGACAGATATATGTAGAGCTGTGGGCTGGGCAACACCCAACATGATTGCTAGGTTTTATAGACTTTGTGTAGAGCCAGTGTCCTCCTGTGTACTTGCCTCAAGTAACCAGTATACACTGGAGAGATCACTCGGTGTCTAGCTTGCCACGCCATTCCCCTCTATGGACTAGATGTGTGTGCTTATTCTGCTATTCAGTTCAGTTCCCCACATGGCGAACCCTGTTGAGTTCCTCCATCACCCTCAGCAGTCAGACATGGCAGAGCATCAGACGCATAAGTCCTATCTTCCGCTCCAGTAAGTGCGGGGGGATCAGGTGGCTTACTAGGGGCGCTGGAAGGGGAAGCAATAGTGGCGCTTTCGTAGGGATCCCAATTCGTCATTCACTGACATGACGTTGAACGTGACTGACTGAAAGTCATGTCCCGTTGCCACAGTTGCTGTACCACCACTGAGCACCGGGTCACTGGCTTGGCTCCTCAGCAAAAACCTGAACGTACGTTGCACCTGCTTATACCCTCACTTTGGGGGGAGCGTGAGATGCAAATCTCGCACGCCAATGTGCATTGGCTCGTTTAGTTTACACTCGAAGGTGACAGGGCTCTCAGGCGAGTTCCCAATTCACCAGTCACTAACCTGACATCTCCGTTCCATCCTTCTGGGAATGAGGGTTATATACATAACTGAGACATTTGCCAGAAACTGGTTACTGTGGTAAAATGGAGCCTAAAGTAATAAAACCCCTATATCAGCCTTCCAAATGAAATCTGCATTAACACACTATAAAGACATTTTATCCAGCTAAATTCTTTCCATTACCATTGCATTGCATTGTTAATTATATTAATACATGCTTGATTAAGACAATGTGGAAAAATCGATTATCCATTAGGTAATGTGTGGCTAACTCTAGCGGAAACACTGATGACCTTTTTATCAAGTGAAAGTCATTTGTGACAGTGTGCAATTAGCACAGTGATGAACTTGATTAGTGTTTCTGCTAGACAATAATCAATGATAAGAAGAAATACGACATCTGTTCTAGGACAGGTTTTATATTGCATACGCGCCCACTCTTTGGCATCCAGAGTAATGTATGACCCAGATCATTGTCCAGGCCAGTAATGTCATCATTGTAAAGCAGTTAAACTTTTCGTCCTCTAACCATCTGCTGGAGATTGTGTTTCCTTGTTTTTCCTTCTTTTTTCTGTTTAAAGCTGTCTTTTATTCATTGTGACTTTACTAATAGACAAGGACCAGGCCTGAGGGATCTTGGCAGCCGTCACTGGATTGCTTTATAGTTCCATCCATATTCTCGACTGGCTTTTCACTGGATTCACACCAGATATAATTGAATATATAGAGAGCCGAGAAGCTGTAACCTTGCCAAAGGCAAAATACTTATTAACCTAAGAAGCCACTTCTTTAGATCTGTCTAATACAATCAGAGGAAGGATGAGGCTTTTGTATTTTCAGCATGCACTTCAAATACAAGTTAAATAGAAGGAAGATTTAAAGCATTTGTTTCTCTCCCTAAAGCCAAATGATGTGTATTTGGGTCAGTGGCATTAATTTATGTACTACGACTTTAATACAGCTGTTCTATGAACATATTTTTCACAATGTTTATTTCAAATTCATGTGGTGCAACCAACATGCAGAAACCATAAAACAGGAAAAGGTCAGCAAAAGTCTCTTATGTCATGTGGTATGACTCCACAAAAACACAATGATATTTTTGAATATGCAGCACTACCATTCAAAAGTTTGGGGTGAGTATGATTGATTGATTGATTGATTGATTGATTGATTGATTGATTGATTGATTGATTGATTGATTGATTGATTGATTGATTGATTGATTGATTGATTGATTGATTGATTGATTGATTGATCGATCAAAAGTAACAGTAAAGACTTTTTACATTTGTTACCAAAAATTAAACTTTCTATTCATCAAGATTCCACAAAAAAATATTAAGCAGCACAACTGTTTTCAACACTGATTAAAAAAAAGGGGGGGAAATGTTTTTAAGCAGCAGATCAGCATAATAGAATGTTTTATGAAGGATCATGTGACACTGAAACTGGAGTAATGATGCTGAAAATTAAACTTTGCCATCACAGGAATAAACAACATTTTAAAATATATTCAAATAGAGACATTTATTTTAAATTGTAATATCGTTTCACAATATCACTGTCTTTATCTCATGAAATAAATGCAGCAATGGTGAGCATAAGAGACTTCTTTTATATTGTGGTAATACAGCATAACTGAGTAACAAGAGGGCTTTTCAACCATTCTTTTATATTGTTTCTCAAAATCATTGAAGAAGACATGCAACACTTGAAATGTGCAGTTTTGATGTTTTCACTAGCATGAATAGTGAATTATGAAATGGGTCTGATTTCATCCCCTGATATTGTCTGTTTACACTGGAGAACAAATATGTAGCTAATGATGAATGAGTATGGGATACTGTTGATTTATTTGCGATATGAAGAATATTATTGTGACAACAGCGTTATATCCTATCCAAAATGATTTGCTCTTTTCTCTGTCAAGATTGGAGCATGACATGAAAAATACCTGCATTTTTTTCCATAATGACAAAGATTTGATGCTGGCAATGTGAAGCAAAGCACATCTATCATGGAAGTTGTGCATTAGTTACAAACAATCTTATCAGCAGCTGCCATCCACAAAGCAATGATTATGTGTGAAATATGATTAGGTGTAGCCGTGAGTGACTACCTGACACTGATAATAATAGAGAACCTTTGAATATCATTTACATGTTATTGAATAATAATAGCAACTCATCGTTGTCTCTTGTGAAGGAAATGTAACACATACTGTATTCAGGTACAATTTACTAATTTGTTTACTTTTATGTACTGAACATCTGACATCTTTAAATTATGATGTTTGCTTTAATGTATTGAAGACATTACCCCTTTAAATCCATTTGTAACATGTGAGTAGGGAAGAGGAGAGGATTAAATTCAAATGTAAGCACAGTTTATTAATAATAATAAAAAAAGCACAAACAAAGATAATCCAGTCCTGGAACAGGAATAAGGGAATATGGAACATAATCCAAACCAGGATCGCAACAACTTAGAACACACATACAGGAACAATGACCGACAAAACACAATTGAAACAGGGGTGTAAATAAAACACAGGGAACACAATGGCTAACCAGGAACAGGTAAAGGAAATTAGTAACTATGGTAACAAATGAGGGTAACTATGGAGACTAACAACGTAGGTAATGAAACAAAGGAAACAGGAACTAAACACATGAAGTAGGAAAACAGGAACAATAGGAACAAAACACTAAAAAATAAAAGTAATTTTAGACAGGAATTGACACACCATTCACTTTTACGATATATGTCCACAGGCCTGAAAAAAATCTATCTAGATTAGATTCAGATAATTGCAGAAATAAAAAAAAAACTATAAACAATTCACAATATGTAAATAATAATAGCAATATGTGTTATGTTTAAACACATTTGTTAACCCACAACCTATAAGCGCTTTAAAAAAAATAGAAATTGTAGTTTTGAGCAGAAATCATTTGCCATTATTTATTGTTCATGACAGTTATCACTGCATTCACCTCACAACACTGTAAAGAAACAAAGGAACAAAGTATTCACTTTTTATTCAAATTTTCTGTCATTGACGGAATATTTTTTGCAGTGACGGAAAAACCTGAAGGCTGTCTGTCATTTTGACAGATTACTGAGGCTGATGTAACTGTAATTCCCATCCCTGTCCAGTTGGTGGTGAGTGCACTCCAGTGTGGCAGAAGAGCGCGAGTTCAGTCTTCAGAATAAAATGAAAACAATACACACAGGCGAGCACCCAGTTTAAGTTAACTTTATAGTAATAAAGTTATACTTACATAATTAAGTTTCTAATCCAGTTCGTTTTGTTTTAAATGGTTTGTTTTATTTTTTCTTGCTGACTATCAAGTTTACAGTCAACGAATGGCTTTTCAGAGGTAAAATGTTACGTGACTTTGTTTCCAACACTGATTGAACTGATTAAGACGTAATACAGATTTCGGTAAGCTACTGTATCTTTCAACATATTTTCTGATGTTCATTCATGTTTATTTCGTTCTGTAAAGTAGTAAAGAGGAAGGGATGATTGCGTTCAATCACGATCCGCGACAACTGTTCAATATGAAAACTGAAAAGTGACGCACAGTCTTTGTTCAACTTTCTTTTCATAATATAAATAAATGCATAGCATAGGCCTATTTGCTTATCCTGTAAGCTCATGAATAAAAATGAAAATTTGGATGACAAAATTAAATATTAAACGTCTTATTATCCTTAAAATATATAAAATTAAAATGACAGATAATATTTGAATATTATGGAATTTTTACTATCCTGTCCGTCAAAATGACAGACAGTGCGAGAGTCTAACCTCTGGTTTGGAATGACCATTCAACATGGCTTCCATGATTGTTTTCTGTTCTTCTTTCCCCTTAGTAATCATTATTTGTGCCTTTTGAAACACTGTAAATTGAAAACTCCTGATCAGCTCTGCTCATTCCATGCCATATGGTTAATGAGTTCAAGACAGATTATGCTTCTGTAAAGCCAGGTGAAATGCAAAATGCTTGGCTCACCAAGCTGTCACAGCTCTTATTCTAAAACTGATTCATATTTTCATAGGTCAAAGAAATTGCACCTTAAAATTATCCCATTACAGATCTCTGCCATTATGAGATTGCCTCTGGCACATTCACTGGAATCAGCCATTATGCACAGAAAGTCAAAGACAGCAGAGAGTCCATTTTTCATTTTTCAAGACTCATCAGAACTTACACTGATTGTCCACCACCCTAATTTTAAAAGTTAATTGTGCTTTTCACTTGTGTTAATTAGTCCATAAACCCAGCAAAGAATGAGTGCTAAATTATTTTACATTACTTGATGGTTCCATGTAAATAAGAATGAAATGTGATTTTGGACTGTGCAGATATTTGTCAACACCTGATTTCTAATTGAGGGCACTTCTAATGTGTTGACTGAAAGGGAACCTATAAAACCTATTGTAGCCCTGTATAATTTAATCAATTATTAAAAGAAAATAGTTTGAGTTTGTTCAAATAATAAACTAACCAGATGAGTAGAAAAGTGAAAGGAAAAAATTATAAAATCAAAGATAAATGCATGTCAGTGTGATGATTGACATGTCAGTAACCGTCCGATTATGTGAGTATTCTGTTGAAGTCCCGCCCCACCACGCTAGTTGCTGGATGGGGAACGCCATTTTAGTTCATTCTGCGTGATTTGGGGAAACGAGCAGCAGTGTGACTTGAGAAGTTAAAATTATCAGTGAATATAAAATCAGAAAGATTTTTATGGAATATTTTCTTTGGATTTGGTGAGTACACATTTTAAGATGTGTAAACGTTCATAAATGTGTTTAAATGTGTACTTCTGTTTAAAACTGAAGGAGAGTAAAAACGTATTTCTTTATCTAAATGAAATGCTGATGAAATCTGATGTGTAACACGTTAAAATATGTATATGTGAGTTCTAAATGGTTATATTGTGTTGCTAATGATATTGAAAGAATGGTTTTGTTTGTTTATGTAGCACAATGCTATCTAAACTGTTGACTTGTTACAGAAATGTAGCAGTAAATGCTGACAGAATAATATATGATTGCTGTTGAACTAAAAACAGTTAATTTAATGTGTGTTGTGAACTAAATACTGCCTGTTGCATGTGCAGGTCAGGTTTTTTGTGCCACGCTGGAACTGTGTTCGATTCAGCGTGACGATCAATGATGGCGAGCCTCCAGTGAGCGTTGATTGCGAGAGTTGAGTTCAAACCAACACCTGTGGATTTGGTAGGAAAGTTCCAAGTTCCTGCTAGTTTCTTCAACGGAAGTGAGCTTTATTTGAGTAATTGCAAGTAATTCCCTTCCAACGGATTTTGTTTTGTTTGGAGTTGTAGAATCGTTTTTTCCGCGATTCAAACGAACTTTCGATTCACCGAACTGAATCTTCGAACTGAATCTTTTGAACCGAATCTTTTGAACCGAACCTTGATTCGAATCTTTTGAACGGAATTTTCCATCTGAACTGTTTGAACACAAATTTTTCTGATCTGAGCTTTTCAGAAACAATATTTTGGAACTGATTCATTGAACTGTTTCTTTTGAATTTATTTCAACTGTTTCTTTATTTTTCTTGTTAATTGTGATTGGAGTGAACTGTTACAAGTTACAACTGAACTTTGTGAATGTTATTTGCAAAATGATATTGATGTAGTATTATAGGTCATCCATATAGCCTAGAGGGTGCACCCAACAGAATAACAGAACAACCAAAGAGTCAGGTGAAATTGTTCGCTTTATTTCAATTGAACTGAGTTTTAAAGTCTTGTGTTGTTACTGAACAAAATTGTGACACTGTTGATTAGCATTTTATTTAATTTTTCTTTTAACAATCAGCTTTACTAGTTTATTTTAATACAAATACTTTTATTTAACCAGTGTTGTCTTCATTACATCTCCATAGACGAACCTATTGGCCTATGATAATATTAGTAACAAGTGCAATTTTAATTGACACATGTGCTACATAAAAAGTGGCGAGCCAGCCAGGAGATGTAATTGATAGTTTTATTGATACTTTACAGTAAAAAAAAAAAAAAGAAAAACAGTAGTCAACAAAAGAGACATTCAAATCAGTTAATTGTGTGGCAAGTAAATCAACATTAAGAACATGGAAATAGTACAGAAGGAAAACATCAAAGTTTCAAATGCTCTGCTAATCAGTGGACCAATTAATACCCTTGAAAGTTAAGAAGTCCTTGACCTTTTAAAATGTCATGGTTCCATCGCGAGAGTGCTTCCCATTAACGATCCTGAGTCCAAATATCATGACCACACCATTGTAGAGTACAATCTTGGATCAGCTATCGAATCAATAAGCCCCTTGCTACCCCTTAGCCACACAGTCAAAGTAAACCCAAGTTTAACATACCAGATAAGAGCCCTGAGTAATGTCTACTTTTTTGAGGAGAGTTCTGATGCTACATCCTCTTACTTATTCACCTTGAAAACCATTGCTAAGCAAAGTGGAAAATCCTTCAGCGCTTTGTTACGAGAAGAACTCTCTCAGATCTCAAGCTCCTTAGTTGCAGATGAGGAGGATGAGCTCGTGCTTGATGAGCTCAATTCTGTCCGAGAAGAGAATGTTCCCAATATCAATGTCCAAAGACCTAGTTCCATTCTGAATGTGCCAACACTTGATCAAAATGATTAACCAAGTTCTGAAAAACGGCTGTCAGGTGCTATGAGTCATGTTCAACTCAATCCTGCTGAGGTGCAGAAAGTTATTGTGGAACATATAGTTAAGAGTGAAGTTGCCGCAGCAATTCCATCCACTGCTGTAGTTAAGCTCCGTCCTTTCTCAGGGAGAATTCCCCAACCCAATAATGAGTCTGATTATGACACTTGGCGTTGTAATGTTGATTTACTTTTTGATGATCCTTCTGTGTCTGACTTACAAAGAGTAAGAAGAATTATGGAGAGTCTCTTACCCCCTGCCACTGATATTGTTAAGTCTTTGGGGTCTCGTGCATCTCCAAAAGCTTACCTCAACATGCTTGATTCAGCTTATGGTGCAATCGACGATGGCGATGAATTGTTCTCAAAATTCATAAATACTTTCCAGAATGATGGAGAGAAAGCATCTAGTTACCTGCAAAGGCTTCAAGTTGCTCTTAGCAAGGCAGTCAGGGGGGGTGGAATTAAATCATCCGGGCCAACCACCATCTTCTACGGCAGTTTTGCCGAGGCTGCTGGGATGACATTCTTATTTCTGATCTTCGCCTCGAAACTAGTAGAGATGACCCTGTTGAGTTCCAAGACTTATTGCGTTCTCTTAGAACCAGAGAAGACAAAAGTGCACAGAAATTGCTGCGCATGAGAAGCCATATTGGTGTTTCTAAGCCAAAACCGCAGCCATCACCTAGATCTGCTCATGCTTACAGTCAAGATACTGTCATGTCAAGCAAATCCCCTCATGAGTTAAAGTTGTTGTCTCTCCTACCACTTCAGAACTTGCTGCTAAGCAACCGCTCAAGTCAGCTAGTCATCAAGAAACAAACTGAGGTTGAAGCAACAAGAGTGGGACAGAGAGAACGGTCATGTTGGTGCAAATTCTTCTTTAAACGCTTAACAGTTCCAGTTGCGGGACAAACTGGAGCTGGTGAACTTAAAGGTGGTCCCTTAAGAAAATTCTCAGGCACACACCACAAATCTCATATTCAACGTCTGGTCGGATCCAAGTGTACCGCGCAAGTCAAGATTTCGGGTACCGAATGTCATTGCTTGCTTGACACAGGGTCGCAGGTGACCACAGTTCCTTGGTCCTTTTACCAAGCCTGCTTGACTAATCATCCAAT
Organism: Chanodichthys erythropterus; assembly: GCF_024489055.1. Taxonomy (NCBI): domain Eukaryota; kingdom Metazoa; phylum Chordata; class Actinopteri; order Cypriniformes; family Xenocyprididae; genus Chanodichthys; species Chanodichthys erythropterus. Next base: position 1,346,091 of record NC_090224.1, on the reverse strand, counting down.
TAAGTCTTTGAATCTTCTGCTTGAAGTCAGTGGTGCAAATGGTCAACCAGTACCATATAAAGGATATGTAGAAATTCCAATCACTTTCCCAGAGGACATGGTCGGATCTGAGGTTGAAATTTCCACACTTGCTCTAGTTGTTCCTGATTTCAACCCTGAAAAACAGTCTCAAGTCCTGATCGGTACAAACACTTTTGATTCTTTGTATGCTGAATGTTCTGACTTGAATCTTCTTGAACACCATTCTCCACAATATGGATACAGTGCTGTGCTTAAAACTCTGGAGTTACGGCATAAACAGTATGCCAATGGATGTCTTGGACTTGTGAGACTAAAAAGCAAAGAACCCGTAGTCATTCCAGCACAGCAGACAGTTGCTATCTGTGGAAGAACAAATGTGGATTGCTTACCTGCTAAAGAATGTGTTCTTCTGGAGCCCCCAACAACTTTCTCTCTTCCTGGGGGTGTCCTTCTCCCCAGTGGTGTAATTCAAGTACCATCGTTTCCATCCCAAAAGTTGACCATCCATCTACAGAATGGGTTGAATCGGGATGTAGTACTGCAGCCAAATGCCGTGGTGGCCGAAGTGCATGCCATTGAAAGTATCATCCCTCAAGAGTGTGGGGTGGGATCCGTACCCACTTGTCACAACTGTTCTAATGCAGCGATTACCTTTGACTTTGGGGATTCCCCACTGTCCCAAGAGTGGAGGGATAGGATCAGTAAGAAGCTCAGTGAGATGTCAGATGTTTTTGCACAACATGACCTTGATTTTGGTCGAACATCTAAAGTCAAGCATCACATCAAGCTTTCTGATGAAACCCCCTTTAAGCAAAGGGCACGTCCTATTCACCCTCATGATCTGGCTGCAGTCAGACGGCACTTGCAAGGCTTAAAAGAGTCAGGAGTTATCAGAGAATCTGAGTCTCCTTTCGCGTCCCCAATCGTAGTCGTACGTAAGAAGAATGGTGACGTAACACTATGTGTGGATTACAGAAAACTGAATTTACAAACTGTGAAAGATTCCTATGCTTTGCCGAATCTCGAAGAGTCTTTTTCAGCCTTAAGAGGTTCTCGTTGGTTCTCTGTCCTGGACTTGAAATCTGGCTATTATCAGATAGAAATGGAGGAGTCTGACAAGTACAAAACTGTGTTCTCTTGTCCCTTAGGATTTTGGGAATTTAATCGTATGCCTCAAGGAATAACCAATGCACCAAGTACATTCCAACGATTAATGGAAAAGTGTATGGAGAATCTACATCTTTCCGAGGTCTTGGTGTTTCTTGATGATTTGATTGTGTTTTCCCGAACTCTGGAGGAGCATGAGGAGCGTCTCCTGAAAGTGTTGACAAGATTGAGAGAATATGGGTTGAAATTGTCCCCAGAAAAATGCAAATTTTTCCAAACTTCAGTCCGGTACCTAGGCCACATAATATCAGAGACAGGAGTCCAGACAGATCCTGAAAAGATCAGTGCTCTAAGAACCTGGCCAAAACCAAAGAACTTAAAAGAGTTGAGATCATTCCTGGGATTCTCAGGATACTATCGACGGTTCATCTGTGATTACTCCAAGATAGTAAAAACCTTAAATGACTTAACTGCTGGTTATGCCCCACTGAATCGTAAGACCATAAACAGTGAGTTGAAAGGAAATTATCTTAACCCGAAAGAGTCATTTGGGAGCCGATGGACAGCTGCTTGTGATGAAGCGTTCAACACAATTATCTCCAAACTTACCAGTGCACCAGTACTTGGTTTTGCAGACCCGACTTTACCTTACATCCTCCACACAGATGCGAGTACCACGGGTCTTGGCGCTGCATTGTATCAGGAGCAAGGTGGAGAGAAAAAGGTCATAGCTTTCGCCAGTAGAGGACTTTCAAGAAGTGAGTCCCGATACCCTGCTCATAAGTTGGAGTTTCTTGCTCTAAAGTGGGCAGTGACAGAAAAATTCTCTGACTACTTGTACGGCAACCACTTCACTGTCATAACTGACAGTAATCCTCTTACTTATATTTTAACTACTGTGAAGCTTGATGCCATAAGTTATCGTTGGCTGTCAACGTTAGCCTCATTCTCTTTTGATCTGATCTATAGATCAGGGAAACAAAACCAAGATGCTGATGGGCTATCAAGACGTCCCCATGGCGAATTGATCAATGACGGTATATCACAAAAGGAACAGGAACGAATCAAGCAATTCACTGAAAAACATCTAGGTGGTCAAGTCGTGGATTGTGCAGTTGTTCAAGCTATGCTCAATAAGCACATTGTTCAACAAGAGTATGGAGACCCTGTTGCTCTAGTGGAGTCCTTGGCAATGGAGCAGGATGCCATCCCTGGATGTTTTGCTCAAGACCTGAATGAAGATGAGGCTGGAGTACCCAATTTCACTGGTATAGACCTGCAGCAAGAACAAAGAGCAGATGTCATCTTAAGCCAAGTCATCAATCACTTAAAAGAAGGTCAAATGCCATGCCGTTTTTATTGGCCAAAGATGAGTGCTGATGTCGAGAGGAAGGTTAAGACCTGTGAACGGTGTGTTAAGCGGAAAGCTGTCCCAGAAAAATCCGCACCCTTGGTCAACATCCAGGTTACACGGCCCCTTGAGTTGCTCTGTATAGACTTTCTTTCCATCGAACCAGACCGAAGTAATGTCCAGAATGTACTTGTCATGACGGATCATTACACTAAGTATGCAGTTGCCATACCCACTAACAACCAGAAGGCACGGACTGTAGCAAATTGCCTTTGGGACGGATTCATTGTCCACTATGGTTTCCCGGAGAGGATCCTCAGCGATCAAGGTGCCGACTTTGAATCTAAACTCATCAAAGAGCTTTGCGAGATGGCAAAAATTCACAAAGTGCGAACAACTCCTTATCATCCTCGCGGTAATCCCGTAGAGCGCTTTAATAGGACGCTTCTAAACATGCTGGGAACCTTAAAGGAGCAGGATAAGTCACATTGGCATGACTTTGTGAAACCGTTAGTGCATGCCTATAATTGCACAAAGAATGAGGTAACTGGATTTACGCCATACGATTTCATGTTTGGAAGACGACCCAAATTGCCAGTCGATTTAGCCTTTGGGCTACCTGTAGAAAAACCTGTCCACGAGTCACATTCCAAATATGTCCAAAGTCTCAAAGACCGACTTGAGGAGAGTTACCGAATTGCCACTCAAAATGCTTCAAAGTCTGCAATGAGGAATAAGGAAAGATTCGACAGACGAGTGAAGGAATCAACCCTCGAAGTCGGAGATAAGGTCTTGGTGGGAAACGTACGAATCAGGGGAAAGCATAAACTAGCGGACAAGTGGGAGCCTACTATCCATATAATAGCGGAACGAGTAGGACACCTGCCAGTTTATAAAGTTCACCCAAAGGATAAAGATGCTCCTGTAAGAGTGTTGCACAGGGATCTACTATTACCTTGTGGTTTCCTTAGTACTTCTGAGGAAAGTGTTCCTGATTCGGAAAAAATCTCAAAGCCTAAGACACGAAGCCAAAGAAAGAAAGAACTGTTGGATGAGGAACAATCGAATGAAGGACAATCTGATTCAGATGATGAAATCTGCATATTCAGTAGAATTCCTGCTGGAGAAACAAAGATTACCTATGCCTATGACATCGCAAAGTCGAAAATAAATAATGAAAGAGAGAAGTACTTACCTCAGGAACCAGACTTACCTCAGGAACCAGACCTACCTCATGAAACTGAATTACCTCAGACTGTGAGCAGTCCAGCTAACATTCTTCCACTGAATGAAAGTCTAGGAGAGGAGACCGAAATGAACGAACCTACAGATCCTGAAGTAGAGGAGACTATACCATCAGGAAATGAAGTTGAAGGACTTACCAACTACTTACCATCATCTGATCCAGATAGTGATGAGAAAATGGATTTGTCAGAAGAAGCCCAGGATCTGGAAGAAAAGACAGAACAAGTTAATGCAAATGCAAGATCCAGTACAGATCATAGCCTAAGACGTTCAAACAGGGCCCCAAAACCTGCAAGAAAATTCCATTACCCACAGTTGGGTAACCCCCTTACCTCAGTAGTCCAAAACTTGTTCCAGTCTTTGAGTGAGGCAGTGGTTAATTCAATGAGTCTTGCTGATTCACCAAAAGCTGACTTAATGCTGCCTAAGAGTTAATGAAAGGTCAAGTAAAGGACAAAAACGCAAAGAGACTTGCTTACCTTTAAGAGGGGAGGATGTAACCCTGTATAATTTAATCAATTATTAAAAGAAAATAGTTTGAGTTTGTTCAAATAATAAACTAACCAGATGAGTAGAAAAGTGAAAGGAAAAAATTATAAAATCAAAGATAAATGCATGTCAGTGTGATGATTGACATGTCAGTAACCGTCCAATTATGTGAGTATTCTGTTGAAGTCCCGCCCCACCACGCTAGTTGCTGGATGGGGAACGCCATTTTAATTCATTCTGCGTGATTTGGGGAAACGAGCAGCAGTGTGACTTGAGAAGTTGTTAAAATTATCAGTGAATATAAAATCAGAAAGATTTTTATGGAATATTTTCTTTGGATTTGGTGAGTACACATTTTAAGATGTATAAACGTTCATAAATGTGTTTAAATGTGTACTTCTGTTTAAAACTGAAGGAGAGTAAAAACGTATTTCTTTATCTAAATGAAATGCTGATGAAATCTGATGTGTAACACGTTAAAATATGTATATGTGAGTTCTAAATGGTTATATTGTGTTGCTAATGATATTGAAAGAATGGTTTTGTTTGTTTATGTAGCACAATGCTATCTAAACTGTTGACTTGTTACAGAAATGTAGCAGTAAATGCTGACAGAATAATATGTGATTGCTGTTGAACTAAAAACAGTTAATTTAATGTGTGTTGTGAACTAAATACTGCCTGTTGCATGTGCAGGTCAGGTTTTTTGTGCCACGCTGGAACTGTGTTCGATTCAGCGTGACGATCAATGATGGCGAGCCTCCAGTGAACTGAGCGTTGATTGCGAGAGTTGAGTTCAAACCAACACCTGTGGATTTGGTAGGAAAGTTCCAAGTTCCTTCTAGTTTCTTCAATGGAAGTGAGCTTTATTTGAGTAATTGCAAGTAATTCCCTTCCAACGGATTTTGTTTTGTTTGGAGTTGTAGAATCGTTTTTTTCCGCGATTCAAACGAACTTTCGATTCACCGAACTGAGTCTTCGAACTGAATCTTTTGAACCAGATCTTTTGAACCGGATCCTTGATTCGAATCTTTTGAACGGAATTTTCCATCTGAACTGTTTGAACACAAATTTTTCTGATCTGAGCTTTTCAGAAACAATATTTTGGAACTGATTCATTGAACTGTTTCTTTTGAATTTATTTCAACTGTTTCTTTATTTTTCTTGTTAATTGTGATTGGAGTGAACTGTTACAAGTTACAACTGAACTTTGTGAATGTTATTTGCAAATTGATATTGGTGTAGTATTATAGGTCATCCATATAGCCTAGAGGGTGCACCCAACAGAATAACAGAACAACCAAAGAGTCAGGTGAAATTGTTCGCTTTATTTCAATTGAACTGAGTGTTAAAGTCTTGTTGTTACTGAACAAAATTGTGACACTGTTGATTAGCATTTTATTTAATTTTTCTTTTAACAATCAGCTTTACTAGTTTATTTTAATACAAATACTTTTATTTAACCAGTGTTGTCTTCATTACATCTCCATAGACGAACCTATTGGCCTATGATAATATTAGTAACAAGTGCAATATTAATTGACACATCTGCTACACTATAAATTACTTTTTTATCTAGTAAAAATAGAAGATAGTAAATCGATCATAAACCTGCTCAAATTATGTTGTCTCCAGGCTGTATGTGACATTTATGTTAAATGTGAAATACTTGACATTGATGGAACTTTGTTGTGTTTAAAGGCTCATTCCTGATGTATTGCATTCAAGTGACAATACAGCATCAACAAGCTTGGACCACAAAGGCTGACTTTCCTGTTACTTTCTATTAAATGCAAGTACTTGACTCTGATGAGCAATTTTTGGAATTTCTAATAATAGGAATGTCATCTGAAAACAAGTTCCCTTTCGAAAGGGAACTTACACTGTGTCCTGAGACGCTTTGGGGAACTCCTCCGCGTGACTGGTATCTGAAGCAACTGTTAAACCATGATAATCCTATTGGCCAGCGACAGCCTATGACATCATACTAGTGTGACCAGGAAGTATAAAAGGGGTGCCTAGAGAACATCATCCTCTTTTCATCTTCAGAGACTGTTTGTTTGAAGCAATTTTTCAAATCAGTATGGCTTGTGTAAGCACATGTTTCAAGTGGTTTGTGGATCTGTGTTCAAAGCTTTTTTGACACTTGATCACACACACAACTTGTGCGTTATTTGTTTGGGGTGAGTTTGAGCATGAGTGCTCAGTTCTTGAGAGAGCTGTTTGCATGCACTGTGAGCATTTTCAAACAGTGGCTGGAAGAAGCGAGAGACAGTGCTCCACTGGCGTCAAGCCAGGAAGAGCAGGATACAACTGCTGAGGGAGAAGAAGGCATCTGAGCCCACTCAGCTACCCTGCCCCACGTATGATGAGCCTTCCTTTTCTTCCTGATCTCCAACACTGAGATCGAAAGGGCATGGAAGAGTCTGTATTTGACCCGCATCCGCCGGCAAATTATGCAGATGCCAAGAGGGTGTGTGAGCTTGGATACGCGTCGATGCCCACTTAGACGAGATGTTTGCGAACTCGGTGCAGGAGAGTCATTAATTTTGAAAGCTCTGGCTTTGCCCTTAAATGGCAGGACATATGCGGCAGCAGGTCATGCTTCACTGCACACTAAGGCAGTGCTTTAAGCATACCAGGCAGACCCGCTGTAAGACTGGACCAGCATTCAAATCTTGTATACCGTGCCGGTTCGAGTCTATGCCCAAACACCCAGGGAGTCCCGCCCTATCCCGGTTTGAGGAACGTGGATAGGGCCAGAGGGCTACTATCACCTCTCGTGCCCCTCCTCTTCTGAGGAGCTGGTCACATAGAAAGAGTAACACTAGAAGAAGAATGATCTGAGGGAAGTAATCCAGATGCACTCAAGCATCCTGTAGATGAGTGAAAAGTGGTAGATAACATCTCCTCCTTCCCTCTAAGGGTCTTATATCAACCCTCTCCTCTTCTCTATTCCCTATTCACTATTCTCTATTTTTTTGTGCCCCATAATCTGGCCTAGGCTTAATAGTTTAGGAATACGTCTCTAGACAGAGGCCTTCTGCATTAAGGTAATAAGGCAAGTAGCAGGCCCTGCGGCCTCCTCAATCTGCCTAAGATGAGCTGAGACTCCTCTTGTTACTAGAGTAAAAGCGATATGCTGAGCTACGTTTCCCTAGCGGTGTTAGGTACAGACAAATAGCCAGGCGTTGCAGGCCATCACAAAAAAGCCTCCCCTGTGGTTGACCTTTGAGCGTTGTTAGGCTTCCTCTCATTTAGGGATTGAAAAACACTACGCTGAAGCCTCTGTGCTCTAGAGCTTTGGTAGTAGCATTGTCTAGTTTGATGCTGTTACGTCCAAGGACGTATGTTTCGTTTTATTTTTCCCCTTCTCCCTGTTTTTCCTCTCTCTCTCTCTCTCTCTCTCTCTCTCTCTCTCTCTCTCTCTCTCTCTCTCTCTCTCTCTCTACTTCCCATAAGCAGGAAGTAATGGCCGCCACCTGACTTCAATGATTGGTGATCTGATGTGATTGGAGGAGGAGAGGAAACCTTTTTTCTTTTTTTTTGTAACTTATTATCTCCTTTGTTATATACTTTTGTTATTGTTTCTTTACCTACTAAGTTTATATTGTTAATTATTTGGAAAAGGGTTAGTAGAGAGGTGGGTGCCATTTTTCCTTTATATCTTGTTTCCTCTTGTTTAAGCTAGTTAGGGAGTTAGTTTATCATTGTATTTTGTTTTCTTTCTTTTGTAGTTTAGTTAGCCTCTTCCTAATAGTTAGAGGGTTTATGTTTGTTATTTTTGCCTTGCTCCCTCTTGAGGCATTGAAATCCTCCCACATTTGTAAAATGAAAGAACTTTTTGATATTGAGTTGCCTTTGGTCTTTGTTAAATCCCTGGGGTTGGGAATTGCACCTTGCTGCCTCCATACATCACACTATTTTTATTCTGTTACCTGTTCCTTAAAGGGTTAGTTCACCCAAAAATGAAAATTCTGTAATTTATTACTCACCCTCATGCCGTTCCACACCCGTAAGACCTTTGTTAATCTTCGGAACACAAATTAAGATATTTTTGCTGAAATCCAATGGCTCCATGAGGCCTGCATTGGGAGCAATGACACTTTCTCTCTCAAGATCCATAAAGGTACTAAAAACATATTTAAATCAGTTCATGTGAGTACAGTGGTTTAATATTAATATTATAAAGTGAAAAGAATATTTTTGGAGCGCCAAAAATAAAATAACGACTTATATAGTGATGGCCAATTTCAAAACACTGCTTCAGGAAGCATCGGAGCACAAATGAATCAGTGTAATGAATCAGCTCCTTGTTTAGGGTCCCTTTAGAGTCACTTTGCTCCACCAGGTTGAGCTATGTTCTTAGTACTTTGGCTAAAAGTGTCATGGCTCCCTGGAGTTGAGCAGACTTATGTCAGGTAGCTCAGGCTCCACAGGAGTCACCCTGATACTAGCCCTAGAGTTCTAGATCTGCTACCAAGTGCTTGGCCCTCGAGCGGGCCACCTTGAAGGCGATTCTCTGGGTCGAGTAGGCCCTTAGCACTTCCAGCTAAGAGAGTATCCTGACTCCCTAGAGATGTATCAGGTTGTTGGTATTATTGGAGCCTCCCTGATACTAGCCCTAGAGTCCTAGATCCACTACAAGGTAGTTGGTCCTCGTGCAGGCCACCTTGAAGGCAATCCACCAGGTCGAGCTAGGCCCTTAGCACTACCAGTTAAGTGAGCATCCTTCCTCCCTAGGGCTGCATCAGGTCACAGCCTCCCTGGTACTTGCTTAGAGCTTGGTCAGTACTCATCTCGGTTGAGCCTGGTTAGTACTCCCCTCGGGTTGAGGGTCGTTCTACAAAGTATTGCGCTCCCGGAGTCCAGTTGGAAGGTCGAGGGACTCTCGTGATACCTTCCTGGAAGATCAGTATTTTAGGCTGTACTCCCCTCACTTGAGTGGGTTCAAACTCCCTGAGTTTGGTCTGAAAGGTTTCAGAGATTCTTGTAAAAAAGAACTCCCTTGGTAGATCAGCTCCTGATAGAGCTAGAGGTACACCTCTCATTAGGGAACCTATGTAGAGTACCCAGCCTCCACATTGCTTTGAAAAAAAACAGCATTCTGTAGATCCAAGGTCGAGCAGAATAACTCCCCTCATCTGCAAGTATTGGAAAGCTCTATGCTGAGTCCTGCTCCCTAAAAGTTGCCCATCTCTTTGGCCGGTGAGAGTTGGTTACTGCCCTTCTGCAGTCCCTCTCATTTGGTTCCTTTCTAGGAAGTTATGTAAGAGACTCTGTTCCACAAACAGACAGGTTGTTGGCTAGACTAGGTCACAAGTCAGACCAGGTCAGCCTCCTTGGTGGCTCTAGGGGTTGACACAATGTCCCCCTAAAAGTGACCTTGTCAGCAAAGATGCTGGTTCCAAGCCTGTAAGTGACCTTTGACAAGTTCTGTTGTTACGAGGGTACTTCCTCATTGAGGCATGATAGCTCAGTCAATGGCCGTAGGAAGTACTGTCACTGACAGGCTAGTGTGTGACCAGAAGGGGTGAGTGGTTTCGGCATTTCTGTTGAATCTGCCATTATTTGTGCTTAGTCACAGCCATTTCTTGGCATGCTCTCCCCTCAGCATGGCAGCATGGGTATTTTGTTCCCCAAAGCATCTCAGGACGCACTGCGAGTTCCCTTTTGAAACTGTAACCCTGGTTCCCTGAGAACAGGGAACGAGACACTGCGTCTCTTTACCATGCCTCCGGGCTGCCTGGAAACAGTCCCTTCAGACAAGAAGTGGATAACATGATCTCTAGGCACCCCTTTTATACTTCCTGGTTGCATCGGTATGATGTGGATTGTTATGGTTTACATTTGCTTCAGATACCGGTCACGTGGAGGCGTTCCCCAAAGTGTCTCAGGATGCAGTGCCTCGTTCCCTGTTCTCAGGAAACCAGGGTTACAGTCATAATCCGAGACTTTTTCTCTGTCATCATTTGGAAAATAGAGGCCAGAAAGGTCAAGTCAAGTCAAATTTATTTATATAGCGCTTTTACAATTGGTAATTGTTTCAAAGCAGCTTTACACATTAGAAGCACAGAAAAAAAGGGAAGTGGTTAAAACTGTACAAACAAGCGTGGTAATATGTAACATATACAAGATGGTGCTACATTAAGCCAATGTCGGCTGACTTCCAGGGGTGGAAAAAACCCCCTAGGAGAAAAACCCAGCGTGCTAGCACTGGGAAAAAAGTCCTAGGAGGGAAAAAACCCCTTGGAAGATATATATATGTAAATGTATATGGAGATCAAAATCTGAATTGTACATTTTTATTATAGAGATTAAAAATCGATTATATATAAATATATGTAAGCGGATACGGGGATTAAAAATCTGAATTATAGATGCAGCCAGAATTGGATCTTTAGGCCCATTGTCTCCTGGGCTATGTTGTAGTCAGGTCCAGACGCAGGTTCTCCATCTGATCTGGATACGGCCTGGATCCAGCACCCGGCAAACCTCAGGATAAGCAGAGAGACAGATATTAGCGTAGATGCCATTCTTATTCTGATGTACAGGTATATCTAGTGTTATAGGAAATGTTCTCAGTTCCGGCCGACCTAATTATTGCAGCGTAACAATCCTTTAACGGATTTGAAAAATGTTAATGTATTGATAATGTGTTATGTGTATGCAAGAGCAAAGAGATGTGTTTTTAGTCTAGATTTAAACTGACAGAGTGTGTCTGCTTCCCGAACAATGCTAGGAAGATTGTTCCAGAGTTTAGGTGCTAAATAGGAAAAGGATCTGCCGCCTTCAGTTGATTTTGATATTCTGTGTATTATCAACTGGCCTAAATTCTGAGATCGCAATAAACGTGAAGGACTATAATGCATTAAGAGCTCACTTAGGTACTGGGGAGCTAAACCATTTAGAGCTTTATAAGTAAGTAGCAAGATTTTAAAATCTATACGATGTTTAATAGGGAGCCAATGTAATGTTGACAGAACTGGGCTAATATGGTCATACTTTCTGGTTCTAGTAAGAACTCTAGCTGCCGCATTTTGGACCAACTGTAGTTTGTTTAAAAGCCGAGCAGAACAACCACCCAGTAGAGCGTTACAATAATCTAGTCTTGAGGTCATGAATGCATGAACCAACTGTTCTGCATTTGTCATTGAGAACATATGTCGTAATTTAGATATATTTTTTAGATGGAAAAAGGCGGTTTTACAGATACTAGAAACATGACTTTCAAATGAAAGATTGGTATCAAAGAGCACACCCAGGTTCCTAACTGAGGACGAAGGTTTAATGGGGCACCCGTCAAGTGTTAGAGAGTATTCAAGGTTTTTTCGTGAGGAAGTTTTTGGTCCAAAGATTAGGATATCAGTTTTTTCTGAATTTAATAATAAGAAATTTCTTGTCATCCAGTTTTTAATGTCAGCTATGCATTCTGTTAGTTTTGTGAATTTGTAGGTTTCGTCAGGGCGCGAGGAAATATAGAGCTGAGTATCGTCAGTGTAGCAGTGAAAACTAACACCATGCTTCCTAATTATCTCTCCTAAGGGCAGCATGTACAGAGTGAAAAGCAACGGTCCTAATACTGAGCCTTGTGGTACCCCATATTTAACCTGTGATCGATACGACATCTCTTCATTAACTACCACAGACTGATAACGGTCAGATAAGTATGATTTGAACCATGCCAAAGCAATTCCACTAATGCCAATATAGTTTTCAAGTCTTTTTAAAAGAATGTTATGATCGATAGTATCCGCCTATAGCGGCGAATGATTCTAGTTTTACCTCAGGGACACTACAGTGCACTGTCTGAAGCGAAACTGTAGACGGTTGCATGTTTATAATTTTCTCTCTAATATTATCAATCTTGCAAGTAAAGAAGTTCATAAAGTCATTACTGCTGTGCTCTATGGAAACGTCAGCAGTTGAATCTCTGTTTCTAGTTAATTTAGCCACGGTGTCAAATAAATACCTAGGATTATGTTTGTTTTCTATTAAGAGATTTGAAAAATAAGTAGATCTAGCATTTCTTATGGCTGTTCTGTACTCAATCATTTTTTCTTTCCACGAAAGGCGAAAAACTTCTAGTTTTGTTTTCTTCCAACTACGTTCAGCTTTTCTAACAGCTCGTTTTAGAGCCCGAGTGTGCTCATCATACCACGGCGTTGGATTAGTTTCCTTAATCTTCTTTAGACGTAAAGGAGCGACTGCATCTAATGTGCTGGAAAAGAGAGAGCCAATAGTTTCTGTTGCAGCATCGAGTTCTTCTAAGTTGTCAGGTATACTAAGGCGATGAAACTGCTCGGGGAGATTATTTATAAAGCAATCTTTAGTGGCAGACGTGATTGTTCTACCATATTTATGGCTGGGTGGTGGTTTTGTAGCCTTGGCTAATTGTATTATACACGAGACTAAATAATGATCTGATATATCATCGCTCTGCTGTAGAATTTTAACAGCATCAATATCTATTCCATGCGACAGTATTAGATCTAGGGTATGATTACGACAATGAGTGGGTCCTGACACGTGTTGTCTAACTCCAATAGAGTTTAAAATATCTGCAAATGCCAATCCAAATGCGTCTTTATTATTATCTACATGGATATTAAAATCACCAACAACAAGGACTTTATCCGCAGCCAGTACTAACTCTGATAGAAACTCAGCAAATTCTTTGATAAAGTCAGTATGGTGCCCTGGTGGCCTGTATACAGTAGCCAGCACAAATGTCAACTTACATAATGTTACATAACGCACCATCACTTCAAAGGAATTATATTTGAAATTCTTTTGAATGATTCTGAATATATTACTATAAATTACAGCAACACCTCCCCCTTTGCCTTTCTGTCGAGGATTGTGTCGATAATCATAACCTTGAGGACTAGATTCATTTAAAGTAATGTAATCGTCTGGTTTTAGCCAGGTTTCTGTCAAACACAGCAAGTCTAGTTTATTGTCTGTGATAATTTCATTTACAATAAGTGCTTTTGAAGAAATAGATCTAATATTCAGTAACCCAAGCTTTATCATTTGTTTATCTGATTTATCTGTGATTTTCATTTTTTGAACATCAATTAAATTTTTACCCTTAAAAGGTTTCGGAAGTTTTTTGTATTTACTAGTTCGAGGTACAGAGACAGCCTCTATGTGATAATATCTAGGTGAAAGTGTTTCTATGTGCTGTGAATTATCTGAGTTCTGTGACGTGAGGCGGCTAGCAGACGGTCGGTTTAGCCAGTTTGTCTGCGTCCTGATCTGGGCCCTGGTTTGTCATGTTTCAGCTCTAAGACTATTTGCCAAATTTCTAGAGAGAAGAGCAGCACCATCCCGGGAGGGATGAATACCATCTCTTTTCAACAGATCAGGTCTGCCCCAAAAGCTTTTCCAATTGTCTATGAAACCTATATTATTCTGCGCACACCACTTAGACAGCCAGCCATTGAGTGATGATAACCTGCTAACTATCTCATCACTCCGACGAAAGGTTCCTAGCTTGTTACTAAACTGTTTCTTTTTGAGATTGTGCATGCAAATTTTAATACATGCAATTTTTACCTGAAGGAGCTATTTCAACCTACTCCAACCTTTATATAGTGTTATTGCTGAATAATGCATTTAGGTTGATTCTGGGATGTTAAATATTGTTTTAAGTTGAATTAGATCAATTAACACAGATGTTGCCACATGAAGAATTTTTAGAGTAACATTTTTTTGTCTACAAATAAAAATTCAATTACTTCTCAATTACTACTTACTTCTTACTATCCTTTCTTGTTTTTATTATTCTTATTATTATTGCATATTGAAGATTTCTGAATTCACTCTGAAGCCACAATAAATGAACTGAGAAGCTGTTTCTTATTAATCTTAATCAAATTTGAAACAAACAAACAACATAAAAAGTGTATGTTCTACTACACAAACAACATCCGGCAAAATTGCATCTCCGCCCTGGCTAAAAAGCTGGAGTTTAATTTGAGTCATCATTGCCTGAGCTGAGGAAAACAGGAATAAATAAACATATTCAAGGTGACAACCAGGCGTCATCTCACTGAGTGCAGTGAGCGTGCATGGAATGAATTGTTGAGAGGAACGAATGAGATTGGTGATGGGGAAAAGGCAGAGCCTGTGATTGGATGACAGATGAGGATGGTTCGGTAGTTTACTGTCTGGCTTTTGGACTGTGATGGATGGCAAAACCAGGTGTCACCTGGGATTGCCTTTTCCTTACCTCCACTCACACCTCTCTACAAATTTGCTCTGTCTCGCTCTCTTAATCTCACACAAACAACCCCCTCCCCCCAATGCGCACACACTATACAGCTCTTCTTTCTCACAATCTCTTTTCCAACTTGTTTGCAATACAAGGAAAAGCAAAAAAAATGTAATATCGCACAAAATAAAAGGAACGATATAGAGTCTGGCTAACAATTCCCTGCTCTAACCATATGAATGTGTTTCAATTCAAAGCATGAATCTTATTCTCCTGCGCTACAAAAACAAGTTGTGAGAATTATGGTGATGCTGGCAATCACAAGTGGCCATGTTAACATATGACAAAAATAATATGCACTTTAATTTTAATAGTTCATCACTCTCTGTTTATATGTATAAGCAATGATCAGCATAGATTTGTTATTGTTTTTTTTTTTTTTTTTTTTTACAGAACTCTTATATTTTATTAGAAGAAAATCATGTGGTTGTTTAAAGAAAGATCAAGGAAAATTACTAAAATTAACTAAAATGAAAGTGTAAAATATAAAATTTAAAAACTAAATCAAACAATTAATTATAAAAACGTAATAATAAAAGGATCTCACTGATACTAACACTGAGCCAAGATACAATAAGAGGGGCAAATTACTCTAGCCCATCATCAGTGCTACAAAGTAATGCAGTTTAATTGGTTTGGTTAACAACATATGCACACAGAGGTGAACAAAGTGAATTATTTAAATGCTAAATGTAACTGCATTGAAAAAAAAAAAAAAAAAGTAATTGGCACAAATCTGTCCTTCCATTGACAACAGTATTAGTCCACATGCTGCCATTCCATTCCATTTCAAAATGGATAAATATTTCAGCATCACTTTGGGGTTCCATGTCTGATATGGTTTTGAGAAAATGGTTTTGTTTACTTTGTTTTCCAGGTTGGTTGTATGAAATAATAATTGTTTGCCTAAAGCTTCTGGGACAGCAGATATGTCTTTATAATGATACAATAAGATATGAGTGAGCTTTATTTTCCTGCAAATTCTTGGTGCACTAATGCTGATCTACTCACAATGATGAATAATATTGTCAGATTGGTAATGACGTCAATGCTTTTGGTTAATGTAATCGCAATTTGTATAATAGATGGTTAGAGTAATTATTGTTTTCATTTATCAAACATACCCAAGAATGAAAATAAATCCTATCTCAATTTTCAACAGGCCACTAACTATTAAAATTTCACACGTAAGTGGCTTTTATCTATGCCCTTTATATATCAAAGACCCCATTAGAATGATATCTCAAAGCATTCTGAGTGAAAACAGGCCTTTGACAATGTCTAATCATAAGATGAATGCATTCTGTATTTCACAAGAATTTAAAAATATGTGTAAGTGTGTTACAATCATGAATAGGATCCCTCCTCATTGCTGTTCTTTTCATAATCTTTACTTTTTATCTTCTGATAACCTTTCTTGTTCATCTGGTCTGCCTTTAACCCTCAGAAATGATGGCATTAGAAGAGAGATTTTATTTGGTGTCTCTCTCAGATCATTTGTCTCATGTGTCAGCTTCAGTAGGAGTGTGTGGAGAGAGTGATATTCAGCCCAAACATGAGGCACTGGGCTTGTCACACTCTGTTAGGGCTGGCTGATGTGTTAAATGCCAGGTGATGTGCGCAGACTGGCAGATTCTCACACCCCCTCCACAATGATGACACTCTGACATCTGTTACGCTCAAAGTCATCTCATTTCTTTTTAATAATCAATTCAATCACGTAATTGCACAGCATTACGTGATTGAATTTAATATTTTTAACATAGTGATAGTGACAGACACGGAAATTGCTAGAACTGAAAAAAAAAAAAAAAAAAGATTTGGGGATTCCCAGATTGTTGTGAGTAGTACAATTTATATATGGAAACCCATTTCAGCCTAAAATTAAAAAATATATCAGCAATCTTTATATTGTGCAATTGCAACTTTATTTCTCACAATGTGATTTTATATCTTGTTATTGTAACTGTATACGTCACGACTGCAACTTTGTCACAATGTGACTTTATTTTTGTATTATGTGCTTAGTTACATTTATCTGCATAAGCCAAACTTGAAGGAGGGATGAATGCTGATGTTAAAGGGTTAGTTCACCAAAAAATGAAAATTATGTCATTTATTACTCACCCTCATGTCGTTCTACACCCGCAAGACCTTTGTTCATCTTCGGAACACAAATTAAGATTTTTTTGATAAAATCTGAAGGCTCAGTGAGGCCTGCATTTCCAGCAAGATCATTTCCCTTTTCAATGCCCAGAAATAATACTAAAATAATACTAAAAACATATTTAAAACAGGTCATGTGAGTACAGTGGTCAACCTTAATATCATAAAGCGACGAGAATATTTTTTGTGGGCCAAAAAAAGGACTTTATTCAAAAATATCTAGTGATGGAATTCTAATCTTTTTTTTTCGAATCTGTGGTTCAGAGTGCATATCAAACTGCCAAAGTCACATGAACTATTGAAATTTCGAAACACTTATGACGTAACGAAACCTCGTTTACTGAAATCACATGATTTGGCGTTCTGAACCACAGATTCGAAACAAAAGATTTGTAAAGCTTTGAAACTTCATGAATTAGTGTTTTGAAATCGCACATCACTAGAAATTGTTGAATAAACTCACTATTTTGTTTTTTTAGCTTACAAAAAGTATTCTTGTCACTTTATGATACTAAGGTTGAACCACTGTAGTCACATGAACTGCTTCAAATATTTTTTTAGTACCTTCCTGGGCATTGAAAAAGGAAATGATCTTGCTGCCAATGCAGGCCTCACTGGGACATCGAATTTTATCAAAAATATCTCAATTTGTGTTCCACGACATGATGGCGAGTAATTGATGACATTATTTTCATTTTTGGGTGAACTAACCCTTTAATATTACCATAAAACCATGGTCAGTGAAATTGCAAAATAATAGCAAACAAAAATGTTTTTTTTTTTTAAAAAAAAAAACATGTCTGATCATTTTTAGTGTAATTTTTACTTTTTTAATCAGTACATTTGATATTTTAATACAGTAATACATTTTGTTTTAATTAATCATTCATTTAAAGAAGGTCATCTGAAATCTGACTTGATTTATGTTAATCCATTCATTCTTTAATTAACCCTTCGCCAGGAGTTTGATTGACAAGCGATCTAACCAATCATAATGGCAAATCCACCATTTTGTCCGACAAAGCAGTCAGGAGTTTAGATTAACCTCGGTGGACTAGAACTTGAAAAATGGTGTATATTTTGGTCTTTCCGCGTTTGAAACAACATTCCTTCTCATGTTCATTCATGTTTATTTGATGCTATAAATTAACCAGTAGGAAGAGATGATCAGTTCAGGAGCCGCTTGAGCCGAGGAGCTACAGCAATCTGTCACGACACATTAAAGAGCCACAAAACGGTTTTTATTGTTCGAATTTCTTTAAAAAAATACACAGTTTGAAAGCTGGGACTTTGTTTAATATCATAAGTAACCTGCTCTGTCTTGTCTGTCAACGTGTTGTCAGTATCCTCTTTGCTCCGCGATGTATTTTTCACTGTGTGTGGCGTGACAGCGTCATGGCTTGTCGGACAAAGCAACAGTAACTAAGGGGCGCGGGTCTTTGCGAAGGGTTGTGCTATTTTTTGGTAGACCCCTCATAAGACCTAAGTCAATTCCAGCACTAATACCAGCTACAGTTTTTGTTTTGTTTGTTGAATTCTGTCATAGTATTATTTTGAATGGTAGTTTATCTGTGACTAGTGTCTGTACACAACTGTGATGAGGCCAGATGCTCCTTTAACAAGCATCATTTGCCTCAGAAGCAGAGAGCTGGAGATGGGGCGGTAATTGCCATCTGGTGCGAATCATTCAGCAGAATCATCTTTACGACAGCAGCATACGCTTCTACCACTGCAAACTGTTTATGTGTCCTGTTGCGTGTTTGGTGTTTTACATGGAAGAAGTTTAGTCACTGCTTTCATCCAGTCAGATTTCAGTCATTGTGTGGGCAGTCATAGCCTAATGGTTAGAGAGTCAGACTGGTAATCCGAAGGCTGCGGGCTCGATTCTCAATAACGGTAGGAAATGACTGACATGCCCTTGAACAAGGCACCTAACCTCCAATCACTCCCCAGGCGACACAGCAAAAATGGCTGCCCACTGCTCCGGGTGTGTGTCCACTAACTTGGATAGGTTAAATGCAGAGGACAAATTCCAAGTATGGGTTACCATACTTACTTTATACTTTATTTGTCCCTATAAAGGGAAAATTGTCTTGGGCAATACAGGTTAAAGCTGCACAAACATAACACTCACATAAATAACAATCACACAATCATGTCCTTTGATTTGAATTCAACAGCCTTGTAGCCAGAGGAATGAAAGAATTTCTGTAGCGGTTGTATCTAAACCTTGCAGTGCGGAACCGTCGACCAGATGGAAGTAATTCAAATTCAGGATAAAGTACATGAGATGGGTCCAGAGTCATTTTCCTAGCCTGTTTTAAAGCAATTTTGTTAAATATGGATTGAAGATTGGGGTAAACCCCCAAACCAACCACCTTCATTGCTATATGCACCAGCCGATTCAATTGTGATCTAAAGGTAACTGTCAAATTACCAAACCAGGCGGCTATGCCATACAATAAGATGGATTCGATACAGGAATGATAAAACAACAACATTACACTCCGAGTGACACCAAAAAGTCTAAGCCTACGTAAAAAGTACATTTTTTGTTGCACCTTTCGACAGATTATCCACATGTACTTCCCATGAGAGTTTACCATCAATAAGCAAACCTAAATATTTGTATGAAGCAACCTGTCTAATGGACTCATTGTTAATCACAATAGGTGAATGGTCTCCCACTGATCTAAAATCAAAAATCATTTCCTCTGTTTTTCTAACATTAATTACAAGACTGTGTTTTTTACTCCATGTAACAAACTTATTAATCTCAGTAGTGTAATGTTGAATGGCCTCATCCTCATACAGAAGACCAAGAATGGCAGTATCATCTGAGAATTTTACAACAATATTCCTAGGATGGTGACTCCTGTATTCATTAGTATACAGTGTAAATAAAAGTGGTGAACATACACATCCCTGGGGTACACCAATACTGATGGACCTACACTCAGAAAGAGTGTAGGTCTGGCCTTCACTTGGCCTTCATATGTCATTTTCACTTGGTCATTATACACGTCCTGCTAATTTGCTTTGAATGTGAATTGGCTCTTTGGGTCTATAATAACTTAGGGAAAATGACAGAAATAAGCTAGGGAGTACTTGACCGTTTTGGTGCTGGCTGTTTCCAGATTGAGTGGGCTTATGGAGCTGTCCGGAAAACATTTTGTCTCGGTTTGTAATCCATTTAGACTCAGCATTCAGCCGTTCTGTTGCATTGTGCTGTCTCTAACTTTCAATGTGATTCAAACTTTTTATTATATGAAGGGCTGAATGAGATAATGCATAAAACGCATAGGGAATTTGTATGAATGATGACATTTGCATGACTTTGACAAAGGATTCTTAGCATATTACCCGCTAGCTGTGCCTTTGGGGATATATATTTTTTATAAAACACATTTAGTTATTAGGTTTCCCTAAGAACATCTAACATCACATATCGAGCGTATCTTTAACATAATTCTGTATTTAGTGTTGCTTTTAGGAATAATCCCTTTTAATTTATCATTCATTTGATGATATTGTATTCTACATCTAGCAATTAATCTAGCAAGAACTATGCTCTTTGATGTTTCAAATGTGTCATTAACATAATCATAGTGCAGTTCACAGAAATGGTTACAAGACAAAGTAAGAATCCTAAAGGAAGATTATCATCATGTACTCACCCTCATGATGTTCCAAAGCTGTATGACTGTGCTTCTTCTGTAAAATACAAAAGGTGACATTTTGAAAAATGTGCTGGTTGCTCATTTCTATGCAGTTGCAAAGAATTGGACTTCAGGCTTTAAAAAAGAATGCAAAGCACAACGGGATAGTTCATATGACTTATGAAACCATATAATGCGAGAAACGGACTGAAATTTAGATTGCCATTCACTTATAACCTGCAGTGAGCGGTAAACTGCTGCAGCCAGTGATCGGATGCATAAACTGCTTAGACTAGTCTTTCAAAGACATCTATTTTTTTTCTTTAAGACTTGTCATAAATTGTCACTTATATCCTTCTGAGACCCATAGAAAAAAAAGATTTGTAAATTTAGTTTTTAACATCATTACAATGTTTGGAGTATAAGAAACAAATGGTGAAAAAAAATTATATATATTTTTTTAATATTAGTATTATATGATAAGTACTATGTAGAGGACACTCACTTAATAAGAAAATGAAAACAACTCTATAACCAAAACAATGTTATTCATGTTCAGGAATGTTATTTATGTTATTCATATATAGAATTTTTTTATATTCAGTATACCAGTCAGTTTTTTAGGTTCCAGGCTATTTTCTTTCTATAACTCGTCCTCTGTAAAACAGATATGAAAATGTTTATATTTTGCGTTTTGTATGCATTTTGTAGTGCCTGCATTTAATAGGCGTTAAATGTAAATCGGGGTTCCCTCCACATCAAAACCTTTAAGTGTAACGGTATTCATAACAGAATAAGAATGAAAAAGAAGTTCAAAAATTATATATTAAACTATAAAATAAAACATAAATTAGATAGTCATAGTGGCATTCATTATAAACAACACAGGCCAAAAAAATCAAGCCAAAATGATTTTTTTTTGGCTAAAGCAAAACTGATGGGCTCAAGCTTCTCTCATTTGGCAAGAATCCAAATATGTTTCTGTATTTGAATACCATTTTGGATGCTAAATTATAATTCATTATGTAAACAAATAAGGCTTTGTAGGCTACTTCACCCATGTTCCAATATCCACATAAAACAGCATCCTTCACATGCGCAAAAATGTGTGTGGTTGGGCATTGGGCATGCTGAAGTTGAAGTCACTACCTGATTATCTAATCCTAACCCTGCTCCTAATCCTAACCCCTCTCCAACATCTACCAGTACTAGGGGGGTAATAATCTGGCAGGGGGTCAGAGTTCAGCACAACACCAGGTACGCCGGCCCACTTCAAACACTGTCCCAAACACCCATCTATTCTAATTTAATTTTAATTTGACATTCTAATCTTAACTGTTTATGATCAACCAATGAGTTTTGGTTGTTTGTCAGGAAAATAATCTACAGTTCTCAGCGTAAATGAGTACTTTGAAAATTAACATTTTAAACAATATCTCAATGAACACAAAAACAATTTCCAAAATGTTGACAAGACTAAGTTTAATATAACATCTCTTTAACTTATAACATGAAAGTAAGGTTAATAATATAACTTAGATTACACATTTTTCAGTTTTACTTAAATTAGAGTGCAGCAAAAATGAGTACACCCCACAACAAAAACATTTATATCATCTTATTACATCTAGTACTTTGTATGGCCTCCATGATTTTTAATGACAGCACCAAGTCTTCTAAGCATGGAATGAACAAGTTGGCAGCATTTTGCAACATCTATCTTTTTCCATTCTTCAAGAATGACCTCTTTTAGAGAGTGGATGCTGGATGGAGAGTGACAACTTTTGTGTGGAAATGGCCGTACACACCATTTTCTGTCGTTCTGTCATAAATGAGGCCCAATGTCCTCTATATAAAAGGATATAAAAGAAAATTCGAATAATTTGAATACGAGAAGTAAATCTGATTATCCCTTAACTAACCGCCAGTTGGCCAGACTAGTTCTTAAAAGGATAGTTCACCCAAAAATGAAAATTTAATTTTTATCTGCTTACCCCCAACGCATCCAAGATGTAGGTGACTTTTTTTCTTCAGTAGAACACAAATTATGATTTTTAACTCCAACCGTTGCCATCTGTCAGTCAAATTATGGGAGTGAATGGGAACTCGAACAATAAGAGTCGAAAAAACTTGCATAGACAAATCCAAATTAAACCCTGCGGCTCGTGATGACACATTGATGTCCTAAGACACGAAACGATCGGTTTGTGAGAGAAACCGAACAGTATTTATATCATTTTTTACCTCTAATACACCACTATGTCCAACTTCGTTCAGCACTCGCTTAGTGAGGTCTGAATAACCTCTGACAACGGCAGTAATGTCTCGCGCATAGACTTCAATGAGTGCTAGACTTCAATGAGTGCTAGACATTACTTCCGCTGTCAGAGCGCATTCAGACCTCACTAAGCGAGTGCTGAACGCAGTTGGACATAGTGATGAATTCAGATATTTTGTGAAGCAGATTAAAGGAAAAGATTTAAGAAGATTCAACCCAAAATATTAATTTGTTTCATTGATAGGGCATTCAATTTCTTTAATAGGGCATTGCTTGCTAATGTAAGATTTTTTTTCTTTTTTTTTCTACAGAAGAAAGGGTTTGAAGCAAGTTGAGACATCACTGTAAATGTAACAAGTTAAATGTAACAATTACAATTAACAATTGTAGATACTGATTTTTTTTTTTTTAAATAAATTAACAGCAAAAAAATACACATCTCCACTACACATTTTACAAATCTAAATTTAAATCAAATAGAGCCTGAGCAAAAAATTTATTCTTGATGCATTGCCAACTTCTATTAAATGCTTGCCTTGAAGTTACTGGATCTATTGCATTTCTTTGTAAACAATGCCTTAACATTGGATTTTTAAAAAACTCTTCAGAATTGAATACTGCTAGGCCAGTGCAGGATCGATGATCAGAGGAGGTGTTTGAAAATTCATCTTAGCTGACAGAAAGTCAATAGTTGTGCCTAAGTAGTGGATTTACACAGAGGAGACTGACATGACACACGATGGCCCCAGGCCGACCCTGCTGCCAGTCACTGGGTCCGTGTACTGCTGGCCCCTCACTGTCAAGAGCTACATAAGTAATGGGCTGTGAGGGGCTTTGGTGGGACTGTTTAATTAGCCGTGAATTATTGTTGTGGCAACTGGCAACTCCAGCACCCCAGCTTGGGAGGTCTCGGCCTGGTCCAGCTAAATGAGGTGGCAGGAGATGTCATGATGGAGGGCTTGTAAATCTGACACTTGGGTGACAATTCTATGTCCATTCTGGTCACCTTGGGGTCTGATGGGCCTAAATCAGGACATATAGGGTAAGATGGGTGGAGATGCTCCCTTAAGAACAATGTGTATGTACTTCTAAATCTGCTGACAGAAAAAGCAGAATCCCAATAAAACAGATTTCTCTGAAAGATAAATTTATACAGGCATATGAATATTCACATATTTAATTGCCCATACTTTAATTGAAGATATGTTATAATATAAACACTATGGATTTTACTCAATAGGTTTTAATTAATAGCGAAGATGATAGATGTACATCTGTCTCATGGAATTATTAAATAATAAACCCATGAATGTATATGAAGTATTAAACTAACAAAATAATAGCACTTCAACAACACTCTGGGCCAGTTCTGGTGGCAGTCTTGCCCCAAGAGTCTAATTTTATCTTTTCATTTCAAAATAAAAATATTTGTTTACTCCACAAATCTAAAAACATGAATGTGTTTCCACAAATACCTCATTGACAAATAGCCTAGTTTACCTAAATAAAACTAGTGCAATTTCCTTTCATATGCATTAACATCTTTGTGGGCTGCTTTCCTAGAAGTAGATTGTACTATTACCACCGATGGTATCTACGATCAACTTAGCTCACAATGATTTTGAGAAATGCAGCCGTGGTCTTTATGGTGCTCTTGTTCATTCATTCTCATAAAGTTCAATCAATTATCATGTGGTTTGTGTCACATAGCATTCTGGTTTACTTTTTTATTTAGTTCTTTATGTTCACCTGTATCTTTTTTTATTTCTTTAAAACTCTTTAAAACTCATTGTTTTTTGCTAATGATGAATATTTGTGTGTTCAGGTTGCAGTTTTGGAGTGTAAAAGGCTGTTTACACCAAGGACGATAACGATTACTATAAAGTTTTAATAATTGTTCTCATACTATGAGAATAGTGAAGCCCACACCACAAATATAACAATAATGGCATGGAGAAACAATTTCGTTGGAATCATTTTCATAATGATTTTTTTCCAGCTGTTGAAGGATAAAAACATTAACAGCCAATCAGAATCCACCCGACTTTAAAGAGCTTGAGCATTTAAAGTAAGCAACGCATGTTTATAATAGAACATTATCATGCTTTGGTGTAGGCAGTAATATAGTTATTGTTATTGTTATCTTTATGGTGTAAATGGCTCCAAAGACTATAGATATAGAACAACTGTTCACTAAAATTACTTGTGAGTGGGAGAATGTGCAATATGGCTGAATAAGTCCTGCCTTCTAAGTAAAAGATCCAATCGCTGATTGGTAAAGTCATTGCGTCACTGCAGCTGCTGTTAGAAGCTCCATAGAAACCTGAGACTCGCGCTTAGGGCTGCACATGCACATTGGCTGGTCTATCCTGAAAAATAAGCTTTTTTAACATTATTTTAGCATTAGAAACAACACTTAATGTCAGATTTTGTTGCTGATTTGAAATATGTTATTTAATTGTGAGTTCAGCAAGCAATTTTTGAGATTTCTGGATTCCACCATTCAAATAGGACTTGGTATTGGATGCCTGAAATAGCTCCCCGGAGGCATTGCAAATATGGCCACCAGTGAACAGACTTTCCTTGAAGGGATTTTGACAGCTCTTAACCATCTACAAGATTAGCAACATTGTAACTGTCAGGTTTATGTTCCATTCTGTTGTTGTTCATTTTGACATTCTGTTCTGTTTTCTTTAGTTCCTGTTTCCCTGCTCTGTTTAGTTTCAGTTTCATTGATTACCAAGGCCGGACTTACCATTGGGCTTGACTGGGCTCAAGCCCATGGGCCCCGCCCAATAGGGGGCCCCGCCCATTTACGTTAGATTTTTTCAATAATATGTCAGTCTTTTAATTTTTCATTTAAAGTTTGTTGATTGGACTAGCATTGTTACCTGGTCCTGCCCCTGCAATGAAAATTTTAATTTAATAGACCCTTTTCACAATGACGTCAGTTAACTTCCGCCTATCCGCAAAGCAGTGTATCAGTTGTTACCTTCGCGCCGGCGACTTCTCGGGAAAATGCTTTAATAACTTTAAATGCGAACGGTTTATGTCAAGGATTTACACAGTCGGCTTCTTCTGGTAATGATATTTATTATTTACTTTCTGAAACTGCCTTGGTTAGGGTTTCCACGAGCAGAAACTTTTGCAATGTTGTCATTGAATTGAGTTTTATCACAACGATTGTGTGTCCACACAAATCTGTTAGCCTATTTGGAATAAAAGGAATATTGTCTTTAAAAAAATCTTTATTTTTAGAAATTGGTAGGCTATATGATAATGTTCTTGTGAGATTTATTTACAAATAATGGACATCTGGAAGTGTACGTCCATAATAGTCCGAAGAATTAATAGTGTGAAGATTTGAGATAATTTTACATCATACCAGTTTAAACTGAACTGCTGCAATATATTAAGATTGTATAATTTGTAAGAAGTGTATTGAAAATACAAAACGGAAGTAGCTATAACAATGAGTACTGTTGTAAATCCTCTGTATATTTTTGTATGCGACGATCTTGTTCTGCAATAAAGAGACGAATGACAATGTTTTTTTGGTAAAAATGCCATGTACATGAGTCAGTTTTTACAACATTAACAGTTTTCATGTAGAAATAGTATTATATTAAACACAATTTGTATTATTATGTATGCCATATTTATCGAAATAAAGGTATAAAAATAGACTTTGATATTTAAAAAGAATAAGCTTATGTTGATCTTCATTGTACAAAGGCCTGTAGGCGCTGAAATAAGTAGTGCATTAAGGTTTGAATGAATAGTTTTTTACTGCACGTAAATGTTGGAAACATGCGTTTATTTCACAAATATATATAAACAGCTTCATCTGCAATAAAGACAGCAAAGTGCATGTATGGCTTCAGTACGTATTCAACTCCTCCGACTTTAAGCAGCAAATCGCACCGATCGGTAAGTTTTTTTTTTTTTTTTTTGAGATCTGCGGCTGCTAAATAACTCACCTTGAATTTACATGAAATTGGCCGACTACAGCCATCCTTTAACCACATTTGTGGCATATGTACAAATGTTGAGTGCACTTCATTCGAGTCGCGCTAGTATTCCACTATGCTGACAGAAGGCACTTCCTATATTAAAATTGCTATCTTATATTAGCCTACCACTAAATTTGAACAAAGTTAGGCATGTTCTATGAAGTTCTATTTATGTATTTTTGCTAGAGTACTAAATTACATCTAATGATCTTTAAAATGCCATGGTAATGAGAAAATGCTTATTTAATTTTGTTATATATTATTCTCTAAGATTGTAATTTATGTGATGTAGTAGACATACTGTAGGTCAAAGTCAGCCTAACACTGCCTATATGTATACTGGAGATGTATATAATCTATACAATATGTCAGTACTTACCAAGAACAGATTTATACACTCATAGATTTAGCTATTTATATGTAATACAAATGATTTGTAATGATTGCAACCTTACAAGGTATTTGTTTGTTTTTCAGTATGTTTTCCAGGTAAATAAGTGTTTTATTCTCATTCTGACCAAGATATTTGTGCATTGCAATAAACACCATGATCACTTTGAACTTTTTTAATCATTATTTATTTATTAGAAAACCTTTTTTAATAATTGATCATATAAATAAATTATAACGGTCTTTTTTTTAAACATGTAACTCTGTATACTGTACTAGTCACCTTTTGAAAGTAGCTTTGCACTTCAAATAACGATTGGATCGATTATATTGTTACGCCACCAGATGGCGACAAATTACTTAAAAAAACATTTGTCATTGAATCGTTCATTCAGGAGATTCGTTCAAAATGCTGATTCATCTATGAAACAAGTGTATTTGATTGAGGAATTTAATCATTCATTCAAACCAAAGTTTTTTTTAAATAAATGATTCAGATTAACAATTAACATTTTTATAGACTTAACAAAATAACATAATTTGTTTATTGCTGAAGTTGTTTGTTCAGAATCGTGATCTCTATTTTTATTCTCAGTTTATCCAGAATTGTGTAGCTCTAATACATAGCTTGTGTATGTATCATTTTGTTCTATTTAAAGTAATGTATAGAAGGTAGGGCCCGAAAGTGACTCAAGCCCAGGGGCCCCCACCACCCTAAGTCCTGCCCTGTTGATTACTGATTGTGTCCTTGTTGGTTTCTATAATTATGCATTGTACCTTTGTCTAGTTTAGTTCCTGTTAAATAATTTCTTGTTTCTTGGGCTTCACTTTTTGACTTTCTTTGTGTCTTGGGATTTTTCCATTGTGCACATCATGTACCTACCTAAACAAAACAAGAAGTCGTCTTTGGACACACTCTCACATGCAACCAGAAGTTGAAGACACACATTTACGCACATACATTTCTTATTTGTTAAGAATCCAACCTTACCATGAAATATATTAAGTCATGTGATTGGATGCCCAAGCCATCCTGGAGATTGTTGTTTGACCTATGTCTATAAATATGACCCTTCTTCCTGAATAAATCTGAGAATGCTTTGTACCACACTTGATCTGTGTTTGCTTGGTCATTCTCCCGAGATCTCATGCTGCTGCTGCCACACGTTTAACGCCTCGTGACTAAACAACGGGCGCCAATGTGAGTGTGCACACCGACGCGAAAAACGCGAGGCGTAAAAGCGTAATTTTTAAAAAAACGCCTCGGGTTCGTTTTTTTTTTTTTTTTTTTTTGACGCGCCGCGTTAAAAACTGGCCGACCAATGAGATTGGCGCTTTTGTTCACGTGCCTGGAGCTGCTGAAGTTACAGTAAAACAAGACTTGGTGGCGCTCAAGCACAAAACGGTCTTGCCGAGCACACAAGACGACGAAGAGAAAGTAAGTAGACGAGGAAGACCCCTACAAACTATCCCTGCGTCTCAAAACAGCTCCCTAGCTTCCTAGGTCGTGTATCAGTATACCATGTAAATGAATGTAGCCGAATCCCTGATCAGTGCCCTGACTAGTGAAGTAGAGAGCTGATTGAGACGCACACTATGGGTGCTCTGCCACAGTATTATTTCTGTATTTTTACTTTTTTTTTCCTTTTACATTCAAGAAATATAGTTGAGAATGTCTGTTTCATAAATATGTTTATTTACACTACCGTTCACTTGCACTATATATTTATGTATGTATGCCATTTTATATAGCTATGTTTTTTTTTAATCTTCTTTAACTTTATTAATATCATATGTTTATTTGCACTACCGTTAAGCACAAGCGCCACATACTGTCAGGGAGTGAATTTGCACTTTCACTCGGCACATCGCCGGTGAAAATCGCTTGGGTGTGAACACAAACGTCTCGAAAAACGCTGACGATAAACGCGTGCGATATTCGTCCCGGTGTGTACGGGCCTTGAGACTACAAATATTCTACCTATGATTGAGATTTTAATCTAACAGTTCCTTTTTTGCTGTGTATTTGTTGTAAAGGCTCCTTTACAAGAGGGCTTTTATTTTGACATCGCACTTCATCTTCCAGTAGAGCAGTGCGTGAGTTAATCTGCTGTTGTCTGCTGAACTGTTATGCTCTGTAGAGCCGATCGCTGAAAGGACACATATTGCTGTTTATTGGTGATATTTGCTGCAGAATTACCTCAAGGTGTTAGTCATTGACCTGCAAGTAAGACTGTTTGCCTTATTTTTGTATCTATTGAGATCGTTATTGTGTTATTTATAACTGCGTCACACGCGCATGTTGAGACATGCCCGTAGCCATTGTCTCTGTTAGTCTAGCTTAATGACGCTGTTCCATATGTGACTTATTTCTTCTGTTTGTATATGTATAACACTGCTTTGGTTTATAATAAGTATGTGACATGATTTTGATATTGTGAGCTGTTTATACCAGACGAGCGATCACACTATAATTATATCCATTATATCCGCAATTATATCCATATATGGAGTTATGTTTACTATGTTAGATGATCGCTTATGGCTTACAATGTAAATTTTCCCTCTTGGATTTTATAATGGAGGAATGTTATTAATGAGGATTTAATATACTTTGACTGCCTTTATGTACCAATGGATGTTTATTATATATGGCAAACTATTTGTAGATTTTCATTATCCTTTATTGTATTTCTTATGTTCCAGACTAATGCCTCTACTGCCTGTAACCGATACCTACCTGTACCTCTGTGGCTTATATCTTTATCAATACACCATCTAAACCTGAGCGCCTGTCTTCTCGTCCTTATATAAATTGTGCTCTGACCGGCACCCAGAGAGGTTCACTCATATAATAACAAATCAGATCCTGACAGTCAAACGTCTCTCCAACATTGTGGTCCTTCGAGCCGGAGTGAGTGTTCCTCTCTGATATGATGGACTCTGATGAGGAGATTGTTGGCGGAGCTCGTCCAAAGCGCCTGATTCGTCCTCCAGCCTACCTTCAACATTATGAGGTGCAGTTTCCCAGAGGCAGACCTGTCTCAGAGCCTGATGTTTCCCGCACCGTGGAGACTACTGTTCCAGCCTGGACCCTGTCTCGTCAGCCATGTGTTACCCCCCCTAGTGGTGACCGTGCTCATCCAGATGGTTCACAGATCCTGTCATTCAGCCGTCAGCCTGCTGTGTGCCCTCAGCCAGTTCCTTCCTCACCCTCAGCGGCTGATTCAGTTGCTTCTCCACACCTCAGTGAGCTACAGCACTTGCGCCACGAGCGTGCAGCCTTTCAAGCAGACCTG
The DNA here is from genome assembly GCF_024489055.1 of Chanodichthys erythropterus. Taxonomy (NCBI): domain Eukaryota; kingdom Metazoa; phylum Chordata; class Actinopteri; order Cypriniformes; family Xenocyprididae; genus Chanodichthys; species Chanodichthys erythropterus. The sequence goes on along the minus strand of NC_090224.1, from coordinate 1,315,794 downwards.
AGAGAGTTGAGAACAGTTCATGCAGAAGTTAGACAGTTAGTTTTAGCAGCACAGTCCCTTAGAACAGACCTTAACCAAGCCAGAGGTCAACCTCTTTCGCCAGTGCAGGCCTCTGCATTACGGTGGTCAAATCCTCCAGAGAAGCCCTGTGTGTCCACTCCTGTAGTAGATGGTGGTACTTTCCCTGATCTTCCTCCGCCACCTTGGCCTGAGCCTGATGCAGGTTTAGCTAGAAAGTTAGGTGACTTAGAATTGTCTGACGCAGCTACTTCCTATCGGCCTGTGGTTTCAGGGTCTCAGCAGTATCCTTTTGTGCTCCCTCCCACTCGTTCATTCCCTCCTCTGCCTAGTGTTGTTCCAGATGCTGATGAGTTTCCTCCGCCTCCTACTCCTCAGGATCTTAGAGAGATGCTCACTCCTAGTGCTATGCCCTTGCCTACCCACCGTCAGTCGACACCTGCCTATTCTAGTCTCCCAGCTTTTCTTCCTCAGGCAGAGCCTAGGGTGCGCCCTGTAGTCCCTTCCTCTGAGGTTGTGTATCGTGGTCCCCCTCCTACCATCCCTAAGTTTACTCGTCCAAATCCTAGTGAATTCGCTCGCCTTCGCATAGCCTTAGAGAACCTGCTCCCCCAGATGGTAAGCTGTTTAAGTACCAGATCCTAGTGGATCACCTTAAGCTCGAGGAAGCTAAGATGATAGCTGATGCTAACTTAAATTCCCTGACCCCCTTCACAGATACTATGACAGCACTTTATGAGAAGTACGGTCAGCCACATCAGTTAGCTTTGCGTAAGATAGCTAGTGTTCTTGATAGTCCTGATGTTAGACGTGGTGATATCCCAGCCTTTCAGAGATTTGCTCTCCAAGTCCAGTCCCTAGTCGGCCTGTTGAGAACTTTAGGACGTGATGGGGAGCTAGAGTTGAGTTGTGGTTCCCATGTCGCACGCCTTCTGAGCAAGCTTCCTCCAGAGCAGAGAGCAGAGTTTCGTCGCCACATGTTTCGTCAGCCTGGTTCTACCCCTAACCTAGTTCATTTCTCTAATTGGCTTCGTTACGAGACCTGGTGCCATAGTTACGACACAGAATTGATGTCCAAGAGCTCACATGCTGGCAAGAGATCCGTTGCTATCTTGCATGGAGTTGGAACATCCTCAGCCCCATCCTCATCCCCTTCACAAGTTGAATCTTCCATGCCTCGTAGGGGTTCCGTTCAGCCAGTCAAGCCTGTTAGAGCAAAGCGCTATTGTCCTTTCTGTGATGCCTCTGAGCATTACCTGAGTCAGTGTGCTTCATTTGCTCAGCTTACTCCTGATCAAGTTAAGACCTGGATCCGTAGCCATGATCGCTGTTGGCGTTGTGCCAGATCCCATCATGCAGCCCGATGTGACCTGAAGAAGCCCTGCAGTCTTTGCCGTGGCTTACATCTTCGCTCCCTTCACGATGTGAATGTCAGTCCTTCCTCTAACGAAGACTCCACCACTGTGGAAAAGAGCTGCCTTACGAGCTTCTCCTCAGATAGATTCTTCTTGGATAAGCCTTCCATTAGTGGCCGTGTTATGCTTAAGGTGGTTCCAGTACACCTGCATTATGAAGATCGTACCTTGGATACCTTTGCCCTCTTGGATGATGGATCGGAGCGAACAATCCTGCTTTCCACTGCTGTTGAAGCTCTGGGCATTCAGGGTGTTCCTGAAGATCTTCCGTTACGGACCGTCAGAGATGATGTTCAGGTCATTCGTGGTCGTTCGATATCCTTCCAGATTTCTCCCGTCTATCGACCACAGATCAGTTATCAGATCAGTCATGCTTTTACGGCTGATCGCCTTAACCTGTCACGCCAGTCCTATCCTGTGGATCAGTTAAGGCGGAAGTACAGACACTTGAGAGGCCTTCCCATCCGTGCCCTTGCTGATGTCCAACCATTGCTCCTTATTGGTTCAGACCAGCCCCACCTTATAACCCCTACTGAGCCTGTTCGATGGGGCGGCTCAGGAGCGCCAGTAGCTGTTCATACCCGCTTAGGATGGACACTTCAAGGCCCTGTTCCTTCTATGGGTTGTCCTTTTACTCCTCGCCAGTGTCTGCTTACCTCTTTAGTTCCTGTTCAGGATGAGCTCCTCCATCACGTTCAGAGGTTGTGGCAGTTAGATACAGTTCCTAACAGTGAGGGTAAAGACGTTACTCGTTCTAAGCAAGACCAGGAAGCCATTCAGCTGCTTGACCTCAAGACCATTACCCAAGAGATAGAGGGTGTTCATCGCCTTGCCACTCCCCTTCTTCGTCATAAAGACATGCCCTTGTTGAATGCTCCGAGAGATTCAGTCTTGCCTACCCTCCGCAGCGTGGAGCGACGTCTACTGAAGGATCCTGAGAAAGCAGAGACCTACCGAACAGAGATGCGTAAACTCCTTGAGACTGGAGCTGTCCGTGTGGTACCAGATCCTGCTCCTGTTACCCCTGAGTGTTGGTACATTCCACACCATATTGTTAGCCACAATGGAAAGTCCCGCCTCGTCTTCAATTGCTCTCATCAGTACAGAGGTCAGAGCCTTAATCAGTACCTATTGCCCGGTCCTCCCCTTGGAGCCTCATTGTTAGGTGTCCTCCTCCGTTTCCGAGAGCATCCTGTAGCTGTGAGTGGAGATATTAAGGCGATGTTCCACCAGGTTCGCCTCCTGCCTGAGGATCGTCCTCTGCTCCGCTTCTTATGGCGAGACCTGCAGATGGATGGGGCTCCTCGGACCTTCGAGTGGTTGGTTCTACCCTTCGGTACCACCTCCAGTCCTTGTTGTGCCATCTATGCACTCCAGCGCCACACCCGTCAACACCCCTTGACAGATGAGGAGATTCGTTTCTCTGTGGAGAAATGTTTCTACGTCGATAATTGCCTCCAGAGCCTATCTACAGCTGATGCAGCCCGGAGTCTGATTGATCGCTTACGTACTATCCTTTCTGGAGCTGGATTTGAGATCCGGCAGTGGGCCTGTAATGATCCTGCGGTATTAAGTCACCTACCTCCCGATGCTCGAGCTACTAGTGTGGAGTTGTGGCTGACACAGGAGAGGTCTGACGTTCCTGAGTCCACCTTGGGTTTGAGTTGGAATTGGCAGTCCGATACTTTGTCTTATAAACACAGACCTGTGATCTATGAGACCCCTACCTTGCGGAATATTTATAGGGTCCTTGCCACACAGTACGACCCTTTGGGATTGCTCCTTCCTTACACAACCTGTGCAAAAGTGATCGTCAAGCACCTTTGGAACAAACAGAGAGAGTGGGATGATCCTAACCTACCTCCTGACCTCCTCCATTCCTGGATGCAGTGGGAAGAACTTTCCTGTCTTCCTAGTGTCTCTTTTCCTCGCCCTTATGTCCCCCCTGCAGTTGGTGAGGTTACCCACGAGGTCCATATTTTCTCAGATGCCTCTGAGCAAGCCTACGGAGCCGTAGCTTACCTACGTACCGTTAACCCAGCAGGTCAGACCTACCTGTCCTTCCTTATCGCTCGATCCCGTGTTACCCCTAAGAGAGTGCACTCCATTCCCAGATTGGAGCTCTGTGGGAGCTTAGTTGCAGCTCAGCTTGCGAAGTTGCTAGCAAACGAGTTGACCTTGACTATTCAGTCTACAGTACTGTGGACAGATTCTACTACGGTCCTTCAGTGGTTGAAGTCTGAATCCTGTCGCTACAGAGTCTTCGTAGGCAATAGGATCGCAGAGATCCAGGAGCTTACCAATCAGTGCTCTTGGCGTTACGTTACTTCAGCAGATAACCCTGCGGATGACCTCACAAAAGGGAGATCTCTTTCTTACCTTGCAACCCCAAACCGATGGTTCCAAGGACCCCCTTTCCTTCTCCTTGACCCTCAAGAATGGCCAGTCCTTCCTACCTCTGAGCCTAGTGAAGATCCAGCTGAGTTGCGAAAGTCTACCTTCTGTGGGGTTATCACCTTACCTACTACTGATAGCCCCCCTGATAGATGGAATTATCCCACCTGGCTAGACCTGCTGGATGTCACTGTTCGAAACCTTCAAGGTGACTCAAATCCTGACACAGCTCCAGGAGCCACAGATTATGGTCAAGCTGAAACCCATGTCCTTAAACGCGTCCAACAGGAATCCTTCCCTGAAGATTACCACCTGTTAGAATCTGGAAAGTTAGTTAAACCTAGTAGCCGTCTAGTCACCTTGGCCCCTGAGATGGATCCTTCTAGTGGCTTGATTAGAGTGGGTGGGCGTTTAAGGAGAGTGACTGACCTTGCAGACTCTGTTCTCCATCCTGTAGTCCTAGACCCTAAGCATCCCGTTACTCGCCTGATTATCCGTCATTATGACAAACAGCTGCATCATCCTGGAGCAGAGCGGTTATTCGCGGAAATAAGGAGATGTTATTGGATCCTGCGAGGCCGTGAAGCTGTTCGACGGTTCCAACATACCTGTCCAGAATGTTGCCGGTGGAGAGCCCAGCCTTCAGTACCTCAGATGTCTGATCTACCCTCTGCCCGTCTTCAGCTTTACAAGCCTGCTTTTCATGCATGTGGGATGGATTGCTTCGGTCCTTTCCTAATCAAAATCGGAAGACGTACAGAGAAGCGTTGGGGTATTGTCTTTAAGTGTCTCACCACGAGAGCCGTACACCTTGACCTACTCCCTAGCCTGAGTACTGATTCCTTCCTTATGGCCCTTAGGAGGTTCATTGCTAGGAGAGGCACCCCAGCACAGTTGTGGTCAGATCGAGGGACCAACTTTCGTGGAGGCGAGCGGGAGTTGCGAGAAGCTTATGCTGCCTTAGCTCCTGACCTGCAGCGTCATCTTGCTCGCCAGAAGATCCACTTCTGCTTTAATCCCCCATCAGCCCCTCACTTTGGTGGTGTTTGGGAGAGGGAGGTGAGATCTGTCAAGTCAGCTTTATACACTGTCTTGGGTTCCCAGTCGGTTGCTGAAGAGGTCCTAATGACAGTTTTGTTGGAAGTCGAGGCTATACTTAATTCAAAACCCTTGGGTTATGTATCCTCCGACGTGGCCGATATTGACCCAGTGACCCCTAGTAGTCTCCTCATGGGGCGGCCTGATGGATCTTTGCCTCAAGTCATTTACCCAGAATCTGAAATGTTGAGTCGCAGAAGATGGAGACATTCCCAGATCCTGGCCGATCGATTCTGGTCCAGATTTATCCGGGATTACCTTCCTAGCCTGCAAACCAGACACAAATGGCGAGCCTCGCCACCTGACTTACAAGTGGATACCTATGTCATGATTGTTGACCCTCAGTCGCCTCGAGGTTTATGGCCTGTTGGTAAAGTCGTTCAGACACACCTGAGCCCTGATGGCCATGTCAGATCAGCAGATGTGCAGATCAAGGGTCAGATCTATACCAGACCAGTAGCCCGTTTGGTTGTACTACCAACGTTGCCTTCAGATGATCCTGGGGTCCCCAACCCTCCTAAATAACGTCGCCTTTCCTGAATACAAAGATGCTTCTCATCTTTGGGGGCGGCTGTTGTAAAGGCTCCTTTACAAGAGGGCTTTTATTTTGACATCGCACTTCATCTTCCAGTAGAGCAGTGCGTGAGTTAATCTGCTGTTGTCTGCTGAACTGTTATGCTCTGTAGAGCCGATCGCTGAAAGGACACATATTGCTGTTTATTGGTGATATTTGCTGCAGAATTACCTCAAGGTGTTAGTCATTGACCTGCAAGTAAGACTGTTTGCCTTATTTTTGTATCTATTGAGATCGTTATTGTGTTATTTATAACTGCGTCACACGCGCATGTTGAGACATGCCCGTAGCCATTGTCTCTGTTAGTCTAGCTTAATGACGCTGTTCCATATGTGACTTATTTCTTCTGTTTGTATATGTATAACACTGCTTTGGTTTATAATAAGTATGTGACATGATTTTGATATTGTGAGCTGTTTATACCAGACGAGCGATCACACTATAATTATATCCATTATATCCGCAATTATATCCATATATGGAGTTATGTTTACTATGTTAGATGATCGCTTATGGCTTACAATGTAAATTTTCCCTCTTGGATTTTATAATGGAGGAATGTTATTAATGAGGATTTAATATACTTTGACTGCCTTTATGTACCAATGGATGTTTATTATATATGGCAAACTATTTGTAGATTTTCATTATCCTTTATTGTATTTCTTATGTTCCAGACTAATGCCTCTACTGCCTGTAACCGATACCTACCTGTACCTCTGTGGCTTATATCTTTATCAATACACCATCTAAACCTGAGCGCCTGTCTTCTCGTCCTTATATAAATTGTGCTCTGACCGGCACCCAGAGAGGTTCACTCATATAATAACAAATCAGATCCTGACAGTCAAACGTCTCTCCAACAGTATTTATACTCCCAGTTTAGTTCAGTCCCTTGTCAGTTAGTACTTTGCATGGTTTATGATAGATATATTACTCCTATGATCTACATGTTACCTACATGTTCTTGGTTGTATTAATAAGACTGTTTGATTTATAGATACTCCTGGGTCTAGGTTTTGCGTGTGACCACGTGCTGACAGTAACAAATACAGGGTTGCCAACTCACGCTTTCAGCATCAATCTCACGCTCTCACGCACACGCAAGAAATGTCACGCCAAAATCCATTATTCTCCCCTCTCAATCCGTTACTTTCTGTTGATGACTAGACTAGATGTTACATCTCCCTACAACGTTCTCACTGCAGTATTCTCTGATCGTTGATTGGCTGAAAACCTTGCACGTTATACGTCAGTTGCGTGTGAGGAGAGAGAGCCCCGGCCGCGCGCGCGCACTCAATATACAGAGCGGCCAAAGCACAGAAGGTCTTCAGCACTCCCGGATCGTGCACACTCCGCCGCCGGCCAGGCTGCTTCTGCTTTACACACCATGGCCGTTATTTTCTCGAGAGCAGTTTTCTCATAGCTTCGCAACGCAATACTCGTTCCCTTATTTCTCAGGGAACCGAGGTTACGTAAGTAACCGAGTAACGTTACGTTATATACGTTTTGTTATATAACAACCGATATGACAACTTTAGCACATTTATCAGCTATACATTCATTCAGTGTTTTCCATTAATGACCCTCTGCTGCCGCCACCGTTTCAACTGAAAATTTAAAACATACTACGTTTGCCAACGAACTAAAATCGAAACTGTGATATGGCTTTGTGCCTTTATAAAACAGCAAAAGACAGTGATTAAGTATATAGGCTATACCAGCACTTCTCAAAGTCCGGACTCCGGTCCGGATCCGGACCCGGAGGGAATTCAATCCGGACCCGCCTCCATTTCGTATTTCAACAGCAGTAATTGTGGGTAAGGGATTAAAAGTCTGGATTTCCTACTTTGATAAACGCATGTCAAAATCATTTGTTTAGTGTTTTATGTCTTTTTGGAGATGGTCCGAGATTAAAGCGAAGGCGAGATATTTAAAGTTTTCCTCCGTGATTCAGTTGCCATGACATCCAGTGAGTCACGCGACGCGACACTTCACTGGTGGTGTGGAGCAGTGGTTCTCAACCTGCGGCCCATCACGAATGTAAATGCGGAGCAATATGCAGACCACAATTTAAAAAAAAGTAAATAAATAAAAAAAATAAAATAAAAAAATAATAGCAACACTATTTTTGTTTTAAAATTTAAATTAAAGTGAATTAAATGAATATAAATGAGCTATAATGCTTTATTTGGTGAGTATTGCTTAATATTGAGTATTGAGTAAATGCTTAATTTTGGTGAGTATTTATTATTTTCAGACATCAGGCAATGTAGGCTAATGACGCAATCACTCAGTTAACGAAACAAACACAAGTGCACGCTTAGGTAGAATTCAAACAGTAGCCATTAATTTTGTACATTTAAGCCTCAAAATGGTCAAATTTGTTATTAAAGTAGAAAAACTAAATGTGGAACATGAAATGAAGGAACACGTGCAAACAAGAAGAGCCGCAGCATCAGCAGTAAAGGTAAGAAGAATGGAAGAATCAGTTGTTAATGAGCGAGATGGGCAGCCTTCCTGTTTGCTCTGTAGTAAAGTACTTGACAAGCAAAACCTAAAATTTCAAAAGACTGAACTGTGAATTCGATGTGTTTGTTTGGTCTATTTTAAATCGGTAAAAATAACTGCATCAGCGCACCGCGGCTGGAATGAGCCCAACTCTGCGCGCGCTAGCTGATCGGATGCTGCGCGAGGGATTGCGACATGACAGAAAGCTTGATATCGTCAGAGATTGTAATTAGCATACAGTGCGCTTAGTGTTGTTTGTAAAAAAAGAGCGGAGTAACATTTGCTTACGTGATTGTTTGGTGACTATTGCGATGCTGTTGAAGAGAGTCATAAAGTCATACAGAATTAAACAGAATTAAATAGCAACTTAAAGTGATTGTATATACAGTTTGTGTGTTCATTGAGCATTACTGATAATTATTGTAAATGTCAGTAAGTTAGTTTTTATTTGTTATTTATTGTGTGCAACATATACGTATAATAATAGTATTATCTGCTAATACCATAACATTAAATCTGATTGGTTTGCATTGGTGACGTCATATGTAAATTGTATGCGGCCCGTGAGACTTGCACTTGGACCATTGTGCGGCCCACTGGGAAAAAAGTTTGAGAACCACTGGGCTATAGTCTGTCTGTGCTGCGTGTTTTAAAGAGAAGAGCGCGCATTTGTGCACGCGATCAGCTGGTGATCTGGTGATCAAAATAAAAGCGCAAGGATATCTTTTAAAAAATGAGTACAAAAGTATTGTAAAAAAAAAAAAAAAAAAAAATGTTTGAACCCTTTTTAATGTCCAGGTACAAGTCAATGCTGTTTCTTTGTTCAATTTGCACACTGTACATGGGTTGAAGCTCTTAATTTTGAGTTTCCAGAGTGCACCAGATTGATGCATTTAACCTTAAAATGTACAAAATTTTCTTCCGGGGGGGGTTTTGGGGGCATACTCCCGGACCCCCCTAGCAGAGGTACATCCAACAAAGTTTTACAAATTACAGTGTCAAATAATGTACATTTTCATACGACAACAAAAGCTCCTTTCATGTCATTAAAGCTATTAATAGAAAATTGAAATGTCTTTGGACAAATATAGATTTGGAATAAGCCCCTAATGTTTACAATGTCTGGCTCCACCCCTGTCAGGTAACAAAACTGACAAAAAATAAAATAAATTATTTCACCCAATGATACTAAGTAAACATGGACTGACATTGATTTTTAAAATTAGGGTTACCAAATACGCACACGCGCAAACTGATTTTTTTACAAAGTCTCACTCCAGCCAAAGTCCCAAAGTTGGCAACCCTGCAAATACACTCTCATAAGCAGTGCTGGAAAGTCCGATTCATTCAAGTGAAGTGGTTTGAAAGGTTTTTGTAAATTAATCAATTCTAGAACAATTTGAGTCCATGCAGTGAAGTTCATGCACTGCATTTTAGATTTTTTTTTTTTTTTTTTTTTTTTTTACAGCAAAATATTTTATAAAATAAATTAGTTTGTGTTCTAGTGTTTTTGTTGCTGTTGTTGTATTTAGTTGTATGCAATGCTGTAAACCTAACTGAGTATTCATTAAAGTGATTTATTATATTGGGTCGTTTTTATGTTCTAAAATATTATTTTATATTCTAATGACAAACACACATACTGTATATGGAAATTTATTCTCTGCTTATGCGCATTGTGGCATAATGACAGCAGTTGACTTGCCAAATTCTTCTTAGCAACATTTCTTACTTACTATGGAATGGATGGCACCAAATAAACAATGAACAATAAACAATTCTTATTTGACAGTTTAGAATGAAATGCATTCCCTTAAAATTCACTGATAGTACAGTTTTCATTCTTCTAATGGACTCTGGACTGTTGGACTCATGTGATTTTAATGCCTAAAAGTCCTCAGATTTGTTTCATCTCCTTCAACCCATCCGTGACTTTCATTTTTATTTCAGTAAAGTACACTTGTTCATGGCTGAAGTCTTTCAAAGACTCAAAGAGAGTAATAGTCAAAGAATGTTCACTTTGAGTCATAGTCAGACCTGGAGAATGAATTAAATAAAATGATGTGAATAGTGGGGACATGCCCTTTGTAAGTGTACATTAACAAGGTTCTCCAGTGAGGCCGATGTGAAAGTGCAGTCTTTGTATCAGAGCTGGAACGCTACTCTTCAGTACATTATCTGTAGCCTATGAGGCCTATCGCACACCTCATTAGATATCAGCTTGAGCAATTTATTATGCCAGGCAAGGCAAAAAATGTGTCAAAAGAAGAAAAATTAACACAGTACAGCACAGGCAAGTTTGCAACTCATTTATCTATTGTTAAAGAGAGCCTGAATAGAGCTGATATGTCTGCATTCACATACATACACATATATCATACAAATACATGACAAGATGTTCCCATCCATACATTAGTTTTGCAGGAACACAGCTGCTGCATGGAATGAACAATTTAGCTTAGGTTATTAAATATAAAATGGTCATTTTTCATGCATTTCAGAGTGCTAAGAGGCGATAAGATTCTCTATTAACAATACTTCAACAATACACTCTATTAATGTACCTCAATTAAAATGTTAAAGTCCCCCAGTAGTCAATTATTTTATCCCTCATCTTTGATCACCAAAATGACATTTTAAAAAAAATTAAAGTGAAAAAAAAAATGTCTTCATACCTCAAAACAGTTTGAATGTAACTCTACACCCTTGCCTCATTTAATATACACGGATCAATGAATATGCAAATTAGCCCCGCCTCCACTCGCTAACGCCAGCTCAGAGAGCCTACTGTTGCTGTAGTGATGAGCAATTTGTTGTTTGTGTTGTGGATAATTAAGAAAAAAGCTTGCGTCGGTTTGTATATTCAGTTTAATTTCTGACGCTTAAGTTGTGTTTTCAATTATGAATTGGTAAAACCTTTGCAACGGTCTGAATCCACTTGCATTTGTTTGGACTACTCTCTCACTGAATCATCTGAAGCGATTTCTCAGTAAAACAGAGAGAAGAAGCAACCGTTTTCCTCTGTGAACATGCGGCAGATGGATATATGACAATTTCTTTGCTTTTTCGAGTTTTCATATTTAAAAAAAACATTTAGATTAAATCCTACAGGCGCCCATGCTTTCTCCATACATGAAATAAATGCACATCCTTGAATGAGCGCGGATTTCCAGCGTATTTACTTGAACTTATCAGGTAGGCTAATATCTATGGTTTGATCCATTCCAGAGGCGGCCAAAATCAGAATTTATAATGGACTGAATAGCTCTTTCAGAACTTGACGTGCGAGGCCACACTGACTGAACATGCACAAGAATTACGGTCATACGCACACGCCCAAAGCAATATTGTTTTAGCCATGTTTTATAGTATTAAAATATTTCGAAGGACAAAAACATGAACTTTATTGGCTTTACTTCAAGTCAGCTGTCACTTTACTTTGGCACGAGCCCCTATGCACTCACACACTTGGCACAGCCTTTGCAACGGTTCTGTCATGAATTAATATGAATTAATATGATTAGCCTTTTGCTTGACTAGTAAGGCATAATAAAAAAAAAAGTCAAGCTAAAAAGGCATGGTTGCTTCAGCTAATCCATTTTTATCTCATTTGCTTTTTGTTATCAGTTAGGATTGTTTTGGGGTGGATGGTATGTTAATTTCAAACACAATAGAGCAATATCCTTTTAGTGCCACTCACTCTATATTTAATTTCCAAACTGCTGCAAAACTTAAAACAACCAAAGTAATAAAACGTTACCAGATTCACATTCATTTTGCATAAGTGTCGCCACAGGCACATTTTTCCAATGAGCCTAGGTTGGATTTACCTGATGATGTATATGGAAGCCTGTTTCCCCCTTTAAAAAGTATCTTTATTGGGAAAACTATATCCCTAATAAATTACTCGGTTGAAAAGTTGATTCAGAAATCTCATCTTACCTTGGAATATCCTGTCCTTGTGAATGAATATGCTTGATTTGTCAAAGGTCAAGGGAAACCATCCCTCGCAAATTAAAGATTTCCAATCCCGTCCTCATAAATATATCATTTTTTCCCCAGATGGCTGTGGAAGAAATCATAAATCGATATACACTGTAAATTCAGTGTAGCAAAATGTTTAGCATCTGCCATGAAGCAGTAAAATTTATTTAAATATGTCCAAGCATGAAATACTTGAAGGCCAATGTAAAACTTTAAAAAAGATATACATTTAAAAAAAAAAAAAATATATATATATATATAGTTCTTTGAGTGTATTATGAAATAAACATCTCTTATAGATGTTTTTCCCATTATTATTGTCTGTATAAGCCTGGAATCCTATTACTGGTACAGCACATATTTCTGAGGCTCAGTGTTTGGAATCTGGTCCTGCCATACTTCCCATATATCTCAAGGGCAGAATATAAACCAGCTCGTGCCCAGCAGATAAAGTGGAGAATAATGGTCTGCCGGCTTTTGATCAAGAGCTCTAGTGGAATCTGAAGAGTTTGGATCAGCTTTAAAATACTCTGCTGTGGACATTGAGAAATTTGTTGTTATTTTGGCCAGTTCTAACCCCATTTTGAGGGTCAGAGCTCTGATTGAAGCATTTAGCAGCTATGGCTTTGAATTGGAGGTCCCTTTTTCTCAATGGGGATTATGTCACTACAAAGATTTTCCTAAACACTGAATGCTCTCCATGTGTTTCTACACTCTTACAGTGATACAGTTTCTTGCGTTTCTCACTGAAAAAGAAAAACTTCAACAGAGACCAAGCCTGGTGTGTTCTCCCTTTATGACTATAATGGAAATGGAAACAATTCTGAATATCTGAAATTTTGTGTAGGCTAATCCACTGGGGGTGTACATAGGAATTAACTTCAAATCTTCTTCACTCTTTTCCTTGCCATTGACAGAATTTTCAATTACATATAAAATTTCCATCCATTTGGATTACATAGTTTTTACATAAACAAACATTTAATTACTTAATTATCACTTAATTATCTCATTAACTCTGACACATGCTTCAATGGTACTTTAACTCAGTAGTGCGCAAACACGTGAACACTAAGCAGTGTTATATAGACTGGGCATACTATTAGATAAATCTTACTTATTTCATTTACACATGACTTACAAATATGAATCACATTAAGTTTATTAGTTTGTTTGTGTAAAAACTATGTAATCCAAATGGATGAAAATTTTATATGTAATTCAATTACATAAAACGTATGTTTAGCTCGAAATATTTTTTTGAGTGTAGGGGGCACTGTTACGTATCTTCTGAAAGAGTAAAGAATCTCCGGATCAAAACGCAGGAGAAGAAATGGAAACAAGCAACTGAAGATTACTCACACAAATGTAAAATAAAGCAATCATCAAACAATAAACAGCATATACTGTACATAAAGTATACTTTAAAATATATACTTGAACATTACTTAAGTATACTTGATAAAATGAACTTGAAGGATACTTCTTTTTTATAAGGGATGATCAATTAAAAAAATATATAAATTCAGTTTACCACCTGCTTTCCCTAAGCAGTAATAGCACAACAAAATGTGCAAAAAAAAAGTGCTGAGTTTTGTAAACGGGGCACAATCTATAATAAAACTCATTTTTATAAGTGGTTTCAGTAACAGAGAAATATGAACTATATGTCATCTGAAGGTTTGAGGTCCCGTTTACACTAGTGCATTTTCATTTTAAAACGCATACGGTTTGCTACGGTTACACCTGTCGTTTACACTACGCCAGTGATTTCAAACCTCAAAAATGGAGACTTTTGAAAATGCTGACCCCGTATTATTTTGAAAACGCTGGGGTTGTATATCAGTTTTCTTTATAAATCAATATTTTCAAACAATGTATGTATTTAAGACAGTAGGTACAACTATGTGAAAAAAGTACTTAATAGGCTATTAAATCAAAACATTAAACAACTACAAGTCAAGTACACTTAGAATACTTAATTATACTTTTAAGTATATCTTGATAAATAGACTGAGTCCAAGTATAGGCCAAGACTTTTCTGTCAGTATAAGTCAAGTATACTTAAGTGCAATTTTAAGTATATTTCTAAGAAGTAAGTAAAGTATATTTCTGAGAAGTATTTAAAAGTAGACTGAAAGTATACTTTCTTATTTTTAGTTTAAAAGAAGTATACTAATAGCACACTTGAATAAACTTCTTTTTCGTAAGGGATGGCAGCATGTATAGGCTAATTCATTGACTGACGATGAATTGATGGAGAAGAGCATTTAAACCAATTTCGTACATTGCACCTGACATCTCCGATTCAAATCCAATTTAAAATAAGCAAAAATTTTAGAATTTTGAAAACTGTAAAACAAAGAAACATTATGACAAAATTTGCACCAATTATAGGCCACTGATTAAAGTACATTTGTGACAACGATCAAGTGACTCTTTGTACAGATAATGAGGTGTTCTTGCTTCCATTGAAGCTCAAGATGCTATTTGAATCTTTTCAAATGATACTTGAGAACATGATCATCAGGTTTTACATAAATTTATGGTTCATACAGATCAAGTGCTGCGGTCATTAAAGTAAAAGAGCTAGTTTGGAAAATGGATGGAGTGCCACTGAGACCAATGCTGCATTTATTTCTGTTTGAGTCACAATCCAACTCACCTCAGCAGTGCTGTCAGGGTATTAATAAATGTCTAAAGAATCAGACAGATTTTTGTGTGGCATGACTTTGTCAGGCTCCCTGCCAGCTTCTGGATCAGGGTTATGCATGGTTGTTTCCATGATGAAGGTGGTCATGGCCCTATTCACCAGCTGTTGCCAATTGCAGAGCCTGTAGCAGCTGTCTGGAGGGAGAGGAGAGGAAGGACATGAAAGGACTAAAGTCGCTTTGGGCCGTTTGTATGCTCATTTTAAACTGCTTAAGAAGCCAGCTTCTTGCAAAGTCTGGATGTATGATACTATGCTTTTTTTATAATTGTCTTGATGTACAGCCTGTAACCCCTTTGGTTCTTTCACTCAGTTCTCCCCCAAAGGAACACATGAAGATAATAAATCAGATGACATCATCTATGCAATGTGTTTACTGAGAATACATGAGAAAACACCAAACAGAAATAAAATGCTTTAATTTAATTTTAAAGTTTTAGTTATTTTGTTGTGTATTCGTTATTTTTAAATAGGTCTATAGTTTTTATTAAATTGTTATTTGTTAGTTTTAATATTTCAAGTCAAACTAAACGAAATAGCAACTAGCTGAAATAGTTTTTATATTTTATTTTATTTCAGTTAACATTTTAAGTACAACAAAAATATATATTTTTTCTTTAACGATAATAACCCTGTCACAAAACTGCAAATAAAAACATAAATGTGCACATAAGTAAAACAAACATACGAAAGGAGAAAGAATGTATTCCATGTGTTTGCCATGTGCTCAGTAATGAGCTTGGCATTATAAAGCTTGAAGTGTTCTTTAACCTTGGGTTTTTGGGAAAAATAGTTCTGTTAACTTTTTGTTTCTGCCTATCTAGAAATAGATTTACCTGCTGTTCACTTTGACAGTTGCCACCTCCGGTGTTGCCATCCGCCATCTTGAATTTCTGTCTCACGTTGCAATATGGGAAATAATCAGTTGGCGAACTTTAAATGAATGTACACTCGAAACCGGAGTGCATTGTGGATATAAAATAGTGAACAAATGTAAGAAGGATTGTCATAACACTTTTTTTTTTTTTTACTTTGTGTGATCTGTCAGAGCGTGATCTGTTTATCTCTGTTACTATAGTAATGCAATACGGCGCATCATGAATCAGGAAGTAGATCGCCGTGGTAGTCAGTTGCAGCATTGTGCGAGCTCTTCCAGTCATCTGTTTCTCAGGCAATCGCTTTTTCCTTTTTGCTAAAGCAACGTCTGTGAGTATTTCTTATCATGTAATATTATGATAGTACCTATTTTCATCTTTTGTAAGATTATTGAGACGGCTAAGTTAGCTTTATGTTTATTACTGCCGATTGTTTACTAGCTTGATTGTGTTTTTCATATAGATTGCCGCTGTATAGATAATCCGTGCTGTCACTTTGTATTTGGATTTAATATTAATATATATCTCTGTAACACAGTTATGTACGGGAAGAAGGAGGCGGGAACCGGCGAACATTCAACGTAACTTTAATATAAAATAAACAAAGAACAAAACGTAAGTAATGCCGGCAGACCCTCGCGGACGTCTGCCGGCCACACAAACATAATAAAACATAAAATAATATCCAGGCCTGGTCCTCTCTCGTCCTTCACGGTCGTCGCTCCCCGTTTTATGCTCCCGGAGCTCCTCCTTGAGAGACTCAAGGCGCCTCCCAGGTGATGCTCGTTATCACTTGCGTCACCGGCCTCGCGCCATTCCCTCACGGCTCTCGCCCGCCCTGGTCGCCACATACCCCCATCGCCCCTCGCAGGCCAGGGGGTACTCCCGAGACTGCGCTCTACTCCTCCCCGGGAGGAGTCTCGGCGGCCGCACCACCTGGGGGTAAGGACAGACGAGACGAGAGAAATGAGACTGAAGCAAGGGGAGTGACAGGACGAGAGAGGGGAGAGAGGAAAAAGAAAGAGAAAAAAAATTCTGGGTCCGGTTCCCAGACACACTGCCGCTCGGTCCTCAGCCTGCCAAGAGGCTTTTCTTCGCGGCGCCATGCGATGGCACTGGACGCTCGGTGGACGGCCCGATCCTCGACCGCCTCCTGGCGGCCGGCGATGGCTCCTCCGGCTGAGGGCAGCCAGCAGCGAGTCCCCCGTCCCCCTTCATGGCGGATGGCAGCAGACTCTGGCCCACAGTGGACGGCGGCGACTCCTCCGCTCCCTCCTGGACGGCAGCCACCCCACCTCGTCCCAGGAGCACGGCATCCGGGTCTCCATCCCACCTTTCAAAAGGCTCCAGTACCACCGCCTCGGGCAGCCTCTCGCGGTCTTCACACAATCGGCACCAATGTAATACAGTTCGTAAATGTGGGAAGAAGGAGGCGGGAACCGGCGAATGTTCAACAAAACTTTAATTCAAAATAAACAAGGAACAAAACAAAAGTGATGCCGGCAGACCCTCGCTGACGTCTGCCGGCCACACAAACATAATACAACATAAAATAAAGTCCAGGCCTGGTCCTCTCTCGTCCTTCACGGTCGTCGCTCGTCCTTTTATGCTCCCGGAGCTCCTCCGTGAGAGACTCAAGGCCAGTGCGCCTCCCAGGCATAGCTTGTTAACTCTAGCGCCACCGGCCTCGCGCCGTTCCCTCACAGCTCTCGCCCACCCCGGTCACCACAATCTCATTTGTATTGTATTACAGTTTCACAATATTCCCAGTAAACTTTATGGAAATGAATCATCTGTGTCCTGAAGTTTCTTGGGAGTGTTTAAGCAGAATGGAGCATAGTCCATGACAGTGAAAAGACGACGACGCAGCTAACAAGGGTCACAAGGATCGCCATCTTACAGAGAAACTCAATACCAAGAGATAAGTGGCTAACGCTACAGCGCCCTGTCAGCTACGCAATAGCTTTCTTCTCCTGTTATTGACAACACATTGAGTCACCATGTCACAACGAAGCAACAGTAGAAAAGGGAACGAAGATATTTAGTCTGAGACTGTGCGTTCAAGAAGCAGTCGTTCATCTGGTACATCGTCCAGCTCGAAGTGTACTGTCGCCATGGTAAAGGCGAAGGCTGAAGCAGCGCAAGCTAGAGCAGCACACACGGAGAAGGAAATCGAACTTAAAGTAGAGCAGGCTCGTGTTCAAGCTAATCTTGATGCATTAAATGATGAGAAAGAAAAGGATGCTGCCATAGCAGAGGCAAATGCCCTCGTGGCCGGACTACAAGATATGGGTTTTGAACAGTGGCATGCAGTGGTGTTCTGAAATGAGGAGCCACTTTTTTTTTTTTTTTATGAATCATTGTAAATTCATGTGCATTACTCTTAAAGTTGACACATCTTCCTTGTTAAATGAAAATTACAATACATCAAAAAAGAAAAAAAGAAACCAAAGACAACTCTATTTTGTAATTTTACATTAACAATGTAATGTTCTATTTATCAAAACCAAGTCAATCTCATCAAGCATCAAGTGTTTTAAGCATTTCTACATTCATTCCAAAATAATAACTAAAGGCAATAATAATTTAAACAATATATTTTATTTGTTTATTGCGGTTTTTCTTTTTAATTGTCAACCTAGGATATTTTGGATCATCAGTCATGCTCCGTAAACACCGTCAGTCACAGACACGAATTGCATTTTTAATTTCACCAAGCTGATCGCACTAAAACCCCCGCAGTAATCATGCTTTCAGGCCAGTTCAAGTTTGATTTTGACGTGACATAAATCAGTGATATATCTAACTGTGATCTGTTAACTTACTTTTCGATTAGTCTTCCGATTGACGCCATTATTTGTTCCGTCAAACCTACATGCGTAAAGCGCACGTCAACGAGAGGCGGGATTTATCGCACAAACCAATCATATCCAATCATAACCAATTACATCCAATCATAGCGCGATGGAGACATTGCCTCCTCTCACGTGACTTTCCCCCATTCATTCTGAATTATCCCCCACAAAACCCACCGCACGCCGGGGTTCTGATGATTTTCTGGATAGGAATTTTGGATTCCTATGAGAGGAAAGGGAGGCATGACTCCTCTGTGTAACTTTACCTGCGGGTGTCGCTGTTGGGCAGTGTTCCTTAAGAAATACGCGTGACTTGCGCTCTTTTTAATGTCATAATTTGTAATATTTGTGTTGTTTTATATGTAATATGGATTATTTTCTCATCCTATTTTTTTTTTGAGGAGGCACTGCCTCCCTTGCCTACTCGGAGGAAACGCCCCTGGTTTTGAATTATGCAGTAAGGCTAGCAGCCAGGTTCCTCAATTGGTCAAAGACCAGCGAGTCGCCGCTTATGTGTCGGTGCAAGCCAGCCTATGCAGCAGAGGTTTATCAGTCAGAAGAGGTAGCGATTATGCTTTGCCAACGCTGCATCCTCCGCATTCTCAACCAAATGATGCTATCTTCTCAATGCCTCACCCATTCAGTGCGAGTCAAAATCAAGCTGCATCTTCCGCAGACATTTTTCCACGTCAAGTTCATCAAGCTCCTCAGACCAGTGGAGCACCACTACATCAAAGCTACAATCAAGCGCTTAACTCTTTCCCAGTTCTTCAGCGTGATGGAAGTCGTTCACAACAGAACGTCACAGCGGATTCCTCACCTCCTGCGTGCACGCATGCTCATAAGACACCTTATGGAGCTAGCTATCACCATTCTACATCCACTGGAGATCTTATCAAATACCTAGCTCGTAGCAGCCTGGTGACTTCAGGTCTAACCGCATATGATTACCAGCCAATGAACTACTGGGCCTGGACAACATTGTCCGTGAACGCTATCACTGATCTAGACCTGTCTGCTGCAGGAGAACTCGACCTCCTCACCAAGTATCTAGGAAAAGAGTCGACAGAACAAGTAAGAAGAATTAAAACAGTCAATATTAAGGATCCAGCAACTGGATTGCGCATGGCATGGGAATGCCTCGATGAAATATATGGCTCACCAGAAGCCATCGAACAGGCTTTGTTCAACAAGCTAGAAAACTTTCCGAAGGTTACAACAAAAGATCCACAAAGACTCAGGGATCTAGCTGACCTGTTGTCGGAGCTACAAGAGTCCAAAGAAGATGGCTACCTTGCAGGCTTGCCGTATTTGGATACCTCCAGAGGTATTGAGCCTATTATTGAGAAACTTCCATACAACATGCAAGAAAAGTGGCTTCACCTTGGCACAAGATACAAACAGGAACATTTTGTTAGTTTTCCACCTTTCTCCGTGTTGGTAGGCTTCATCGCCACGGAGGCAAGGGCTCGCACTGACCCAAGTTTTAACTTCTTCACGCAGGCTCCAGCAGAGAGAAAAAGTAAGTGGGAGAAACCTACTAAGACATCTGTATACGTTCACAAGACGCAGTTCTCAGTAACTGCTTAGGCTGAGTGTAGAGAAAGTATGGAACGTATTGATCCTAACAAACACTGCCTTCCTCATAGAAAGCCCCACCCTCTGAGGAAATGCAGAGGCTTCCATGAGAAGAGCATAAATGATCGCAAACAGCTTTTGAAAGAGCATCTGCTTTCGCTGTTGCTCCTCCACAGACCATCTTGCAAAGAATTGCACTGCTGAGATAAAATGTACAGAATGTGGGAGTGCAGCTCATGTGACAGCACTTCACCCCTACCCACCTACCAACCTCCATCCGTGGTTCAATGACGCTCAGTGGAGACTGCTTAGAGCAGACTGTCTTCACTCATTCTCCCAACAACCATAGACTCACTCCATCCATGGAGGATCTAGAGTTTCTGAAGATAATGGAAGCTGAGTGCTATCAGGACAGTTCCAAATGTTGGGTTGCACCTTTACCCTTTCGGTCGCTAAAACAGCGGCTGCCTAACAACAGGATACAGGTTTTCGACCTTCTTGTTTCGCTCCAGCGCTCATTGGAAAAACGACCACAGATGAAAGCTGATTTCCTAGAGTTTATGGAGGAGATGTTCAAGAAGGCACATGCTGAAGTTGCCCCGCCAGTACAGTCTGGACAAGAGTGTTGGTACCTACCCCTGTTCGGTGTGTATCATCCGAGGAAATCAGATAGTATTTGTGTGGTCCTTCAGCACAGAGAAAGAGGCCATCAGCGTCCTCGGGCGAGCACAGAAGATGCTTGCATCTTCTAACCTCAGGCTACACAAAATTGCTTCAAATCGACCGGCAGTCATCAAAGCGTTTCAATTTGAAGATCGCACCAAGGACGTCAACAGCCTAGATCTCTTCGTTGATGATCTGCCAATACAATGTAGCTTTGAATTGTTCTGGAACATGCGCACAGACACCTTCATGTTTCAAATCAAAGATGACCAGAAGCCATTCACTCGCAGAGGAGTACTTTCGACCGTGAACAGACTCTATGATCTTCTAGGATTTCTCGCACCCACCACGGTTCATGGAAGACTGATACAAGCAGAGGATTGGGACACACCTCTTCCCAAAGACATGGAGACTGAATGGACTAGATGGAAACGGTCACTCCGAGACCTGGAGGGACTCCAGATACCACGCCCTTATACGTCATTCTCCACCGCAGGCGCTCTAAAAAGAGAATTCTGTTTCTTCGCAGATGCATCGGTCAAGACAATAGCAGCTGTAGCCTACATTAAGATGACAAGCCACCAAGAACAGACTGAGATTGGCTTTGTCTTCGGGAAGGCGAAGTTGGCACCTCAGCCTGATTTAACTATTCCAAGACTTGAACTTTGTGCGGCTGTACTCGCCATCGAGATCGCTGAGATGGTAGTTTCAGAGATGGACACAACGTTCGACAACATCACTTACTGCACAGATAGCAAGGTCGTATTGGGATACATCCAGAACCAGTCAAGGAGATTCTATGTCTACGTACACAACAGGATCCAAAGAATCCATCAATCACCTTGTTCCGGCCCATGGAAGTTCGTTCCAATGCACCTCAACCCAGCTGACATTGGGTCAAGAACTGTGACTTCAGACTTGCTTAGCAGCACAACTTGGCTCAAAGGGCCGGCCTTTCTTCATGATGTATTTTCGCATTTACCTGAGCTTCAAGAGGCTTATGACCTTATCGACCCTGACGCCGACTCTGAAGTGCGTCCCCAGGTGTTGGCAAGTTTCACTCATGTTACCAGAGATGTGATACATCCACAATGCTTCGAACACTTCTCCAAGTTCAGCACTCTCCTCACAGCCATAGCTCACCTCATCCACGTGGTGAGCTATGGCTTTTTGTTGAGAGCCAAAGTGTGTAATGTGAAGAGTGTCCAGAACGAGTGCTATTCAGAGGAACTTAAGTGTATCCAACATTCCACCGAGCAGCAGCCTTTGGAAACTGCACCCCATCATGGACCGAAATCAACTTCTTAGAGTAGGAGGTTGAATTGAGCAGTTGGATAGGAGCATGAACGAGGTTCATCCCATCATCGTTCCTGGCCGGCATCATCTAGTTACCCTGCTTGTGTCTCACTATCATGAAGCAGTGAAACACCAAGGAAGACATCTGACCGAAGGTGCCATTCAAGCGGCAGGATTCTGGCTGGTGGGACCTAAACACTGCATCAGCAGTTTGCTTCACAGATGCGTCACTTGTAGAAGACTGAGGGGAAAAATGGAACATTAGCAGATGGCAGCTCTGCCAGCGGAATGGCTACAAGTAGCATCTCCTTTCACCTATGTAGCTGTCAACGTCTTTGGACCCTGGGAAATTTTCTCACGCCGTACAAGAGGAGGAGTCTCCAACTCTAAACCATGGGCTGTGACATTCTCTTGTATGTGTTCGAGGGCACATCGAGGTGACTAAAGCCATGAGTACCAGCAGTTTTATCAACGCCTTGAGGAGGTTCTTTGCAATCAGGGGCCCCGCAAAGCAGATCCATTCTGACTGCGGAACTAACTTCATTGGCGCTTCTCGTGAACTGGAGATGGACCAGTCGAATCCAGGTTTCCAAAAAGTGGAAGGAAGGAGTCGACGCGTGGGAACGAATGATTGGCATTGCCTGCCGTATTTTGGATTGCATGTTGCTTGAGTAGAAAAGGTCTCATCTTTCACATGAAGTCCTGACCACCTTCATGGCCGAAGTAACTGCAATCATGAATGCTAGACCGCTCATCCCAGTGTCATCGGTTCCGGAATCGCTTCTCATCCTCACTCCAGCGATGATTCTGACCCTCAAGACAGGTTCTGCACCTCCTCCTCCATCAGGAAGCTTTGAGGAAGCGCATCTCATCAGAGAAGAGTGGAAGCAAGTTCATGGCCTAGCAGACATGTTTTGGAACAGGTGGAAACATGAATACCTCAAAACATTACAGCTTCGGCACATGGTTCTCTTGAGACATGGTTCTCTTGAAAGACAATCAAGCTAAGAGAAATCAATGGCCTAAAGGCATCATCACAAAAACCTTTCCAGGAGAAGATGGATTGGTTTGGAAAGTTCAAGTGGAAATTGTCAAGGATGGAACCAGAAAGACGTTTTCTCTGCCTATTACAGAAGTGGTTTTGCTTTTTTCTCCAAAGACTGATTCCATTAATTTATGTGGGCTCTTTAAAGACCCCAAGCGGGGAGTGTCATGCCGCTTGAGAAAAAAAAAAAAATTTTTATTTTGTTTCAGCAGTACAGCGTGATCTGTTTATATCTGTAACTATAGTAACGCAATACCGGTGCGCATCATGAATCAGGAAGTAGATCGCCGTGCGGTAGTCAGTTGCAGCAGTGTATGAGCTCTTCCAGTCATCCGTTTCTCAGACGATCGCTTTTTCCTCTTCCCTTCCCACGTCTGTGAGTATTTATTATCATGTAATATTAGGATAGTGCCTATTTTCATCTTTTGTAAGATTATTGAGACGGCTAAGTTAGCTTTATGTTTATTAATGCTAATTGTTTACTAGCTCGGTTGCATTTTTCATATAGATCGCCACTGTGTAGATAATCTGTGCTGTTTCCTCTGTCACTTTGTATTTGGATTTAATATTAATATATATCTCATTTGTATTGTATTACAGTTTCACAATATTCCCAGTAAACTTTATGGAAATTAATCATCTGTGTCCTGGAGTTTCTTGGGAGTGTTTAAGTTGAATGGCGCATAGTCCATGACAAGGATACTAAGATAAAAATTCAGACAAAATGGCCGACACCCAATATAGTGCACTATATAGGAAATAGGAAGTGGTTTCGGACACAGCATATGAATGAGAGAACGTTTACTGCGCAATATGGCAGGATATACCGCCTTCTAAATAAAAAAGTCAGTCACCAGTTGGTAGTTATTGCGCAGTTTTTGAGATTTCAGGATTCCCTCATTCAAGTAGAGAAGACTTGATCTTGGATGCCTGAGGAGTTGCAAATATGGCCACTGAGTTAACATACTAATTCATTTCTCTGTTACTATAAAAATAAATAGCTTTGAATCAGAGATAATTTTGCATGAATCTGAGTTGCTGTTTTGGATTAGAAGTCAATTAGATATTCGAATCAACCACTGGCCTGCTCCTGAGCCTCACACAGCTCAGTGTAACTTATTTTGTTTTCCTTCTAAATGGACGTTCGTTGCACGTGTTATCACAGGGGACATGTTCAAAGGCACACGTCCAAACTATCTCCCAGCATTACTCTCGACATCGATTGCATTGATCCGCAAGACTGTTAAAATAGGTAGAGTGTTGCATCATTTATCAGTCATGGTCTAACTCAACCTGATTAACCTCTGAAAGTGTATGTTAAGATGAATTACACTCCACAGCGCAGCAGTCGACAGCCACCATCAATGCACAGCCTTCTAGGAACTAGAGTTAAGCAGAGGTCACACATCTTTCCAGATTTCTCATGCATGTCAGCCATTTACAAGAGTCAGCTGTATGCAAAATTATAGCCAGGGTCTGAAAGCTAATTTTTTTTTTTTTTTTTTTTTTTGCTCCTTTATACAAGTAGTGTTTATATTTTTTGCAGTGTCACCATAAATTGGGTCTCTATGCTTTTTCCACTTGCTATAGTTATGAATTAATTGCGTAGGTGTGGATCCAACAGAGAGGAATTGATTGTCTTGAAGTTAAAAGCATTTAATTTAATACCATAAGCTTTAAAACTTTTTCTTCTGGGTTCTTAGTCTAAACACTGACCTCCTGGAGAAGCAGAAAATTAGCTTGCTGTAAGGTGATTAATGGCTAGAGGAAAAGACTTTGTTTTGATCTCTGGGTCAGCTGAGTGCAGAAAACTTTGTGATGTCACAGTGTCCACCACATATTACTTGTTTCAAGATTTCACCCTGTACATTAGTAAACTCTGGGTTAGCATTCCTATTTATTTACAGTATGAGGTCAATAACATTGATTGGACAAATACATCTTGTGACGAACACGCAATCTGTTTTAATAACTGCTTGGACATCTGTAAACATGACAGAACATAAGTCTGTATACATATATATACACACACAACCCGATTTCCGGAAATGTTGGAACATTTTTTAAATTTGAATAAAATGAAAACTAAAAGACTTTTGAAATCACATGAGCCAATATTTTATTCACAGTAGAATATAGATAACATAACAAATGTTTAAACTGAAAATTTTGCAATTTTATGCATAAAATGAGCTCATTTCAAATTTGATGCCTACTACAGGTCTCATAATAGTTGGGACGGGGGCATGTTTACCATGGTGTAGCATCTCCTCTTCTTTTCAAAACAGTTTAAAGACATCTGGACATCTTTAGTAATGTCATTAACACAATTATGCTGATGAGTGATGCAGTGTTGTCTGAGGGCCCGAAGACCATGGGTATCCAATTGCGTGTTCATCACAAGATGCGTCTAGCATGCTATGGGGAACACCTCTGCGGGAACCAGTGTCTGAAACGCTATCAAATCACGACAATCATATTGGCCGGCAACAGCCTATGACGTCACTACTAGTGTGACCCGAACGCACATACTGTAAGGGGCGCCTAGAGAACAAGTCATCCTCTTTTCTTTTTCAGGGACTGTTTTGTCTAAATGCTGTTCAAACACTGTTCAAGGTAAGTGTCCATCACATACTGCTGATTTCAAGATTTCACCATGTACATTAGTAAAATTTAGGTTAGCATTCTTATTTGCATATTTATAAGGTCAATAACATTAATTGGACAAATACATCTTGTGACGAACAGGCAATCTGTTTTAATAACTGCTTGGACATCTGTAAACATGACAGAACATAAGTCTACTCTGTCTGAAAAGTTCAGCCTATGGCGTCACTACTAGTACAACCCGAACGCACATAAGGGATGCCTAGAGAACAAGTCATCCTCTTTTCTTCTTCAGGGACTGTTTTGTCTAAATGCTGTTCAAACTCTGTTCAAGGTAAGAATGGCTTTTTTAAGCAATTGTTTCAAGCAGTGTGTACATCCGTGTCATAGATATTTGATGCTTGATGACACTCATGACTTGTGCACCCTTTGTCAGATCATGCATGTTCAGTGCTTGAGAGTTCTTTGTGAGAGCTTCTCCCACCGAGGAAGCTCCACTCTCATTGAGAGTTCTTTGTGAGAGCTTTTCCCACCGAGGAAGCTCCACTCTCTTCCTATGGAAAGAGGGACAATCTTTTGTGCTCGATGCTCAAAGAAGAAGTTCAACTGAAGTGTTTGTAGGTTTTTATTTCATATGCTTCAGTGGCTGACGAGAGTGTTGTGCTGTTTGAGGATGCGTTGTCTTTTGCATCCTCAATATCAGCAGACTGTGCTCTTTTTATGTTCAAGTGATGTGTGGATTGGTTCAAGTTTTTGACACGTAATCACCCACATTACTTTGTTTGGGCAAGGAGCACCTGCTTTCAGGTTTTAAGGAAACTCGTGCTGTGTGTGTTTCCTATGGCAAGCCCAGTCGTGTGTTGTTTATCTGCACCCGCGTATATGAGCCTTTTGATCTCCACTTTGAGATCGACAGGGTGTGGAAGAATCTGTTTGTTTTTTTCCACATCTGTTAACATCAGCATGTAATTTATGCAGATGTCGAGGGGTTGTCGTGAGCTTAGATACGTGTCGATGCCCCCATCAGATGAGATGTTTGCGATCTATCGCGTGGCTGGAGAGGCATCAAGGTTGAAAGCTCTGGTTCTGCCCGTATATTGCAGGACATGCGCGGCAGCAGATTACGCTCTGCACTCTGTATTTCTCGGTGCTGGACCGATGATGTGTTTCTTCCATCATTTGGATTGCTTCTGTGGTCCGGCAAAGAGCTTGTTAGTGAGTGGATCCTCAGGCTGAGCTTTAGGTTTTGTGAGAGCCATTATAAATTCAGTGACCTCAGCTCCCTGTAGAAAGGAATAAAGGGGTGTTTATTCTATATTATGTGTTAGATTACGATATGTTGAAGCCTCCGCTCCCCCGAGCTCCAGATAGATCATGACTGTAGGTGTCGGCCCTCTGTGGGCCGCCTTGACATTACCCTGTGGTGAGTAAGCTGGCTTTCTCTCATATAAGAGCTCCATTGAGCTCTAGGTGGTGAGTTCACCTGTGTGTTGTGAGCCGGCCTCCTTTCTTTAGAGTTGATGGGCTGAAGTCTCCGCTCCATTGAGCTCCAGGAAGGTCATGAGTGCGTGTTTGTCGGCCCTTCTTTTTGGGCCACCCATATATCCGGCCTAGGCTAGTACTTTAGGAGTGTCTTTTAGACAGAGGCGGTTATGCTATAGCTTTTCCGCCTCCTAGCATGCCGTGGCTCGGAGTAGGGTACTCCTAGGAGAGCCTCTCCAGCTTAGGGCTGGCAGCTAGTGATCCTAGAATGCCTCCTCTCATTGTGAGAGTCGTCCCTGGCCAGGGCCCGCCTTCTGCGTTAGGCTATTAATGCGAGTAGCAGGCTTTACGGCCTCTTTAATTTGCCTAGGTTGAGCTGAGATTCCTCTTGATATTAGAGTAAAAGTGATATGCTGAGCTTCAGTTCCCTAGTGGTGTTAGGCACAGACAGATAGCCAGGTGTTGTAGGCTTTTGTAGAAAGCCTCCCCGGTGCTTATCCTTGAGCGTTGTTAGACTTCCTCTCATTTAGAGAGTGGAACGCACTATGCTGAAGTCTGAAGCACTTATCTGGTTTGAGCTTAGAGCAGTCTCTCAGCCAAAAGCTCCTTGATTATTAACAAGTCGTGGGGTTGAGTGTTGCAGGCCCCTCCTGTGGAATTTTTTACTGTTGAGGCCTCCATTCCTCCAGAGCTGAGCTCAGACGGTCGTTCTCGTCTTGGAGCAAGAGTTTTTGCTCAGGCTTTCACCCTTGAGCCCTTTCTCGGGTTTAGCTCACTTCGCTCCCAGCAGTCCCTTCAGACAATAAGTGGATTACTTGTTCTCTAGGTGCCCCTTATGTGCATTCGGGTCGGGTCGTTATGTGCTGTCGCCTAATACGATGGTCATGATTTGATAGCGTTTCA
Source organism: Chanodichthys erythropterus (assembly GCF_024489055.1). Taxonomy (NCBI): domain Eukaryota; kingdom Metazoa; phylum Chordata; class Actinopteri; order Cypriniformes; family Xenocyprididae; genus Chanodichthys; species Chanodichthys erythropterus. The sequence continues at coordinate 1,287,786 of NC_090224.1, read as the reverse complement.
GACAACGGTTCCCACGGAGGTATTCCCCATAGCGCGCTAGAGCGGTGTCTCGTTCCCTGTTCTCAGGGAACCATTGTTACATGCGTAACCTGAGGCGATTTCTCCAGTTTCTCTGAATCTTTTGATTGTTATTTAGATGATGAGATTGGCAAAGCCTTTGCAATTTGACATTAAGGGAACATTGTTTTTAAAGTATTCCACAATCTTTTTACACACTCTTTCACGGATTGGAGAGCCTCTGCCCCTCTAAGGCTATGTCCACACGAAGCCAGAGCTTACACTATCCAATCTTTTTTTCCCCTTGTATCAAAAAAAAAATATCTGCGTACACACTAAACCACTGAAACGACTCAAAACGATGTAGTATACATGCCAGATCAGTATGTGCCGCTCTAATTCTGCAATAGAGATACAGTGGTGTGAATAAGTGTTTGCCCCCTTCTTGATTTTTTATTTTTTTGCGTGTTTGTCACACTTTAATGTTTCAGATCATCAAACAAATTTAAATATCAAAGATAACACAAGTAAACACAACATGCAGTTTTTAAATGAAGGTTTTTATTATGAAGGGAAAACAAAATCCAAACCCACATGGCCCAGTGTGAAAAAGTGCTTCATACCCCCCCCCCCCCCCCCAAGAAAAAACATAACTGTGGTTTATCAGACCTGATTTCTGTTTCTCTAGCCACACCCAACCCTGATTACTGCCACACCTGTTCGCAATCAATTAATCACTTAAATAGGACCTGCCTGACAAAGTGAAGTAGACCAAAAGATCCTCAAAAGCTACACATCATGTTGAGATCCAAAGAAATTCAGGAACAAATGAGAAAGAAAGTAATTGAGATCTATCAGTCTGGAAAAGGTTATAAATCCATTTCTAAAGCTTTGGGACTCCAGCGAACCACAGTGAGAGCCATTATCCACAAATGATGAAAACATGGAGCAGTGGTGAACCTTCCCAGGAGTGGCCGGCCGACCAAAATTACCCCAATAGCGCAGCAACGACTCATCCAAGAGGTCACAAAAGACCCCACAACAACATCCAAAGAACTGCAGGCCTCACATGCCTCAGTTAAGGTCAGTGTTCATGACTCCACCATAAGAAAGAGTGGCCTGCATGGCAGAGTTCCAAGACGAAAACCACTGCTTAGCAAAAAGAACATAAAGGCTCATCTCAGTTTTGCCAGAAAACATCTTGATGATCCCCAAGACTTTTGGGAAAATACTCTGTGACTTTTTGGAAGGTGTGTGTCCCATTAGATCTGGCATAAAAGTAACACAGCATTTCAGAAAAAGAACATCATACCAACAGTAAAATATGGTGGCGGTAGTGTGATGGTCTGGGGATGTTTTGCTGCTTCAGGACCTGGAAGATTTGCTGTGATAAATTGAACCATGAATTCTGCTGTCTACCAAAAAATCCTGAAGGACAATGTCCCGCCATCTGTTCGTGACCTACTAAGGTGACATACTAACGTGCATGGTTATACACACGTGTTATTCAATATCACATTTAAATGTAATATATTTTAAATATACTAAATTGCAACTTCATCATTACAAATACATGCCATATAAGTTTCAAAAGAAATGACATTAAAATAGTTTACCATAAATGCTTGTCAGTAGATTCTGCAGTACACTTTAAGCATATTTCAAAGGCAATATAAGTAATTATGAAATTGTCACGATATCCAGTTGGATTACCCAGGTTGGCCACCAGAGGGCACTCCAGCACGGACTACGTCACCAGTTTTCACTTCATTTCCCATAATACACCCCTTGGACTTATCAGCCTCATGTCATTGCACTCAGGTGTTTTGTGTTTGCTCATTAGTTCTGTCTATTTAGTTTCAGTGTTTTTTTGCCTGTGTTTGTGGTTCGTTGTTTACTGTTTCGTGCACTTTGTTTTTGGTTTCTGTTTTTGTGGACTGTTTATTCCCTGGACTTACATCATTAAACTGCACGTGGATCTTATCATTTCGTGTCTGTGCATTCCGTGACAGACCGAACCACCAATTAAGATCCAGCAGCATGAGGACTATTTTGTCAGGCACATGCAGGGAGCGTGTGGCTCTGCTTGGGGCAGTGATGGCGTTATGCCAGGAGGGAGAAGAGGTAGGATGCTTGCCAAGGTCTTTTGGACGATGGCGGTGGGGCTGAGGTACAACGATGCGGCGCTGAAGGATATCTTTAATGGCTGCATTGACGATCCTCTACCTTGGTGTGAGATGGAGGGGCTACAGGACTTGGATTTCTGGAGATTCGCCGTCTATCTTCGCCACCAGGTAGATTGGGCCTCACCAAGTCAACCAGGCAGTGTGCATGCTCCTGACTATGAATCCGTCTCTGAAGTCATCGGGGAGGTGGGCACTGAGCCTCAGCCTCACCCCAGTAAAGTGAGGAGGAGGAGAAGGAAGAAGGTTTCCTTCGGACGTCAGGGCCCGGAGGCCGCTCCGGTCAGTGAGTCCGCTCCAGCCAATGAGTCCAGTCCAGAGCCCGCTCCAGTCAGTGAGTCCAGTCCAGAGCCCGCTCCAGCCAGTGAATCCACTCCAGAGCCCGCCCCAGCCAGGGAGTCCACTCCAGAGCCCGCCCCAGTCAGTGAGTCCACTCCAGAGCCCGCCCCAGTCAGTGAGTCCACTCCAGAGCACGCCCCAGTCAGTGAGTCCACTCCAGAGCTCGCTTTAGTCAGTGAGTCCACTCCAGAGCCCGCTCCAGCCAGGGAGTCCAGTCCAGAGCCCGCTCCAGCCAGGGAGTCCAGTCCAGAGCCCGCTCCAGCCAGGGAGTCCAGTCCAGAGCCCGCTCCAGCCAGGGAGTCCACTCCAGAGCCCGCTCCAGCCAGGGAGTCCACTCCAGAGCCCGCTCCAGCCAGGGAGTCCACTCCAGAGCCCGCTCCAGCCAGGGAGTCCACTCCAGAGCCCGCTCCAGCCAGGGAGTCCACTCCAGAGCCCGCTCCAGCCAGGGAGTCCACTCCAGAGCCCGCTCCAGCCAGGGAGTCCACTCCAGAGCCCGCTCCAGCCAGGGAGTCCACTCCAGAGCCCGCTCCAGCCAGGGAGTCCACTCCAGAGCCCGCTCCAGCCAGGGAGTCCACTCCAGAGCCCGCTCCAGCCAGGGAGTCCACTCCAGAGCCCGCTCCAGCCAGGGAGTCCACTCCAGAGCTCGCTCCAGTCAGTGAGTCCGCTCCAGTCAGTGAGTCCGCTCCAGAGCCCGCTCCAGCCAGGGAGTCCACTCCAGAGCCCGCTTTAGTCAGTGAGTCCAGTCCAGAGCCCGCTCCAGCCAGGGAGTCCAGTCCAGAGCCCGCTCCAGCCAGGGAGTCCAGTCCAGAGCCCGCTCCAGCCAGGGAGTCCAGTCCAGAGCCCGCTCCAGCCAGGGAGTCCAGTCCAGAGCCCGCTCCAGCCAGGGAGTCCAGTCCAGAGCCCGCTCCAGCCAGGGAGTCCAGTCCAGAGCCCGCTCCAGCCAGGGAGTCCACTCCAGAGCCCGCTCCAGCCAGGGAGTCCACTCCAGAGCCCGCTCCAGCCAGGGAGTCCACTCCAGAGCCCGCTCCAGCCAGGGAGTCCAGTCCAGAGCCCGCTCCAGCCAGGGACTCCAGTCCAGAGCCCGCTCCAGCCAGGGACTCCAGTCCAGAGCCCGCTCCAGCCAGGGAGTCCACTCCAGAGCCCGCTCCAGCCAGGGAGTCCACTCCAGAGCCCGCTCCAGCCAGGGAGTCCACTCCAGAGCCCGCTCCAGCCAGGGAGTCCACTCCAGAGCCCGCTCCAGCCAGGGAGTCCACTCCAGAGCCCGCTCCAGCCAGAGAGTCCGCTCCAGTCAGTGAGTCCACTCCAGTCAGAGAGTCCGCTCCAGTCAGTGAGTCCAGTCCAGAGCCCGCTCCAGCCAGGGAGTCCGCTCCAGTCAGTGAGTCCACTCCAGAGCCCGCTCCAGCCAGGGAGTCCAGTCCAGAGCCCGCTCCAGCCAGGGAGTCCGCTCCAGTCAGTGAGTCCACTCCAGAGCCCGCTCCAGCCAGGGAGTCCACTCCAGAGCCCGCCCCAGTCAGGGAGTCCACTCCAGAGCTCGCTTTAGTCAGTGAGTCCAGTCCAGAGCCCGCTCCAGCCAGGGAGTCCAGTCCAGAGCTCGCTTTAGTCAGTGAGTCCAGTCCAGAGCCCGCTCCAGCCAGGGAGTCCACTCCAGAGCCCGCCCCAGTCAGGGAGTCCACTCCAGAGCTCGCTTTAGTCAGTGAGTCCAGTCCAGAGCCCGCTCCAGCCAGGGAGTCCACTCCAGAGCTCGCTTTAGTCAGTGAGTCCAGTCCAGAGCCCGCTCCAGCCAGGGAGTCCGCTCCAGTCAGTGAGTCCACTCCAGAGCTCGCTCCAGTCAGAGAGTCCGCTCCAGTCAGTGAGTCCACTCCAGAGCCCGCTCCAGCCAGGGAGTCCACTCCAGAGCCCGCCCCAGTCAGGGAGTCCACTCCAGAGCTCGCTTTAGTCAGTGAGTCCAGTCCAGAGCCCGCTCCAGCCAGGGAGTCCAGTCCAGAGCCCGCTCCAGCCAGGGAGTCCGCTCCAGTCAGTGAGTCCACTCCAGAGCTGGCTCCAGTCAGAGAGTCCGCTCCAGTCAGTGAGTACACTCCAGAGCCCGCTCCAGCCAGGGAGTCCACTCCAGAGCCCGCTCCAGTCAGGGAGTCCACTCCAGAGCTCGCTTTAGTCAGTGAGTCCAGTCCAGAGCCCGCTCCAGCCAGTGAGTCCAGTCCAGAGCCCGCTCCAGCCAGGGAGTCCACTCCAGAGCCCGCTCCAGCCAGGGAGTCCACTCCAGAGCCCGCTCCAGCCAGGGAGTCCACTCCAGAGCCCGCTCCAGCCAGTGAGTCCACTCCAGAGCCCGCTCCAGCCAGTGAGTCCACTCCAGAGCTCGCTCCAGTCAGAGAGTCTGCTCCAGTCAGTGAGTCCACTCCAGAGCCCGCTCCAGCCAGTGAGTCCACTCCAGAGCCCGCTCTAGTCAGTGAGTTTACCTTAGCCAGTGAGTTCACTCCAGAGCCCGCTGCCGTTCTGGAGCAGCCCGAGCCCGCTGCTGTCCCGGAGCAGCCCGCTCTCCCTGATACGGCCACGGAGGCCATCACCGAGCTGCCCGCTCTCCCTGATACGGCCACGGAGGCCGTCACCGAGCTGCCCGCTCTCCCTGATACGGCCATGGAGGCCGTCACCGAGTTGCCCGCTCTCCCTGATACGGCCACGGAGGCCGTCACCGAGTTACCGCTCTCCCTGATACGGCCACGGAGGCCGTCACCGAGCTGCTCGCTCACCCTGATACGGCCATGGAGGCCGTGATCGAGCTACCCGCTCTCCCTGACACGGCCTAGGAGCGCCCTTGGTCAGCCCTGCCGCCGCTGCCATCCAAGCCTTCTGCCCTGCCGACGCCACCTGAGCAGTCTGAGCCTGCTGTCGTTCCTGAGCAGCCCGCTCTTTTTGATATGGCCACGGAGCACCCTCGATCGGTCTTGCCATCGCTGCCCAGATCTTCTGCTCTACCGCTGCCATCCAGGCCTTATGTTCTGCTGCTACTGCTCCAGACCTGCCAGTGCCCGCCTGGTTGGTTCCTCCAGCAACGCCCTGGCAAACAGCTAGGACTCCAGACCTGCCAGTGCCCGCCTGGTTGGTTCCTCCAGCACCGCCCTGGCCTTCGGGGGAGCACGCTGGATCTGGCCCGCCATTCCTCACCCTGATCCTCCTCCTATCCACCTCCCTGAGTTTTGTTTTGTTAAGTGGAGCGTCTGGTATCCGCTCCGTAGGGAGGGGGTAATGTCACGATATCCAGTTGGATTACCCTGGTTGGCCACCAGAGGGCACTCCAGCACGGACTACGTCACCAGTTTTCACTTCATTTCCCATAATCCACCCCTTGGACTTATCAGACTCATGTCATTGCACTCAGGTGTTTTGTGTTTGCTCATTAGTTCTGTCTATTTAGTTTCAGTGTTTTTTGCCTGTGTTTGTGGTTCGTTGTTTACTGTTTCGTGCACTTTGTTTTTGGTTTCTGTTTTTGTGGACTGTTTATTCCCTGGATTTACATCATTAAACTGCATGTGGATCTTATCATTTCGTGTCTATGCATTCCGTGACAGAAATTACATAGAAAGATGTACTTAAATACTTAACTGTTTATGAAAAGCTGTTTGGATCAGCTAGAACAAGGCAATGCTGTACATTTTTTATCAGGCAATGAGGAAGCCTCACTGAGAAAGATGCAGGATTGTGCTGTCACTGTTCTGATTTTCCCTATTTAGCAGACAGTAAAACAAAACACAACCCCCAGACAAGGCTTAAACCTAGTCCCAGACTAAAATGTATGTTTGAGCTGTTTTAATTAAAAGCAACTTGTACTGACATATCTTAAAATATGTCAGTGTCATTGTTTTGTCTCAAGATGCACACCAGTAATGTTTTTTTCTAAGGCATTTTTATAAAAACTACTTAAATGTCCTAAGTGAACTAAGGCCTACTCTTGGTTTAATCTAAGCCCTGTCTGAGAAACCAGGCCTATATGTGAAAGTTTCTGTAAGTGTATAAAACATGAATATTTGTTAACTGTTAAAAACTCCAGTTCCACATATGGTAACCATTCATTTTCAAATCCTCTTTTTATAGTGATCTTTTTTTTTATGACCTTACCTCAGGGTTTAAATAACCTAGGGTGAAAATCTTGTGGCCTGGATGGCTTTTGCCTTTTTATTTATAACTTTACAGCACTGGACATCATACAGATATGGCCATTTTACAACCACCCATGCATGAATTCTGATTTCTCTTCACAGTAGATTGTATTAAGCTCAAGCCATTAAAATTGAATGTTGACTCCGAGCCCTTCAGTTAATGACTATCCTATTAGATTATTTCTGACTAGTACCATAATGATTTTTTGTAACTAGATTTTTAATAAACAAATTAAGTCTGGATTTAGGGTATGCTAGACTTCTCAGCATGACTCATGGCAGCAGGGTAACTCATCCTGAGGTGTAATTATACTTTCTGAGCCTTAGTGAGCTTTGATTTGATAACCATAACGCAGACCCATGACGCACGGCTGTGTTTTTATTTTATTATTGCTTCCAGAGGCTCATCAAGAATGAATCAATTATATTGACCATATACTGGTCAGTTAAATGTGCAGTTAGTTACAAATCTGTTTTTTGGTTGGTGTTTTAAAGGATTAGTTCACTTCAGAATTAAAATTTCCTGATAATTTTCTCAACCCCATGTCATCCAAGATATTTATATCTTTCTTTCTTTAGTCAAAAATTAAGGTTTTTGAGGAAAACATTCCAGGATTTTTCTCCATATAGTGGAATTCACTGGGGTACAATGGGTTGAAGTTCCAAATTGTAGTTTCAGTGCAGCTTCAAAGCTGATCCAAGCTGAAGAATAAGGGTCTTATCTAGCGAAACGATGGGGTAATTTTCTAAAAAAAAAAAAAAATTATTATATACTTTTTAACCACAAATGCTCATCTTGCTTGTCAAATGTTCATTTTCTCATAAATGCTCTGTGATTGGCCACGCATTACATAATCATGTTGGAAAGGTCATGCGGAAATAAAGCGGTGGGGCAAAAAACTCCATCTCATTTGCTCCTTAAACTTCAAAATCGCCCGACATTGTTGTTTTACCTTTTTTAGTAAAAGACATTTGACTTAGTCTTTTCAAGTTTTCTTTGTAGTAGAGGTCTACAAAGAAGACCCGAGGACCCGGGACCCGTACGGGTTCGGGACTATATTTTAAATTGTCAGCCGCGTCCGGGTCGGGTCCTAATCTATTACTTCGGTTCCTGGGTCTGATTAACATTGTGTGTATACCTGGGCCGATTTGATTCGGAGATCACCCGGCCGTGTTGGGAGTCAGTCAGCGCTGTGCGTGTTTTGTAACTTGAAAAGTATGAGCCGGGAAATAAGGTGGAAAACACGAATGACCCCATCCATCAGAAGCAGAGCGGGCGGAGTTAATGCAAGCGAACGGTGATCATCAAGTTTTACTATTCCTATCGTGTGCAACAGTAATGCAAACAAACTTCAAATCTCAAGAACTGCTTGTAGCCTTGCACATTCGCATTTAAATAACATAGCCTATTTCAAATCATTAACAAAATATGAACTATCACACAAATGTCTTCTGTGATGCTTAAAGCTTATGTTTCAGGTTGCTCCAGCTAACGCGCATGTCTCATGCGAGCGCACTTTCTTTCTCCTGTTTTTATAACAATATTGTGCCGTCTTGTTATATCTAAAGTTTTGGTCAGACTCGGCTCAGAAAGCACAGAAATGACCGCAAATAAGTAATGCTAACGTCAGCGGCCATGTCACTGAACAAGCAATCGTTATTGTAGTTCAAAAGGGCAAACAGTCAAAGTTATTTTATGTGAGTTGACTTGAGTCTTGAGATACAACGAAATAATGCAAAACTGCAAAGTCGCATTGGTCATCGTGACAGCAAGTGAACTTTTGAAGCTGGAATAATGAGTGTATTAAGCATTTCAATCGGCAAGAGAGGAATAACGGATGAACTTTCTTGGCAAGTGCATCACAGTCAGGTACAAGGGAGAAAGCTATAGCCTACTAATATTAGGTAAGACAACACGTTTTATTTTCGCAATTTGTTTATTGACCTATTAATAGCAATTTGCTGTGGAATAGACCTATGTGCTGATCGGGTCCAGACAGGTCTGGTCGGGTTCGGGTCCAGCTTAGACGGGTCCGGGTAGTACATTTAGGGCTGCACGATTAATCGCATGAGATTGTCATGCGTGTCTCATCAGTAAAGCCGGTTCTGTAAATGTCCATCACCTGCTTTCAAATGGAGCGGCACTTAATATACAGAGCCGTAGTTCGCGGCTTGCGTAGCTTGTCCGCGAACTATGCTTCTGTATATCAAGTGCCGCTCCATTTGAAAGCAGGTGATGGACATTTACCGGTAATCACAGAACCGGCTTTACTGATGAGACACGCATGACAATCGCATGCGATTAATCGTGCAGCCCTAAGTACATTTATGGCATTTCTCGGTTCTGCATGGGTTTGGGTCCAACTTTCAAAATAATAGTCGGGCCGGGTCGGTTCCGTGTAGCACATTTACGGGTCTCTTCGGGTTCGGCTATGAATTTTTGGACCCGTGAAGACCTTTACTTTGTAGACACTCAATCAATTTCACTGGATACATTTTTTTTTTTTTTTGAAAATGAATGATTGTTTTGCTAGATAAGACCCTTATTCTTCGGATGGTATCGTGTAGAGCCCTTTGAAGATGCACTGAAACTGCAATTTGGACCTTGAACCCATTGTACCCCAGTGAAGTCCACTGTATTGAGAAAAATCCTGGAATGTTTTCCTCAAAAACCTTAATTTCTTTTCGACTGAAGAAAGTAAAACATAAACATTTTGGATTTCATGGGGGTGAGTAAATTATCAGGAAATTTTCATTCTGAAGTGAACTAATCCTTTAAGTTTTTGCTAAAAGTTCGAAAGTTCAGAACTGTTTTATTATTTGTGAATTATTAAAGTCTAGGGAATGTTATAGAAAAGATAAAACATGTATTGGCAAATTATTGAGAGAGAGAGAGAGAGAGAGAGAGAGAGAGAGAGAAAGAGAGAGAGAGCGAGATGATGGAACGGTTAGTTGCAGCTAGTAATGAGCACATAAATTAATAACAGCCTTTTCACTTAAAATGTCTAGATTGCAAGCGTTTGCTATTAGTGCACCTGAAATGCTCATTCAATTAACTTGGGGCATAATTTAGAACATCAAAAGTAATTTCAAGCGAGAATCTAAAAGAGACTGGTCAAATGTTAATTTCTTGTGCATGAGAGCCAATTGTGACAAGACTATTAATATCATGCAAGTTGATCAGCAATGGCACAGGCTCATTTCATGTTCACATGGGCAAGTATTCTAATGGCCTCTTATAAAAGATACAGAAAAAATATTGTTCATCTTTGGGCATTTTTCTTCCTTAGCAAACAATGGAATGTTTTGAGGTTGCGAACCTCAGAAAAGTTGTCTCGCTCAATCCCACATGATTTTTGTTTAGAATTAGAAGTATGCTTACTTTAATGTCACTCCAACAGGTAGCCATGATTTATGTCCACTCTGGATCTGTGCTCTTTAGGAGCTAGAACTCAAAGTGCAGCTCCCTGTCCATTGGCAGACTCTGTGAGCTCCATTAATCTAAAGCCATTAAGATGGAAGCATTCCACTGCCTGATAACGAATAGTGGTTTGGACGGATTTCCTCTCTGGACTATAAACACTGAGTGCAGTGTGTATCAACTGAAAAAGGTTTTGTGATGCTGTAACCAGCAAGATCGTTTATCAGTATAAAGCCCCACGATGCATTTCGGAGGTCCAGTCTTACAGTTCTTCAGCTGTGTTCTTTGTCTTTAGGTTTTACATTTACATTCAAACCAACATGTTTTAGATATATTTTCTTCAAATATTCAGCAATGTTTTCTTTGAGTGCTGTGATATGAGTCTTTGTATGAGAATAGCAATGAACAAATAAATATATTCAAAAGAAATGCCAATGATTTGATAATGTATGGATGCACTGAATCTATTTGAACAATTTCAACTGTTTTCTATTTTAAAATATTTTAAATGTAATTTATTTCTGTGATAGTTGACATTTTTTTTAGCAGTCATTATTCCAGGATCCTGTAGAAATCCTTCTAATATGCTGATGGTACTTAAGAAACATTAATATCACTGTTGAAAACAGTTGTGCTGCTAATTATTTTTGTGGTAGCATGATACATTTTATCAAGCTTCTTTGATAAACAGAAAGTTAAAAAAGAACAACATTTATTTGAAATAGAAATATTTTGTAACACTGCAAATTGCTTTACTGTGCTTTTGATAAATTTAATGTCCTTGCTGAATAAAAGTAACAATTTCTTGAAAAGAAACTGTAAACTTGCAAACTTACATTAAACAAAATAAAAATGTCACTTTTAAGACTGAAGATGTTATTAGCATGTTACTGCTAATTAGCACTGTATTAGCATTAGCTCATACTTGAAATTATGTGCTAGTGGCCAGCCATTTCTAATTATTGAAATGTGTTATAATGATAATCAGTTGCTTTGTGTAGTTAAGGATTTCAACTTAATTAACTGTGGAATTAAACCTCACCCTTTTACAGAACAGCATTCCAAATGAAAGATCACAATAATCTTGTTCATTTAAATAATATTTTAATTCAGACACACACACACAAAAGTGAAATACACAAACTATTGGTTACACACATAGCAACCTCAGTGACTAGTGTAGCTAGATCACTTTCCAAAACTAGCCCTGGATGATTTATCTTTGACCCATTTACGTTCCACACAATGGTAGCAGAATAAGAGTATTGAGTTCAGTTATGTCTAGCACTTTATTTAGAGGCTCTAAATCTACAGATGATAAATAATGTCTATTAAGAATCTGCCTTTAAAAACACACAAATCAGTCTGAACAATTTTGCCACCAGACACATTTATTCACATACAGTACATTGATGCCTCAGTTTGTATTTTAAAGTTAGGTTAGACACCATATTGAATTTAATGTAGATGAAAACAAGGCTGTGAGGGATAGACTTACATTCTTTATAAAGGCACGTTCATGCTCACTTCACAACTCACAATTTTTGAAACAGATAATGGTGTTTTTGCCTACTGAAAGGTTTTTTGTTTTTTCGAAAAGATGTTTCTTCAGCTGAACAATTGGTGTTAAATATGATTTATGTGACTGAAAGGGGTTGTTCACCTAAAAAATTAAAATTATCCCATGATTTATTCACCCTCAAGCCATCCTAGGTGTATATGACTTATGTCATATACATAGGTGTATATCTTCTTTCAGACCAACACAATCTGAGATATATTTAAAAGATGTAATATAAGTCTAAGGTGTCCCCTGAATGTGTCTGTGAAGTTTCAGCTCAAAATACCCCATAGATTTTTTTTCATTCATTTTTTTTAACTGCCGATTTTGGGGCATCATTAACTATGCGCCAATTCAGGCTGCGCGGCCCCTTTAAATTCTCGTGCTCTCCGCCCCCGGAGTTCGCGACTGCCTTAAACAGCATAAACAAAGTCCACACAGCTAATATAACCCTCAAAATGGATCTTCACAAAGTGTTTGTCATGCAGCATGTCTAATTGCATAAGTATGGTATTTATTTGGATGTTTACATTTGATTCTGAATGAGTTTGATAGTGCTCTGTGGCTAAAGCTAACATTACACACTGTTGGAGAGATTTATAAAGAATGAAGTTGTGTTTATGAATTATACAGACTGCAAGTGTTTAAAAAATGAAAATAACGGCAGTCTTGTCTCCGTGAATACAGTAGAAACGATGGTAACTTTAACCACATTTAACAGTACATTAGCAACAAGCTAACGAAACATTTAGAAAGACAATTTACAAATATCACTAAAAATATCATGATATCAATGATCATGTCAGTTATTATTGCTCCATCTGCTATTTTTCGCTATTGTTCTTGCTTGCTTCTGATGATTCAGCTGTACACATCCAGACGTTAAAACCAATCGATTTGCTTCAGAAGGCCATTATTAACCACCTGGAGCTATATGGATTACTTTTATGATGGATGGATGGATGCATTTTTTGGCGTTAAAATGTGCACCCCACGCCCCTTGGAGGAGCAAGAATATTTTTATATATATATATATATATATCTCAGATTGTGTCCCGATTGTGAAATTCTGCCAAAATACTCATTTTGTGTCATTAAACTTTGTAAATTACTGTGAATGTAAACAACGACAGATTTTTATTTTATTTATTTATTTAGTGAATTACAATATACCTTTAAGGGATACAAACTGCACGACTAATCTTTTTTCTTCTAAAGTAAAATCTCGGTAAACTCACAGTCTGTTTTGTAGAGAGGGTGAATGTTTCCATTGCCTCAGGGCAGTCCTGTGCCTGCACTGCTCTTCCTTTCATGTAGGCTGCTGTAGATGGTCAGCTGATGTTCAGAAGATAGATTGTCTTTTAAGATTTATCCACCAGATCGGCCAGAGGTGGATGGATCTTTGTTCTGAGTCTTGGCTTCTCAAGGTTTCTGAATTCCTTAAAACTTTCACCTCAAGCTTGTTAACTTTACAGGCCACAACTTTATAAAGTCACGTTGAAACATGTATATTGTTACCAATTCATACTCAATTTAATGTATTTTTGGTTATCAGTCGTGCTTATTGTTGCTAGTAGTAATGAGTGGAAAATGTGTGTAGACCTTGAGTTTCCTTTCATTAAAAAATAAATACAGATTGTTTCATGAGCATGAATCTAATGTTTTATAGCTAATAATTTATACCTATAAACAAAATTAGAGTCTTACTTTTTTTTTCATGGTTTAGACTACTGATTGAGTTCTTTGCTCAAAATGTCGTTTTACTCCCTTGATACTAATGTCACTTCTACTTTTGGTGTTCAGTCGCATTCATTACCATTTCTATTTACTGCCTAATCTAAATATTCAGCCCATTTAGTTGACAAATTAGATCTGTTTCTTTCCCTCTATTTAGTTGCCACAGTACATTTGCTGCAAGCGTTTGCAAACAAAGTGTAAATATGTTTTGTCACATTTCAGTCACAGCAATCACATTTGCAAATATGCTCAAAGTGTAAACAGCCCATATAGTATATATACTATTTGTGCTTGGAACTAGACTTACATGACACACATATCTTAGGCTGTTATACTTGCTGTCATAAGGCAAGTCATAAAGCCTTACATATTACTTCATTTGCATTCCTCTTTTCACCCCTCTCATTTTCTCTGTCCATTTAACAAATTTTGGTGTTGGCAGTCATTAGGGGACCATTACACATTCTTTTTAAAGCAGGAAGACAAATCCGTCCTCAAGAGCACTCTTAAACTCTTCAGCACAGGGTAACAGCAGAGTTTAATATTTGTTTATATAACTAACATTTAGAAAACGGATTACTTTAATCATTGTAAGCCTATAAGTGAGCAGAGATGCTCTTTCACTCTTGCATAAATGAAGGTCAATTGTACAGGTGGCCTTGCTGTAATCAAGGCCAAAGTCCTGCAGGATGGTTTCAGAAGCGATGACTGCATAATTTCCATGACATTAATATTACATCTTTATTGAACCTTAATCATTTGCAGTAGGTGTTTACTGTATATAACCAGCTCAAACAAACAACCCCAGACAGAACCCTGCATCACGCTGAGCTTAATAAATAAGCTATATTCATCCCATTAGTTGTATTAGAGGAAATGATGTGATACATTTTGCAAATAATGGTACCTTTTTATGCTAATGAGAGTGAAATGTCAAAAGTCAGATTCTTATTAACAGCATATTAAACTGAGCTTACTTTGTGATTGTAAATCTGAGGTTGATTAAATTTGTGAAAATCTTTATCTAGAGATTAACGTTAACAATTTCTGCCTGAAAAGTGAAGAGCTATTATACACCTTGGTCAAAATGTCTGAAACCATTAGTGAAACTGAAAACACTTATTTTTCTTATTGAATGCATTTTTAATTATAAATTGTACTATCAGCATAATCATTTTTATAAAATGAATTTAATTGAAAAATAAACCTGAATTTGAAAATGTCATAGTATTTGGTTTGTAACTATTTTGCTTTAAAAGATTAGTTCACTTTAAAATGAAAATTACCCCAAGATTTACTCACCCTCAAGCCATCAGTATATGACTTTCTTCTTTCTGATGAACACAATCTGAGTTATATTAATAAATATCCTGATGCATCCAAGCTTTATAATAGTAGTGAACAGGGGTCACGAGTATGAGCTGAAGAAAGTGCCTCCATCCACATCCATGCATCATACTCCACACAACTCTGGGGGGTAAATAAAGGCACAACTGACACAACGTTGCGTCAGTTACGCTTTTTCCGTAAGTTGAATACGGAAGGCGTAGGACGTAGCGTAAGCGTTTTGAACTGTCAGAGGTGTTACACTATCTTTGTAAGTTGAATATGGAAGGCGGTCTGGGGAAAGCTAGATATTTTACTTTATAACTTGTTAAATATGGATATTTTTCTTACATAAACGTATCGCTTGCTTTAAAGGGCCTTTATTAACCCCCCGGAGCCGTGTGGAGTACGTTTATGATGGATGAATGCACTTTTGTGAGCTTCACTCGTTGGTCCTGTTCACTGCCATTATAAAGCTTTGACGCATCAGAATATATTTATTAATATAACTCAGATTGTGTTCATAAGAAAGTCATATACACCAAGGATGGCTTGAGGGTGAGCAAATCTTGGGGTAATTTTGATTTTAAAGTGAACTAATCAATGACAGGAGCATTCAAGCTGCATGAACTCTGTACAAACAGTCACATGATCGCTGTCACAAATGTTTTCTTTTTTTTAATTAGGGAATCTGAAATGTATTTCCTAATTTTATTCCACACCTAGTACATAGTATATCTCACAAGTACATAGAAAAATGCCTTTGAAACAATTTTTATCAATTTCACTAATGATTACAAAGAAATGGCAAGTAACACACTGAATTAAACATGAGATTTTGAAGTAGAAACTCTGAAATAGTATTTTCTTGTAAAACGTACTCCAATAATCTGTTTGTTTAATTTACAAAATGTCTTATATGTATGTATGTATGTAGGAACCACAAAGTAAGTATCTGATCTGGACCACAAGATAATTTTTTTATTTTTATTTTTAACTACTTGTGAAAATAATGAAATTAATGTTCTATATAAGACTATATGCATTATGCAGTAAGCAGAACTGATTAAACTGAGAGGTCAAACACTGTTCACTGTCTACAAAATGTGTTTCTGTTGCCACCAAGTGGCATAAATTTGAAAAAGAGGTTACTTCATTTGATATGGTTATTCTGTGCTAACATATAGGTATATTTCAGTCCAAGCTTTCTTGAGGGCTGTGATTTATTTATTATGAATTATTATTACATGCCTCCCAAGAATACTTTATATTGATTGGTCAGTCATAGTTTTCTGTAGACAAACATATTTGTTTGTATCCCAGGAAGATTTTCAGTCTCTTTCTATACTGACACAACAGAAAAGTGTCAATGTTTCAAAGTCCATTTATTGGTATTTATTTATTTTGTAAACAGGCATTTAATTATGAATAATAATATGCACAAAATGAACACTTTCCATAATATAACAATTTTTCCATGGTAGCTGTGAAAATGAGTTTGTCCTTCCTTTAAAAATGTGTTCTAGCATAATTTTAAAAAATTTAAAAAATCCTCTGTCTCTTCCTCTCAGGAAGCTCTTTGTGCTAATCAGATCTGATGCCTTTTGACATGAAATCTCCCTAATCCCAATCCCAAATGTTCCTGTTTCTTGCATTTTATTTTCCCCAGATAAACTGAAAACATCTTGTCCAGACCTGCTGTCGTAAGTCTCAACAAATCTCCTCCAGAAGTAGAAATTCCCAAGGCCTGTAAATCTTCAGCTGGAAAGTAATTACCATTTTGGAAAGTTCTTCACAAAGACATGCACAATGTCAGCTAAACTAAATAAGAAACATTTGTAACTCAAGCAGTACAAATACAAATAACGAGAATTTAAGGCTGCAAAGAAAACATGAATGAATCAGGAAAGAATATAGAAGGTAGGACAATATTTCAACTTCTATTGTTGTAAAAACCACCTAAAAGATTCATTGTCTTAAATATTGCTTTGCAATTGCAGTGATTCAACTAAAAAAATGGAGGGTGTACAATCATCTATAGCTTACTGAGTTACTTACAGTCTGTGTATTAGATGACAGCACTGCACTGCAGGCTGTCAACCTTAGGCAATAGAAATGGACTGCTGTGCTCTGTTTTATACCTCATTGTCATTAGTTGACTCTATGAGACTGACATTTCCTGGAAATCAACTTTGTTTATGGTTTGTGAGCTGAGCTCTTGCACATTCAGTTATTTTATGCGCAGTGTTGGAATAAGTACAATGCTGACAAAGTCTGGACTACTTGCATAAACACACCATCTGTTCTCTTGAACATAGACAATTGGAAACATATTGATTTTCGCGCTCTCCTGCTATGTCCAGTAATGTTTTATGATTGGAATAATTTACAGATTCAAATGAGTGATGCAGTAATCCAGCAAAGTACATGACTAGTAATAAGACACAACTAAAAGGTAATCTGTTCTTTTAATTTCTTCAAAGGGCAATACATTTTCTAAAAGATATGGCACTGTTTTGCAACAACATCTGCATTTCTATTCTGCGTGTGGTTTAAAGCTTGAGACCCTGAAACATAACAAGAAGCATTGGCTTACCAGGCCAAAGATGTTAGATATGGTTCAAAGATATGGTTGTTCACCTTTTGGCGTTTTATGTACCAGGGGTTAATTTCTGTTAAAACTAAGAGATTTACATTTTTAATTAGATTGACTACTTTGGTATGTTTCAAATGCCTTTTTCTAACCCTTTAAATCATAAATGTACAAACGTTCTGCAGTTGTGGCATCATTTCCGCCACACCAAACATTATTGACCCTAAAAAGAGGTTAGTGCTTACCAAGGAGACAACAGTGAAGATTCATTGCTTCAGATGAAATATGAGATATGATGTGTGAAGAGAAAAATCAAGGTTAATATCATTTGAGCATCATTTCCAAATCCAATTATGCAAAAAGTGTGTAAATATTTACATTATTTTTATATTTATGTATGTATTTGGGATACATAAAATGCTAGCTATGAAATTAGCCTTAGCGAGGTGGTCATTTTTATTCTAAAAAAGTTCAAAATGTCTTTTCCGCCACTCATTTCCATTACAGTATGCTAGAATGCAGAAACTGTGAGAAAAAGAAGTATTACTGGTAGCACTTTAATGTGGGGAACAATTCTCACTTTTAGTTTCTTATTGTAGCTTGCATATTGGCTGTTTATTAGTACTTATAAAGTACATATTAATGCTTTATTCTGCATGACCATATTCTATACCCCTTAATCCAACACCATACCTAAACTTAAATAATACAACTACCTTACTAACTATTAATAAGCAGTAAATTAGGAACTTATTGAGGCAAAGATCGTAGTTAATAGTGAATGTGTTCCCCATACTAAAGTGTTACCAGTATTACTTGGGTGGAAAAAAAATTAAAAAATGACACGTTCTCCGGTATATTCACCATTAGATAGGCTATTATAAGTAGATAAATTAAACTAGTGAAAGTGTGAAAAGTTTGTTTTAAGATATTTTTTCAAGTGATTCTATCACCAAAAGGCTCCAGATTTCTTCTCTTCCTATATCTATAGGAGCAGAGAACTGTAGATTCCAACTTTCCCAGTCACATAAATCAGCACTGACTTGTACTAAACTTGTACTAAACTCCCAGGCTGAGATAATAAAGGGCAAATAGAAGAGGAGGTCCACCAATGTCCCCATGAGCATTAAATCATCTCTGTCTGTCAGATCTCACTGATGACACTGCATATCAAGTTTAGCGAGGATCATTCACCCGTCAACCACGGCCGTCTCATCAGAGAATGGGCTTACCCTTCTTTACTGGATCATCGCACTCATTCTTCTTTCTTTCATTCTCAGTCTCTCTATCTGTCCCTATTCACAGTTTTTATTTTACACAAAACCTCATACTACATTTTCTAAGGTTTGCAGCCAAAACAAGACGAAAATAAGGCATGTGCTAAAGCTATTGTGGAAGAGGAGGTTAGCTAACTGGAGTGCTGCTGTCGTCAGCTGGCCTGTCTGTTCTAGTTTGGTCAAGCATTTATCAGCAAAATAGTCGCTATGTTGGCAAAACACCTGAAGAGCTCAGTGAAACAAACAATACTCTCTCATTTATTGCAAATACTTAATTTTGTCAAAAGTGTGGATTTTAAGGAATAGTTCATCAAAAAAGGCAAATACTGTCAATCTCATCTAAACGTGTATGATTTTCGTTCTTCTGTGGAACAAAGAAATATATTTTAAAGAATGTTTAAGGTCCATATTATTAAAGTGAATGGGGTCCAAAATTTTAGTTGAGCTCTTTATACATAAGTTGATCAATGATTTGATTTGATATGAAAGTGAATAATAATGTCTTACTTAAATTTCACTTGAAATGTATAGATTACCTTTACCAAATTGTTATGTCCATTTGAAATTTTTGGACCCCATTGACATTCATTGTATGGCTGAAAATATCTTTTTTGTTTTCCACAGATGAAAGAACTACATTATAGTGTTCAAATGATGACATAGTATTTAAAGAAACCATTAACATCATCTCCAACCTCTTTAAGAAAGTTCGAGAGCTAAAAGTGCAATTAAATATCTGATCATATTTTAGTTTTGTGCAAGCTAAGAAATCACGCTAATATTGCCATTTTAGCACCCAAGACAATGCAATGTTTTGGTTTTTTTTTACGCAGTTTTGCATAGTTTCATTAAGTGCATTGTTATCACCATGAGGACACATATAATTATAGTGTGTAAAACCTGTGGGTAAAGTAGAGCTCCAACACCACTAAAACATAATGATGAAATTGTAATAATAAACATGTATTAATTTCACTTTGGCTCTCGGGACTACAACTTTTTCCACGACCTTGTAATTAAAAATTACAGCAACACCTGCAGTTTTGCAAGAGTAGTTTGCAGCTTATTCCCAAAACCTGCCTTTCTGAATTCAGGTACAACATCTGGTTGAATAAGATCCCCCAGGGGAAAAAAAAAATAAAAAATTAGAAGATCATTTTAAATAGTCTAAAGATCATGATGAATGAGTTGTCATTCAGGATGCTGTGCTGTCCATTAAGGACTCAAATGTGTTAAGCTGCTACTGTTCTCCATTTATCCAGCATGATGTGATTGCCCTGCAGCAGGCTGCTTTTAGACATGCATTTTACTCTTTAATTCACACATGCTACTGATTCAATACATGTAATCCAATACATTCAGCACAGCTGACAAGCTTTAGAAAGATTGATTTCAGGCTGTATATAGGACCTTATACTGTCACTTATTTTAGGTTAATTTATCATGCAAAGGAGAGATCTTATTCATTACGTTTTCTGCTCCTTATACTGGATGAACACATTTATCACTGCTGATTCTAGATTTCATCTGCCAGTACTACAGTCTCACACTTACTTCTATACAACAAAATAGGCCCAAAACAGGCAAAAATTATGTGGAAAAAAGTGCTTCATTATAGTCTTTACTGAACAACTCTTAATATGATATATTGCAGACTAATTTTAAAGGGTTAGTTCACCCAAAAATGAAAATTCTGTCTTTAATTACTCACCCTCATGTTGTTTCTCACCTGTAAGACCTTTGTTTATCTTCGGAATACTTTTTTGTGTGCCACAAAAACAAATAACGTCTTTATTCAACAATATCTAGTGATGGGCGATTTCAAAATACTGCTTCATGAAGCTTCGAAGCTTTACGAATCTTTTGATTCAAATCAGTGGTTCGGAGCGTGTATCAAACTGCCAAAGTCATGTGATTTCAGTAAACAAGGCTTCGTAACATCATAAGTGTTTCGAAATTTCAATGGTTCACCACTGGGGGACACGCTCCGAACCACTGATTCTAAACAAAAGATTCATAAAGCTTCGAAGCTTCATGAAGCAGTGTGTTTTGAAATCACCCATCACTAAATATTGTTGAATAAAGTAGTAATTTGTTTTAGTGGTGCACAAAAAGTATTCTCGTCGCTTCATAACATTAAGCTTGAACCACTGTAGTCACATGAACTGTTTCAAATACGTCTTTAGTAGCTTTCTGGGCATTGAAAGTGTTAATTGTCTTGCTGGCAATGCAGGCCTCACTGAACCATTTTAACACCTATTTACCACCTGTTTGCCACCTGATGTCACCTGTTTGAGTATGGGTTCCTTGCCGCTGTTGCCTTTGGCTTGCTTAGTTGGGGACACTTGACATTTGACTTGACATTTGATATTCAAAAGTGCTTTGATCTGCCTGCATTGACACTATTCTTTAAGAGCTTCTGTGCAGCCAAAATTATATATCACTGTAAAGCTGCTTTGACACAATCTGCATTGTAAAAAGCGCTATATAAATAAAGGTGACTTGACTTGACTGAGCCATCGGATTTCATCAAAAATATCTTAATTTGTGTTATGAAGATGAACGAAGGTCTTACGGGTGTGGAATGACATTAGGGTGAGTAATAAATGACAGAATTTTCATTTTTGGCAGAACTAACCCTTTAACTGTGCAGCTGAGCATTATGTGCTACTCGTAGAGGAAATCATGTCACTAAGGCACAAAGAGAGCTAAACCAATATTGTCATGCCAAATCTGCAGCACATTTATTCAGTGAACTACTGTGAATCACTCTAAATGTTCATGTAATGAAAGGCTTTGTCTGGCCTTTTGTTTATAAGTTTTTTCTCTCAAAAATGTTCAAATGAATCTAATGGAAACAGACTTTTCTTTTATCGTTGCCTAACAAGCTATTGATAATGCTCAATTTGGAACATTCCTGGACTCTAAACCATTCACTATCTATTGTCTGTTGGAAATTGAAGCGCCACAAAGCTGAGAATGCAAAAGCCGAAAAATGTTATGGCTGTCGAACAAAAAAATCAGAAAGTTCCAGAAATATCAGGAAGGGCCAGCTGGCTTGTTGACATCCACAGGCTGCTTCCTTCTGTCAACATGTGAGCTCTTATTATGCTAATATGCTTGAGCTCTCTAAATTAAACATTACTTTTTATGCCAAGTCCTTTTATTCTGCTCAAAACCTTAGTCAGCGCAGGTGTCAGCATTTTTAAGTAAGCTGCCCACATTTCATTTACTGTAGTAAAATGAACCAGACGAAAGGTCCATCAACAAGAGGCCATCAAGGTTTAATGAATTCCATTGATTCGTCTACCCTAGTTAGATTCTACTGACAGGAATTTAACAACCGATGGTTCAGCGGACTGCTGATTTACATGTGCTGAAAGGTATACAATGAACATCTATTCATTAGTTATGTAGTGCCCAAATGAATAGTGAAAAATAAGTTCTTTATATTTTCGAGGTCCCTTTTGTCAAAATTAAATGGCATGTTTTTGCATGTTGTTTTTTGTAATTAAAGTAATAATGTTAGGGAGCCACTGATCTTAAAATTCTGGCCGATATCGATAAGCCAATGATTAAATAAACTGATGAACAGATTTAAAGGGATAGTTCACCCAAAAATGAAAATTTGATGTTTATCTGCTTACCCTAAGCGCATCCAAGATGTAGGTTACTTTTATTCTTCAGTAGAACACAAATGATGATTTTTAACTCCAACCGTTGCCATCTGTCAGTTGAATAATGGGAGTGAATGGGAACTTGGATCAATAAGAGTCGAAAAACCCTGCGGCTCGTGACAACACATTGATGTCCTAAGACACGAATCACGACATCACAACAGTGATGTCTAGCAATCATTGAAGTATATGCGCGAGACATCACTGCCGTTGTCAGAGCACGATCAGACCTCACTAAGCGAGTGCTGAACGCAGTTGGACATAGTGGTGTTTTAGAGGTAAAAAAATGATATAAAGACTGTTCGGTTTCTCGCACAAACCGATCGTTTTGTGTCTTAGGACATCAATGTGTTGTCACGAGCCACAGGGTTTAATTTGGATTTGTCTTTGCAAGGTTTTTCGACTCTTATTGATCCAAGTTCCCATTCACTCCCATTATTTGACTGACAGACAGCAGCGGTTGGAGTTAAAAAACATCATTTGTGTTCTACTGAAGAATAAAAGTAACCTACATCTTGGATGCGCTGGGGGTAAGCAGATAAACATCAAATTTTCATTTTTGGGTGAACTATCCCTTTAAACATCCCATACTATTTTGCCTAAATAGATTTAAAATAAAATCACTAAAACCAATCATTTAAATGCTACAAGTTAATTTAATATCATAACTTTCTAGCGTATGAAAAAATGAAAATTCATCTTGAGATTCGATAAATATTACATAATATTACATGTTTTAAAATATTGAATTTAGATGACAGTCAAGGTAATTTAAATGTAAAAGGAGGAAATGAGTATTCACAATTAAATATTCATTATCTATAAACACTAATGCAACAAAAAAATCAGCCAAGAACCAATGTATTTTACATCCCTAAAGATTGTTCACATCTAATCCTGTTTTATGTTCGTGAGATCATTTAGTTTGGGTCCTCCTCCTATATCCTATATGTGTGTGTGCCAACGGCATCAGGTCTGGCTGTGATGGATGAGGTGGATTTAGCTCCCAGCGTTATGTGGACTGAGCTTGGCTCGACTGAGCGAAAAATTGTGGGATCAGAAGAGTGGAGTATATTCTGCCAGGAGACGTTAGTCTTGATGGGAATCTTAGCTGACACAGGGACCTTGACAAAGCAAAATATAGAGTGGGCAAGTAAAGTTACTCTCACTGCATATAAAGTGGGCAACTGTGATTGTAAGAGCAGTAGATCTGGCCAGATGAAAAAAAAGAGAGCTTGTTTAAAATGCCATTGGCATGGTTTTCTCTTTCGTTTAGCAAGAAGTTTCCTATTCTTTTCAAAGTTAACTGCACCACTGCACTGAGTACAATGAAAGTGCTTTGAAAAGAGGGGGCTGCATTTGGAGGGATAACAACAAGCATAAAACAAGTCAGGAAAAAATACAATACAGGATGTCTGTGGGTAGTAGATATGAGCTTGAGTAATGATTTGTTGCTATTAAAGACACCAAAATGAGTTTTGTGGCTTGTAGTCCATGTGTGTGAGCTCTTCTAGTGCACTCTAAAACTTTGAAAAAAAAAAAATCAATTGGGAAATCAATCCAAAAATATTGATGACACATACGCACTACACAGATTTTTGTCCAATCAAATTATTTCTAGAATGAGAATGCCCCTCCCCCTATAACATCAACTAACAAGTAGCAAATTATGTTTACGTCTTGTGACATAAGCTAAAAACTACAAAATGTGTGGAATCAGTAAGTTTTTTTTTTTAAGAATTCGTACTTTTATTAAAGGGGTCATGAAATGGATTTTTTTATTATTTTATAATGTTTCCTGAGGTGCACTTATAATGTTAATATGATTTTTACATGAAATAATTGTCATAATTTATAAATAAATGGCTATTTTCTACCCTGATTTTAGTCCGATTTGAACGCTCTGTTTGAAGGGACGTGTCTTCTGTAAGACTTCAGTGTAAACACCCACTGCTGTGATTGGCTGACATCTTTGCAGTTGAAATAAGTATTACATGTTGAATCCTTTCTAATACTTTTACTATTTTATAGGTCTAAATAGCTCCACAGTATTTGGCAGATCTTTTAACATCTTACAAGCCAACTCACAATTTACAATCTTCTCAGCACGGTCTCTTAGCTGTTCCCAAAACATGGTTACATCCAAGGGTGACAGGGCCGTGCTGAGAAGTTTTTTTTTTTTTTTTTTTTTTTTTAAGAATTCATACTTTTATTAAAGGGGTCATGAAATCAATTTTTTTTAAATGATTTCATAATGTTTCCTGAGGTGCACTTATAAAGTTAATATGATTTTTACATGAAATAATTGTCATAATTTATAAATAAATGGCTATTTTCTACCCTGATTTTAGTCTGATTTGAACGCTCTGTTTGAAGGGACGTGTCTTCTGTAAGACTTCAGTGTAAACACCCACTGCTGTGATTGGCTGACATCTTTGCAGTTGAAATAAGTATTACATGTTGAATCCTTTCTAATACTTTTACTATTTTTACTATTACAGCCATCAAGATTAACAAATCGTGAAAAGTTTTGATTATTGCGTCATATTTATTAATAATAATAATAATAATAATACATTTATTTTGTATAGCGCCTTTAAAAGTTGCTTTCTCAAGGCGCTTTCCATGAAAGCTTACATAAAAGAAAAACACAACAATATAAGACAATATATTATACAAATCAAAAAGAAATAAATCACAAAGCAATACAATAAAAAAACTAATCAAATAAAAGCTTTAAAAAAAAAGCTAAAGAATTAGCATCCCTAATGTCAGTTGGGAGAGAGTTCCACAGTTTTGGAGCATACGATGAAAAGGCCCTGTCACCCTTGGACGTAACCATGTTTTGGGAACAGCTAAGAGACCGTGCTGAGAAGATCGTAAATTGTGAGTTGACTTGTAAGATGTTAAAAGATCTGCCAAATACTGTGGAGCTATTTAGACCTATTTCTATCACGAAGGTTGCAGTGATTAACATTGCATTCACATGATCAACAGACTGTGTCATCTGCTCAGTGATCTCTGCACTTTCACAAAATACTTTTACCCCACCACAACAAAGAGTGTCACTATAACGGGAGTTTTTTCAAGTGTCCAGATCAACTCGCGCTGCGTGATTGACAGCTTCAACCATTATAAAGAGAGCGTTCTTTGAAGTAAAAAGTACTAGAATTATTCATTATGAATTTAACTGTCATTATCGGTTTTAAAATGAAATATGTTACAGTTTGCGGGGTCCTTGCTGATTCCAGAACAGTTGATTCCTGACCTCTGAGCAATAGGTTTTGGGCAAAGCCACTATTGTGATTAGTTCTCAAACAGCTGCTGGTCAAATGTACAGTACAAAACATAGACTGTAAAAAAAGATGGACCTCACTCTCTTTTCCATTGTAGTAAGTGAAGCTGCCATTGTGTCAATATGGCGCTGACATCTTGAGTCTCGAGTCTGCGCATAATGAACTTGGGGCCAGAGTTTGCGCAGTAGTGAGCACGAAGTGGAGCAGCGATATCAAGGTCCCGCCCACACTCCCGCAGAATCCTGCAGAAAAAACTCATGTCGGTGTGAAATAATCAGTTCTGGAAATGTAGAAATTAAAGTTAAAGCTCCGATCTCCTCCCAAAGATTCAGAAAAAAGCCCATTGGTGCTTCAGTGACTACTTCGCTTAGAGAAGCTGTCAATCTCAGCTTCCAATCATGACGTCAAAACCTGTACTTTTATAGCATCAAATAACTAACTTAAAACAAACTTATTTAAAGAACGAACACTTTAACTAACATCAGCGTGATAAAAACTGGCTAAAATGACAGAAACCTTTGGAAATCTTTGGAAAAAAAATATTTGACATGTAATTTGACTATTTATTTTGTCTCATGTCCCATTACATTACATGGAGAGGGCGTGGTTTATGACCTATACTGCATCCAGCCACCAGGGGGTGATCGAGATGCTTTGGCTTCACTTTTCAGGACTCGTGTGGGACGCTTGGTACAAACATGCAAGTCAGTACTGACGTGACTAGGACATTCGTTAAAAATAAACTGTGATGTCACAAACAAAGGTTTTTTACAGCTTGATTATATAAATGCTTTTTATTGATGATGAGGACGTTTTAATTAATGGAACTGGCAGGATGTAATAATGATACAAAGACCTCTTATAGCACATCACATTATATCTGACATATCTCACCTTCCCCTCAGGATTTTCTATAGGGTCCCTTTAGCTAAGACAAATAGATTTAAATTTTCGTTTGTACCATGTGCCATTAATTTGCTTAATTCAAACAGGAAGAGGTCGTTTTTAAATTTTGTTTTTCTTAATGTGCTATTAATGATGTGTATTTGTCTGTCTTGTATGTGGTGTAAAAAATCTATATGCTGCAGAACAAATTGCCCCTAATGGGGACAGTAGAGTTTTTACAATACAATACAACACAAAATATGCCAAAAGACCAAAGAAAATTTGATTTCTCATGACCCCTTTAATCAAGGATGCATTAAACTGATCAAATCAGATCAAAGTCAGTAAAGAAAATGTGTCTATTTCTAATAAATGCTGTTCTTTTAAACTTTCTATTCATCAAAGAATACTGAAAACAAAATATCACAATTGCCACAAAAATAAGAAGCACCACTCTTTTCAACATAATGTATGATAATAATAATAAGAAATGTTTCTTGAGCACCTAAAAGATCAAAACTAGAGAGCTAAAACAATATTTGGATATTATAATAACAATGTCTGCACTGCCCCCATCTGGTGAAAGATGCCTAATATAACCAGGACCCGTAGTTTAACTGCTATGCTCACTTGCACCTTTTACTGGCTGTGTGGTGGATTTTAAAACCCAATTAAATTGCTTCCCATCAGCATTTTATGGCATCTTTTAGTGTTGCAGGTTACAGTGATTAATAAATGGTTTAGCACATTTTGCCCTTTATTATTCACAGTTATGATATGCAGTTCAGTGTAGAAGTGAAGTGAAGTGAAGAACATTCAGTGATTTGAATCACATACCCATAAAAGAGCTAAAAGAGAGATATGCATGTAATATACTTTCAGACAGATATTTCATGAATATAACATTGTAGCTAACTTTTATCCTTTAGTTTTTTATTTTGCACAATCGTTTTGAAAGCACATATACGTTTTTATGATTATTTTTTTTATATCCATGGTGCATTCACACAAATATTTGCTACTAGTGAATGGGTCTGGAACAAACAAAAACACAGTAATCATCTGAATCAACGAAACACACACAAAAATGGTGTAAGGATGGACCCTCTGCTGATTGGGGCATAATAAAGGGAGATGTCTTTTCTTAGAAGTTTCTCAACAGGGAAAAAGATCTAACCAGCTAAAGATAATTTAGCTATTAAAGCTGGTGTGGAATGGATTGAACCTTGTCTAAATGAGTGGAAACCCTTCATGTGGAGATATGGGCAACCGGAAATGGCTGATAGTGTTTGTAATGGTTGTTATTATTATTATTAAAACTGGCACATATCAGCTTTTTGTCCTTATTTTCTCTTTGGCTACTGAAGGAAAAAAAACACTGTCAGCTGTCAAATTTCTACTGCAGCATTCAACTAGTCTGTCTTCATTTTTTCTCCCTCATTTTTGTCACGTACAAGAGAAGGAAGATGAAGGAGCAGGGAAAGGTTGATCTTAATATCAGCCATTTTATTATTAATCTCAAAAAAGGGGGCATAAAAAAGGGTCCTTTGGAGGAGAGGCAGGAGGAAGAGTCTGTGGAGGAGCGGGAAGAAGAGGCCATGGAGGAATGGGAGGAAGAGTCCACAGCGGAGTCGGCAGAGGGAGGACCCACAGAGCAACCCAGATAAGGACTGAGGAAGACCCACAGTGGAAATGATGGAGGGAGGAGCCAGGAAGAGACCCAGATCCAAGTCATGAGGAGGAAAGCCCACAGTGAAACCAATGGAGGGAGAAGCCAGGGTGAAGCCTCTGAGGTGAGTCCGGGCGGAACCAAAGGGATTCCAATGGAGGTGGAGCCACGAGAGGTGGAGACCAGGGCTGAGCTGAAGGGCTGAAGACACAGGGATTCACTGCAGGTCTGGAGCCAATGGCTCATGGGACTGAGGTGGAAACAGGGGCTTAGAAAACCATGGTGGAGGCAGAGCAAAGCCTGGGAATGTGGAGCCCATTTGAGCCAGAGGGGTGGAGGGTTGAGGCGTACCCAGAGGCCTGGAAGGGACAAGGGACAAGCCGGATGGACGAAGGAGCCCGGCAAAGCTAATGGAATGAAGGTCCATTGTGGAAATGAGGGACTGTGGCGCTAAGGTGGATCCGGGGGGTTAACAGGCCGTAGTCGTGTTTGGAGGCCTGAGGTGGAGCCAGGAGGTCCTTACACCAAGGTGAAAAACACAGGAAACAAGGGAAAGCAAACTAAAAGTCTATGAATACAAACATAAACCTGACAATTTTGTTCCAAACCTATTTCACTCCTTTATTTTGTGGAACACAGAAGAAGATATTCTGAACCAAATGGTTACCATTGACTCACATTGTAAGAATGAACAAACTAGCAAAAAAACAAAGACATTTTTCAAAATATCTTTTTTTATGTCCCACAGAAGTTGCGCAGTCATACAGATTTGGAACAACATGAGATTGCGTAAATGAGAGAATTTTAATTTTTGGGTGGAATATCATGCTAATTTAAAAAGCTAAATGAATCATTTCTATCATTATTATTTAGTTATAGATGTATATAATTAAATATTTAAAAGGGAACCTATTATGTCCCTTTTTTTCCAAGATTTTCCAAGTAATTTAACTCTCAGGTGTCCCCAGAATGTGTCTGTGAAGTTTAAAAATACCTCACAGATCATTTATTATACTTTGTTGAAAATACCCATTTTTGAGTGCATGCAAAAATATGCTGTTTTCGTGTATGTGTCTTTAAATGTAAATGAGCTGCTGCTCTCCACCCCCTATCTATGAAAGCACTTCCTTCAACAGATACTCTGCCAAATACAAGACTGCTTGCTTTTGATTATCATCTATATCACGATGACGCTCACGGACATTGCAGTTCTTCATCATGAAAGTTTATTATCTGCATGCTTTTTAAAGCCATATCAGTTTAAACTTCTAATTTATTGTTTTCTGAGTGCACACACAGAAAGCTGGCTGTCAGATGGCACATCTTGTAAGTATTAAACTAACTCTTCTTTCATGTCTTACTGTGTTTAAACTGTCAAATACACACAAGTTTATGTAAAAAACAAAGTTCACAAACATAGTCGGTTATGTCTGTGAAAGTAAATAGCAGGGAAAGTAATCGCATGTGTATATTAGATCTGTGGCGCATTCCCTTCAAACACAAAACTAATCCACTGTGTCTTCAGACTCAGATGGCTCAGATGTCGGGAGTAAATGAAGACTGTTATGTTCACTTCACTCTTACATCCAACAACAAAACTTCAATCACAGCTGCTCCGGCATCAAGACAATGGCAGACTGTGAGCGACTCCCTCAGGGCGGAAACTATGCTAATACAGTGTAGTAACAAACTGGGTCCCCCCTGAAATCGGGTCTCCTTTAGTACCCCAAGCGATCCCATTGGTTCAGATTGCTTTTAATAGGTATTCTCTTTAGCAACTAATTATAATTCCTACAAAATCATGTTATGATAAATGCTGTTTCAACTACGTTATAATGACTGTTTATATCTGTGTTAGTTAGCTTATATACTAGCATAGCATACAGAAGCGATTAGCCTGATAGCATGGTTTACACACATTTGCACTTATCCTATATTCTCAATCATCTTTTATGTAATTATGTGTTAAATTAAGTGTTAAATGTCCAAATATGTAAGTTATAAATACAAATGTTCAGTTATTCACTTATTATTAGGCTATTTGTTAATTAACAGTTAATCAAGTGAAAGAAATTACATTCAATTGGTTTTATTATGCACTAATGTGTTTTTGCACACATTATGTAGTAAGCTATTCATACTTTAAATTAATATTATGCATATATACTTAGAATAATCATTTTCTGACAGTTTGGGGAGACCTGATTTCGAGGGAGGACCTGATTTGTCATGACAACGCAGTGTCCATCAGCAGTCATGGGCGGGGCCTGTACAATTTGACATCACATTGTACAGAAAATGAAAACACTTATTTTTTGACACTGTTTATTGGGATTAAAACAGGGGTGGGTGGATTTTTGGATCATTATAAGGTGGTTGTGTACACACTGCCAACACACATTTATGTTCAAACACTATGTAAAAGTGTATTTTTAATAGGTCCCCTTTAATGGCAATTTTTTTTATATTTTCATGATGGGTATTGTCATATTTTGATCACTTTATTTAAATAGGTGAAAGCAAAAACTTTTTTTTTTTTTTACTTTTCTGTACAAGCTGAAAAAGCTAAGCTATGAACAAATAACTGAGACCTCCATTGTTGCACATTACAGTCATAACCATTATCTATCTAAATCACATTATGAGGGCACTTGCCATTATCAAAAAGGCAGATCCTTTAGAAATGGAATCAAATGTTGATTCACTGTGTGTAATTTCCTGTAAATGTCATCGTGTTATACAGTAACAGCAAGCAAAGAGCTGTTTACAAACCTATTTTATTTCATGAGCAAACCCATGGTGCAAATGTGCAATTTTCTTCTTGATTTTAGAACAGCAGACTGCAGAAGAGCTGTACTATTTTGTTCAATAACAAACACACAGCTATGTCTTCAGTCTGCAGAGAGGAAGGAATATCACAGTACTGTTTAAACTGATAGGGTTAACAACAGGGGTGGATTTTTAAATGTACAAAATCACTTGTACCACATAGTACCTCGTTAATCTTAGCCAAAAGATGGGAGGGTCAGCATCATTCACATCGAGAGAGAGATAGAGAGAGAGAGAGAGAGAGAGAGAGAGAGAGAGAGAGAGAGAGAGAGAGAGAGAGAGAGAGAGATTCAGTGTTATCATTCAGTGTTTGTTTTTTTTCCCCCGTCGCGGTAGAGCTCCTCTACGAATCCTGGAAATTATGTTTTGAAAAGAGTAATACAGTGAACGGATACCGAAGAAAACTGTTCGACTCATGGAACTGATTCCTCTGTCGACTTATAAGGTAATATCAAAAATCTTTGTCGCGTTAAAAAGACCACAAGCAAGGCATTCAGCACATTTGGAGGTCTGAATACATTTCAGCCTACTGCATAAAAATGCATGTTTCTGCACATAATTATGTTCTCTAAATCTGTATGAGAGCAGCGCGCCGTCACCACAGTAAATACGACACGATGTGCTCGTATAATGAATTATCAATCGATTAATGATGGCATACTAGGGAAAACTAACTGTATATCGCTTTATTTAAATTAGGAATCTATTCTGAAAATATATTTTTATTTCTTTATTTTTTTGGACCATAGGAAATTTTAAACTCGTCTTTGTTTACATCATGTGCCTATTGCGAGTGCTGACTACTCAAATTGGAAACGGGTTTTCTTATTTCCCATTCAGATATCACTCATTAAGGTTATATGACGTGTTATGCGTAATTACAAACACAATTATATAACTACAAGCAAAAAAAAAAAAAAAAAGATAAATTTGAAAATATTCCTTACTTCCAATACTTTCAAATTTAAATAATATTTTAAATCACACTTCAGTCTTTATTAGGATCACAACAAACAGGCTATTCTTTCTCTTCCACAGAATTAGTCCCAGATCTCCATGTTTGCTCCATGTGTGCCTGACCAGCGGGAGACTACTGATATTTGCTACAAAATGATGGTGATATGGGTTGTTGATACTAAATGACATAACATTTATGGCTTGAAAGAAGATGGCAATGCCTCATGCAGTGAACAACATTTTTTATTTTTCCATTTGCCATTCGGGAGGTATTCTAATGAACCTAGAATCCAAGGCTGTGTAGGTGTGGATTTGTCTTTGACATCATGGGTTGTGGAGGCTCCAGGACAGATGTATTGGAGCCAAGATATATGGAGAGCTGGACCAAAGAGACAGAGTCCACTTGGCTGACCAGTACAGATACAGATATACCCCTGTCCTCCATCCAGAGCATCCCCTCAGAAAACTCTTCAGAGGTGGGCTTCCCATCAGAGAAAACCGCCAACCTTGGTGAGAATGGACTGAGATCATACTTTGAGGCATACTTCTCATTTTTGAAAAGCTTTTGAAATTTCAAAAATCTGTATTATGTCTTCATATTTAAGTAGTCAAAATTCCAGTTTAACCAGTCAAAACCTTCATATGACATCTCCTTGCCAAATGGACAGGTCAGCATTGCGAGTCTGCTGTACAATTCATTCAAGTAGGCCTCTTGTTGCCATGGCGATGGTTAAATCCCTTCAATACTTCAGTAGGACAGTATGAGCAAGGATGAACACAATAAGCACTCCTTACCTCTTTGTGCAGGAGTGTTACACTTGGTGTAGCTACAGTGATTAAATGATAATATTAAAATAAACTGAAAGCAGATTATTAAAATAGATAAACAACATGGTATTGACTATGACTACTAGAGTGATTTTTCTAGGTCTTGTTATGTTTCAAAATGTTTAGCCCTGTTAGCAAGACATCAGTATATACACCGATCAGGCATAACATTATGACCACCTTCCTAATATTGTGTTGGTTCCCCTTTTGCTGCTAAAACAGCCCTGACCCGTCGAGGCATGGACTCCACTAGACCCCTGAAGGTGTGCTGTGGTATCTGGCACCAAGATGTTAGCAGCAGATCCTTTAAGTCCTGTAAGTTGCGAGGTGGGGCCTCCATGGATCGGACTTGTTTGTTCAGCGCATCCCACAGATGCTCGATTGGATTGAGATCTGGGGAATTTGGAGGCCAAGTCAACACCTCAAACTCGTTGTGCTCCTCAAACCATTCCTGAACCATTTTTGCTTTGTGGCAGGACGCATTATCCTGCAGAAAGAGGCCACAGCCACCAAGGAAAACTGTTTCCATGAAAGGGTGTACATGGACTGCAACAGTGCTTAGGTAGGTGGTACGTGTCAAAATAAGGTTTCAAGGTACCAAGGTTTCCCAGGAGAACATTGCCCAAAGCATCATACTGCCTCCGCTGGCTTCTTCCCATAGTGCATCCTGGTGCCATGTGTTCCCCAGGTAAGCAATGCACACGCACCCAGCCATCCACGTGATGTAAAAGAAAACATGATTCTTCCATTGCTCGGTGGTCCAGTTCTGATGCTCACATGTTGGCGCTTTCGGCTGTGGACAGGGGTCAGCAATGGCATCCTGACTAGTCTGTGGCTATGTAGCCTCATACACAACAAACTGTGATGCACTGTGAATTCTGACACCTTTCTATCAGAACCAGCATTAACTTCTTGAGCAATTTGAGCTACAGTAGCTCGTCTGTTGGCTCGGTCCAGCCTTCGTTCCCCACGTGCATCAATTAGCCTTGGCCGCCCATGACCCTGATGCCGGTTCACTGACCACTGCAGATCGGGAACACCACAAAAGAGCTGCAGTTTTGGAGATGCTCTGACCCAGTTGTCTAGCCATCCTTAAGGCCTTTGCACACTGAGTCCAAATTTTTTGTATTCGTGATCCTAAAAATTCGTCACACACAGAGACCTTGCACACTGGTCCAGGCTCTGGTCATTTCTAGGCTTGATTACTGCAATGCACTTCTGGCTGGACTGCCATCATGCACAATCAAGCCTCTACAAATGATTCAGAACGCAGCAGCACGTCTCGTCTTCATCTCTCTTCACTGGCTACCACTTGCTGCTCGCATCAAATTCAAGGTGTTGACGCTTGCTTACAGATCTACCACAGGCTCAGCACCCTCCTACTTCCGCTCACTCTTACGAGTCTACACTCCTACCAGAAACCTGCGCTCATTAAAGGAGCGAAGGCTTATGGTACCATCACAGAGAGGCACGAAATCACTTTCCAGAACATTCTCATTCACTGTCCCTTGCTGGTGGAATGATCTTCCTGCCTTCATCCGGAATGCGGAATCCCTGGCAATATTCAAAAGACAGCTGAAAACCCATCTCTTCGTGAGCACTTAACCTCATCTAAAAAAAAAAAAAAAAAAAAAAAAAATCTTATTCCTATCCTTTCACTTCCTCTAATCCCTCTCTATTGTATCTTAGGATAATCTGAGCACTGCCTATAACTTGTATTATGAGCACTTCTTATCTATTTGCCTCGTCATGACGACTCGCTTGTTGTATTTCCTCACTTGTAAGTCGCTTTGGATAAAAGCGTCTGCCAAATGAATAAATGTAAATGTAAATGTAAATGTGAGTCCGATGCGTATTAATGAATCTGTTGTGAATAAATTCGCAAAACAATACACAATGGAGTCTTCAAGCAGTGAGCATGATTTATAGCCGTCCTTTCTATTCTTAAAAAGAGAGAGGAAAAAAAAGAGGAAATATTGGATCCATCCAAACCCGAGATTGCATAGAGAGGAAGGAGAGTTCCACCTCATCAAGGAGCTGAGTGATTATCCCGAGAATTTCAAAGTTTACTTCAGGATGTCTTTGCTAGCGATACTGGCACAATCAGTCTCTTTGTATTCCGCACTTTGTTTGTCATACCGTGCTACTGCTTTGTGCTGTAGATCAGTGGTTCTCAACTCCAGTCCTCGAGACCCACTGCTCTGCACATTTTGTATGTCTCTCTTATCTGACACACTCAATTCAGTTCATGCAGACTCTCCTAATGAGCTGATGATCTAAATCAGGTGTGTTAAATAAGGGATACATACAAAATGTGCAGAGCAGTGGGTCCCGAGGACTGGAGTTGAGAAACACTGCTGTAGATGACGTGGATCAACTCAGATGACATTCGGGATTTTGGCGTTCGCTTGTGCGGTGGCTCTGAATTGTCAAAACGTCTCCCAAAATGCATACCACAGATGCGAAAAACGCAGAAAATCGAACCTGGTCCGGAATTTTTTCTGACGGCCGAAAGTTCCGCAGGCAGTGTGTAAACGTGATTGACACAATGTGAGGTCGTATTTATTTTTTAACATGAAATTTTCACACGTTAAAAAATTAATACGCCCTCATGTTTACACACTGCCTCTCTACGCAATCTCGGGTTTGGATGGACCCAATATTTCCTCTTTCTTTTTACCTTTTTAAGAATAGAGAGGACGACCATAAATCATGCTCACTGCTTGAAGACTCCATTGTGTATGGTTTTGCGAATTTATTTGCAACAGACTCATTAAAGCGGAGCTCAGTAAGATTTGCGAAGCTCCCCCTACAGGTTCCTTCAGTGAATCGCACTGTCATAAATACTCCAAGTGACTACAACGCTCACCAGTGCAGTAGTTTTGCAAATACAGTACAAGAAATCTCGATGGAGGTGGGTAATTTTTGAAATTGTCTTATAAAGTCATAATATATACATTGTTTTTAAATTACCTTAAAGCATTTTGTCACTCTCGCGTGAACGTGAACATGAGGCGAGATTGTGTCGGGTCGGCGAAGCTCAACTTGCAAGTGCTGTTTTCTGGCGTAGACGTGCCAGAGGGGGTTTATGCACGCCTCAAACACACCACTACAAGTCAGTTAACCATCGTAAGGACTTAGAAAACTATTTATGAAGGTAAAAAAAGTTACTTAGTTCTGCTTTAATACGCATCGGACTCTCTGTGCATGACAAATTTTTAGGATCACGAATACAAAAAAATTTCAGGCCTTTACGCTTGCCCATTTTTCTTGCTTCCAACACATTAACTTTGAAGACAAAATGTTCACTTGCCCAATTTATCCCACCCACTAACAGCTGCCGTGATGAAGAGACAATCCGTGTTATTCACTTCACCTGTCAGTGGTCATAATGTTATGCCCGATCGGTGTATATACATTTATTTAAACTTATTTGAAAGAAAAATCTTGTTATTTTTCAGATTTTGATCAGATTAATACATTCCTGCTGAATAAAAGTATTAATTTCTTTACTTTTTTTCAAATCTTACTTATACCAAACTTTTGAATGGTTGTGTATCACTGTTTCCACAAATATATTATTCCGCCAAACTGTTTTAACAATATAAGAAATGATTTCTGAAGGATCATGTGGCACTGAAGACTGGAGTAATGATTCTGAAAATTCAGCTTTACTATCACAGGAATAAATTACATTTGAAAATATATTCAAATAGAAAACATTTCTTTTAAATTCTAATGATGGATGGATGGATATTTTATGGGTACCAGTATTTATATGTACCTCCTTCCAACTGATTGTGTAATATTTCTGGTATGATGATCACCATTACAGTGATTTTGTTAACAAAAGAATTAACTTCTATATTTCTATCTCATTTCATTAGATCTCTTTGATGATGGCTTGCCTGCTCCAGCTCAGGCATATCTGAAAGTGTGTTCTGCCATGTCTGAGGTGGGACTGAATGACATGAAAACTGGCACCACTCCTGCAATACTCTCTTCTCAAGAGCAGGAAGTGTTATCTTCTTCTGCTACCACAGTGCAGAGGAGAAGTGTGTTGCGAACTGAGGAAATTGTAAGTATTTTAATCCAAAGTAATGGTTGTATTTAGTACAATCTTCTGCACGTAGCATGTGTGAACAAGACACTGTAATATAAATCAGTGTTTCCAACCCTTTCTGTTTTATGTAGCCCTTCATCTACACCACACCTGAAATTATCGTTCATTTGATTAAAGTATAGCCTTTATTACAGCATTTGACTTTATTAAAGTAATTGACTATAAACAATTGATTATCGCA
Source organism: Chanodichthys erythropterus (assembly GCF_024489055.1). Lineage (NCBI taxonomy): Eukaryota > Metazoa > Chordata > Actinopteri > Cypriniformes > Xenocyprididae > Chanodichthys > Chanodichthys erythropterus. The sequence goes on along the minus strand of NC_090224.1, from coordinate 1,250,756 downwards.
TGAAAACAGACACGTAGTTCCGCTCACATTAATCAGACACTTGAGCTTGGCTTTCACATTTTTTGACTGTTTGGGGAACATTTTAGAGAAACTTTCTCTGAAATAAAACGTTTATATGACCTTTTGTTTAGGAAGAAATGTGATTGACACTTAAAAATAAAGGTTCTTTTTGGCATCTATGGTTCAATAAAGAACCTTTAACATCAATTGAACCTTTCTTTGGCATAAAATGTTCTTTATAGTCGAAATAATCTTCACACTAAGAAAAACATGGTTCTTTTTAAAAATTGTCCACTGAAAGGTTCATTGGGGAGAGTGTAGGTTTCATGAAATGTGTTAGCAATTGAGGGTAAACTATAATAAAATGTTAAAAAGACTGGTAATTGTCTTGTCTGATAAGCTTTAAATGCCATCTTTATTAGACCAAATGGCAGGACAACAGGATGTCCACCAAACAAGTGACCATCACTGTGACTCAAAGTATACGGCAGGTGGAAAAGAGCGGGAAGATCAAGGAGACATCGCAAACCACCTACGAGGTCATGAAACCGGCGGAAGGTCTGATGGACTCAGCACTTGACTTAGTGCCTCAATGAGGTGGATAAGCAAAAAACTCGTGAAGATGTCATGGACCAAAGAAGTAAAAAGCAGGGATGACCTAAATGAAGAAGTTCATCAGTGCTTAATCAGTGATTAACTGCTTTTATTCAAGGGTCAATGAATTGTTTGTTTCATCATTCAGTTACATTCGACTTCTTTAATAATGTCAATTTTTATGTACATCTTTCCTCTGTCATTGTCATAATGTTCTTTAATGTTTTTCATTTACTGATGCCAACAAATATAATCTTAGTAAAAGCATCTGCTGTACATACACCCAAAGCACAGGATAGATCAGGAAGAGCAATTGAGAGGTCGGCCTATTGAATGATTTTGTGAAATGTTTAAATCATTTAAAAACATAGGAACAACAAATGTTTTTAAAGAAGTTTTTCAAAGTTGATGGATTGTTTCAATGCTGATTTTGGATTTGAAAATCAGGGCTCTTTTGTACATCCCATACACTTACTACCACACTAATGTTGCCTTTTTATGACAGTTATGCTTTTTTTTTTTTTTTTTTTTTTTTTTAGGCACAAGTGCAAACATGTGTTCAAAACCTAATTACAGTTTCTGTAGCAAGCTAGCACTACTGTGAAACAGGTAAGAAGCTCTGTTCCATTATTCCAATACTGTTTGATACATCACTGCTTTACTGACTGGAAGATGCTATTTATTATTATTAAATATTTATTGTGGTAAATTGGAAGAGCATAACTTCTACTGTATTCTAACCTATTTCTGGGTGCAGTCTCAGAATTAATTGTTAACACTTTACAATACAAGGGTATATTAACATTAATGCATTAGGTAAGATACCTTACAATGAATACTATTACATATACTATTACAAGTCAAACTATTGCTGTATTCTCATCAATTTGATTTTATTTAATCATATTTTCAAAATGTATTTATTTAAATTCTTTAGAATCTGCATTAATTTGGTTAATTTTGAAAAATTTAATCAGGTAAAAAGTATGAACAGTTAAAATACGGCTAGTTGCAGAACAAGCAAGCTTCAGTTAAAATGTATGAGATTGGTTTACATTTTAAAAATGGATTTGTTAATGATAAATGTATGAATCTGGTTATTGTGTATTTAAAACATATTTGGTTTAGTTTTATTAGTAACGTTTCATAAATCTCATTCTTAATCGTTTCATTAATGTTTGACTGACAAATATGCATTACATTAGGTTTATTATATTAAAACGGTTTAATCCAAATCGTTGGAAATTTTATATGCATTTAAATTTTGAATATATTTTGGCCTAAAGTAGTTTATTCAAATTAACCTAAACTATCAATGTTATAAATTAAAGGGGTAGTTCAACAAAAAATAAAAATTATCCCATAATTTACTCACCCTCAAACCATACTGTGAGTATATTCTTCTTTCAGCTAAACACAATCTGAGTTATATTTAAAAATATCCTGGCTCTTCCAAACTTTATAATGGGAATGAATAGTACCCAAGATTTTGAAGCTCAAAAAAAAAAAAAAAACATCCATCCATCATAAAAGCAATCCATATAACTCCAGTGGGTTAATAAATGCCTTCTGAAGTGAAGTGATGTTTTTTTGTAAGAAAAATATCCATATTTAAAACTTAGTAATCTATAATCCCTGGCTTCCTGGAAATGGACGTACTTGTGTTAAAGAGAGAGTCGAGTTCTGGTGGAAGGGTGACCTTTGACCCAACATATGACGTAGCTCCTCTTATATTGAAATCCTCCAACATTTTTCTTTAAAACTTCTTGTTTTAGACTTCTAATTCGTGACCGGCATTTTGGTTTGCTTTATCCTCTGCGCTTCCATGTTCGTCACTGAGCTTATGCTACGCCATACGTCAGAACTCAACTCTCTCGTGAATGCGCGGACGACCGTTACAGGAATGATTACAGTTAAGTTATAAATATGGATATTTTTTTCTTACAAAAATGCATCGCTTCACTTAAGAAGGAAGGATGGATGGATGTGATTTTGGGTACCATTCACTCACATTATAAAGCTTGGAAGAGCCAAAATATGTTTTAATATAACTCTGATTGTGTTTGGCTGAAAGAAGAAAGTCATATATACCTAGGATGGCTTGAGGGTAAATAAATTATGGGATCATTTTCATTTTTGGGTGAACTACCCCTTTAACATTTGTTTTAAAATGCATTGTTTATTGAGCTCTAATAAATACCAAATCCATTAACTTTTGTTAATGAATTGAACCTTACTGTAAAGTATTAGCAGTTAATCTACAGAATAATGTGGTTGTCATTATATTTTTCATTTATTTTTGGGGTTAACAACATAAATAGGAATTTCATAAAGTTGAAATCAAAACCACCCACTGTAAAGGAATCTTTTGACAGTGTCCACTGAACAATCATTACAGAATTATATAGCTCTTGTTTGGATTCCATCTTTTTTTTTTTCCAAAGGAATGTTTCAAAACCTTTTATTTATTGTTTGTTTGTTTGTTTTATTGTTACCTAAAAAGTCCAAAGAATTGAGCTTAGAGTTTGCTATGCTGAGGAAAACATTTATTGACCTTTACTGCAAAGCTAGTACATATATTCATATATACATAAATATATAAAACACATACAGTACAAATGAATATATTGTTGGCAGAGCTGAGGTACAGATATTTAGTAGTCACAAAAGAGTAACGTCAAAATAAATATCACATGCAGCAGAAGAGAAACAGTGGGTGAAATCATATTCACGTAGCACTGCAGAAGTACCATCAGCCTAGTGATCATCACGTGTCCTGAAGAGTATGAATTTGTCTCTCCTCGTTATATTCAGTAAATCCTAACCTAAAACGTGGCTCCTCCCTCGCCATCCACTCATCTGCATTGAATTCTGGAAAGAAAAATGAAATCTCTCTCTTGGCTGATTCAACAGAATCTGAAAGAAAGAATAAGGCGATGTTGAATTTATATTTAGAATTGTTAAAAATTAGTCTTTATTTTATGGAGATTTAGGACAGGAATGGGCAAACTGGCTAGTCACTGGGCACATAAAACTACATTTATGATTACACTAAAATCTTAATTGTAATGTAATACATATTTAATTAATTAAAATATGTATTTATTTACCTTAATTCATTAAAAGGCATTATATTATCATCATTAGGCACACAGCAGTTAAAAATCATTACAATACAAGTCTAACCTGGCAGCAATAGAAAAAACACTTTTTATTTTCATTAAAGGGATAATTCACCCAAAAATGAAAATTTGATGTTTATCTGTTTACCCCCAGGGCATCCAAGGTGTAGGTGACTTTGTTTCTTCAAATGAATATTTTTAAGTCCAATCTTTGTGGTCTGTCAGTCGTATAACGCATGGCAGTGGTAATAAAATCTATGAAAGTAAAAAAACATGCACAGACGAATCCAAATTAAACCGTGCGGCTCGTGACAACACATTGATGTCCTAAGACACGAAACGATTGGTTTGTGCGAAAAACCGAACAGTATTTATATCGTTTTTTACTTCTAATACACCACTATGTCCAACTGCCTTGAGCGCGCGCACGACATCCGGTGCGCGAGGTGTTACGTGCTCTGGCGTAGTTTAAACATGGAGCCTGTAGTACAACAGTTGTTATACAAAAGTAAACCACTAAAAAACATGGATTTATTACATCAAAACGTTTTATTTTGTTACTTTTCATAAGGGCAGCTTTACAAATAAAAAGGACAAGTACAAAGATCTTGTTCACATATCTCAGTTGGATGTGGAAAAACCATAGGCACAGCTGACGGTTTAAGTTAGGGCTGGAAATGCGCATGACAATCGCATACGATATATCGCCTAGCCCTAGTTTAAGTCGTACGTGATCCTCTCCTGGGTATGTAAAATTACCAGGGAAAAAATGATCGCTGCAGACCCTCAACAACTTTAGTACGTTAAAGGAAGTGTTGACATCCAGCCGAAGAGCAATCAACCTTAACTTCAGGCAAGCAGGCTCAGAAGTTGGGAATAAGTGGAAAGTCATCACTCCCGAATGAGTTTGCGCGAGAGAACGTAATCTTTTAGTTTTAAGTCGGTTTGAACAATCCAGATAAGCGCAAGCAAGTATGATTTTGATTAGCTGTCGTACCTACAATGTTTGTGCACTGTGTAAACAATGAGTGACGTATACACGCGAGAGATCACTTCCGGCGTTTGCGTAAACTACGCCAGAGCGCATACACACCTCACGCACCGGATGCCGTGCGCACGCTCAAGGCAGTTGGACATAGTGGTGTTTTAGAGGTAAAAAATTATATAAATACTGTTCGGTTTCTCGCACAAACCGATCGTTTCGTGTCTTAGGACATCAATGTGTCATCACGAGCTGCAGGGTTAATTTGGATTTGTCTGTGCATGTTTTTTTACTCTCATAGATTTTGTTACCATTGCCATGCGTTATACGACTGACAGACTGCAACTATTGGAGTTAAAAATCATCATTTGTGTTCTACTGAAGAAACAAAGACACCTACATCTGAGATTCCCTGGGGGTAAGCAGATAAACATCAAATTTTCATTTTTGGGTGAACTATTCCCTTAAATAGCATACAATGTAACACAATATATAATTAAATTATTTGTTTTCTCTTTATTGATTAGCATGCATAATATCAGCATCATATGCATACATACATGCATGTCATTACAATTCAAGTCTAATCATAGCTGGTAAAACCTGAAAGCCAAAGAAAGAAAACATCTATATTTTTTACTCAATATTACTTTTAAATACTATGGTAATGCGTAAATGAGTCCTACCTGTTGTGACATTCCCTTCTCTGCCTTCTCTTATAAAATAACCCTTTTATCATAGTAAAATCTACATATCGTTCCCATCAAATGTATTGTTTAGCGAAGATTAGCGTACAGGCAGTCGATTCATTAAATGATAAGCTGTTTCCTCACAAAAGTGGTTTATTCAACGTAGCTAAGCCTCTTCTCCATTGACATCCATTTAAAAAGAAATGGCCTCTTGTCTCTTTCCCTGCATACCTCAGAGTTTGCAAGCATTATTCTTTTTTTTTTGCTAACCTTGCCTTGCCTTAAAGTGGCTTTGTTTGTGAAACAGGATTGGGCACCCCAGATCTAGTTTATTCAGCTAGTTAACTATTCGGTTCTGAAAATCTTCATCATAACAGGTCAGTGTAACTCTACCTGAACCATGAGTGGTGTTTCTGGTGTCAGTCAGACCGTACTGGCCTCGAAGGGTGTCTGGTGAAGTGAAACGAGCTCTAAACACTTTTGTTGGACCCATCATCCCCCTCCAGTGAGTGATAGCATCTTCCCTGGCAAGGATGTACGCTCTCATTGGGCCACTATTGTGGGAATAAGAGTTTGTGTAAACAGCAGGATTAAACAGAGAGCTGTGACAACCATGTCTTTGCCTAGATGGATAAACAGAATTGAATCCAAACAGAAAAGTGTGATAATTTCTTACATGACGTCAATCGTACATACAGCCAAGATGAGTACTGACTTAGCGGCAATGTCGGCACACAAATGGAATAATCAGCTGCTTATTTTTAAATTACTCTGATGTAGACTAAAATACGTGTGCTGCACTAATGTTTTATCTTCCACAGACAAAGAAATGTTCTGAGGACAGGGTGCCATGGTAACGTCGGTCTCGTCTCACTGTCCAAACAGGATCAACCGCTACATTAACAACGAGCATTGATGTCCCTCTCCACAGATCATATATCTGCATTAATTATTCCCCTCAAAAGAAAGACGGGTAGTACAGCATACAGCATCAGTAGTTTGGGGTCGATAAGAATTTTTTTATGAGAGAATTCTCTTATGTTCACCAAGGCTGCGTTATTACAGTAAAAACAGTAATATTGTGATATATTATTACAATTTAAAATAACTGTTCTCTATTTTAATATATTTTAATATGTAATTTATTCCTGTGACGGCAAAGCTGAATTTTCAGCATCATTACTCCAGTCTTCAGTGTCACATGATGCTTCAGAAGTCATTCTAATATGCTGATTTGGTGCTCAAGAAACATTTATTTTTATTATCAATGATTGTGCTGCTTAAAGAGTTCAAAAGAAAAGCATTTATTTGAAATTTATTTGAAAAAGTCTTTTATAAGAATATAAATGTGTTTATTGTCACTTGAAAGTAATAATTTCTTTTTTTTGCTTTTTGAAGAATACGGAAAGCGGAAGCACGTGCAAGATGATCATTTGTGTTTATAAAGCATATACATTTGTATTATTTTTTAGAAAATGACCAAATGTTTCACTAGATAAGACCCTTATTCCTCATCTGGTATCATTTAAAGCCCTTTGAAGCTGCACTGAAACTAATTTTGACCTTCAACGGTGGAGACCAGTGAAGTCCACTATAAGGAGAATAATCCTGGAATGTTTATCAAAAACCTAAATTTATTTTCGACTGAAGAAAGAAAGACATGAACATCTTGGACGACATGGGGGTGAGTAAATTATCAGGAAAATTTTATTTGAAAGTGAACTAATCCTTTAAGTGAAATAAAATATAAGAATACTTATTTTATATCAGCTAGTTGCCAAAGCAACATTTCCCATTTTCATTTAGTTTAACTTGATGCACTAAAATAACAAAACTAAAACTGTAATAAAAATGAATAAAAATTTTTTTTTTGATATATTAAAAAACAATACCATTTAAAAATGACAAAACAAACAAAATTACTAAAATGTTAAAAATGTTATTATATATATATATATATTATAAAATAGTGTCTTAATGATAATACTGAGAAGTAGTTTTTGTAAAGAGGCCTGGGCCAGAAATCCTCCTAACTGATGTATAGCGTTTATCAACAGAATTTGTTTGTCTGAAGTCATATGTATTTGCCACAGAGGATCAGCCACTGAATACTAAACCCAAAGATGCTGAATGCTGTGTATTTTATAAAACACGAAAGATTTGATTTTATATTTATTACTATAACTTATAATTTTAAATTAATTACTGAATACATACAAATAATTGTCCACAAACCTGTATAAATAGTCTTTAACTTTAAGTTGCATTGTAGGCACTTTTATGGTTAGTGAGAAAATGATGATAAACATTTACCTTGACATGAATTCAACCAGTCTTTGATAGAAAAATCGTCCTGTAAAATAAAAAACAGGGATGATGACAAAACAAACTGCTGACTGTTTTGATTTATCTTTTGATCAATTTATCTACTAGGAATGAACCAGCAAGGGTGATGCGGTTTATGCAGCAGATTTTTGCTGCAATCTGTTAATATGGTCTGGGCAAGCTTTTGCACAGATAATACAGACATCTGAATGCGAGGCAGCTGCTTTTCTTTGTATACAGGGTATGATAAGCTGAGACTGAGTAACATGTTCTCTCTCCACATGCTGTCTCAACATTATATCTCCAGGTTGTGTGAAGCCTTTACCATGACTCACCCTGTTTATAATCACGCACCACATAGACACCCACCCACACATGTACTTAACCATTCAATCTGTTACAAACACAGACCATTTTCATTCATGCAGTGTATTTCAGAGAAAGAAAGATCCATTTCTACCTGCATGTTCAGCATAAAACTTTTCTGAATCTTCTGTCCTCCACATCAGATCTTTCTTTCTGATTATAATGAAGTTTTCGAGAATCTTCTGATGAAGAGCCTGAAATTAAAAGAAACAAAATATTAATATGTTTCTGTGCTCCAATGGCCATCTGCACTTCTTTAAAGGATTAGTTCACTTCTGAATGAAAATTTATATCATTTATATACATTTTTATTTATTTATTTATTTTTAGAAAATGAACAATCGTTTCACTAGATAAGACCTTTATTACTTGGCTGGGATCGTGTAGTGCCCTTTGAAGCTGCACTGAAACTGCAATTTGGACCCATTGTACCCCAGTGAAGTCCACTGTATGGAGAAAAATCTTGGAATGTTTTCCTCAAAAACCTTAATTTCTTTTCAACTGAAGAAAGAGAGACTTGAACATCTTGGATGCCATGGGGGTGAGTAAATTATCAGGAAATTTTAATTCTGAAGTGAACTAATCCTTTAAACCAAAACTCATTGTTGGTGGTTAAACAATTTTATGCTAATGGAACCCTGTTGCAGTTTTGCTGTAGGCTTTTCATTTCATCTTTTCCCTCAACAAAAAGATGACAAAGGATCACAGCAAAAATTGAAAAAAAAAAAAAAATTAAATAAAAATTGAGTTAATTAAGAGTTTTAATCAACCAGAAAAAAACAAGGGTACAGGCTGAGTGATGAAAGTACATCTTAGACTAATGAAAACACAAACTTTTAATTTAGAATCCGCTGGTGTAAATTAAAGCAGTCCAGGCTTTAGTTTTCAAACCACGCTGCATGAGGAAATTGTCGCTAATTAAAGGCACCTTTATCTCTTTGAAGCAACACACAGCGGAAATTAAATCAGGCGAGACGTTGGCTTGTTTTAATAGTAAAGACAAAGTATCATGTAGCCTTAAGCCTCCACATATGAGTTACATGCCATCCATCTTTATTCATTAAAATAGTAACATTGGAGAGACAAGTGTTAGCTATCATACTTTTTTTTTTTTTTTTTTTTTTAAAGAAGGATAAATAACTATATGGGGTAAGCCAAGGATTCCCAACTTTTTGTCAGCTGAAACTCTGACCTAAATTAGTAACAAAGTTCCTCCTGAGATTTATGGATTTATTTTAAAAATGTATATAATATTTCAATAATTTTTGCATTTTAGTTAATGGTTGGTCACATGATATGCAGGTAAACATAAAATATTTCATCTTTCTGATTGTTTTATTTTTATTGTTTTTATTTTTATTGTTTTTTATTTATTTAAATCTGTATTAATCAATTCATTATGAGCTTTTGGTAAACCCCAGTTTGGGGAACCCTGGAGTAAGCTATCATGAAGGAACAGACAAATTATGGGCTTTTCAAGAAATTTAAAACAGTGAAACGGTAATGGTAAAATGATTAAAGATAACATGCAGAAATATCAAACAACCATTTGGTCAATGTATTTAAAGGGATAGTTTACCCAAAATAAAAAAAAGAAAATTCTGTTATTTACCCTCATGTCTTTTCAAAACCCAAATGACATTCCTTCTTTTGTGGAACATAAAAGAAGATATTTTGTCTTAATTGTTTTTTGTTTATAGATCACTAGAAGTCAATGGTCACCAAAACCAAAAAAAAATCTAAATATATTTTGTTATTTAGAAGAAAGTCAGTCATGTTTGGAACCACATGAGTGAGAAATTAAAGGGTTAGTTCACCCAAAAATGAAAATTCTGTCATTTATTACTCACCCTCATGCCGTTCCACACCCGTAAGACCTTCGTTAATCTTCGAAAGACTAATTAAGATATTTTTGTTGAAATCTGATGGCTGAGTGAGGCCTCCATAGGGTGCAATGACATTTCCTCTCTCAAGATCCATTAATGTTCTAAAAACATATTTAAATCAGTTCATGTGAGTACAGTGGTTCAATATTAATATTATAAAGTGACGAGAATATTTTGATGCGCCAAAAAAACAAAATAACGACTTATTTAGTGATGGCCGATTTCAAAACACTGCTTCAGGAAGCTTCAGAGCACAGATGAATCAGTGTATCGAATCATGATTCGGATCGTGTGTCAAACTGCCAAACTGCTGAAATCACGTAACTTTGGAGCTCCGAACAGCAGATTCGACACGCTGATTCATTATGCTCTGAAGCTTCACGAAGCGTTGTTTTGAAATCGGCCATCACTAAATAAGTCTTTATTTTGTTTTTTTGGCGCTCCAAAAATATTCTCGTTGCTTTATAATATTAATATTGAACCATTGTACTCACATGAACTGATTTAAATATGTTTTTAGTACCTTTTATGGATCTTGAGAGAGGAAGTGTCCATTGCTCCCTATGCAGGCCACACGGAGTCATCGGATTTCAACAAAAATATCTTAATTTGTGTTCTGAAGATTAACGAAGGTCTTACGGGTGTGAAACGACATGAAGGTAAGTAATAAATGACAGAATTTTCATTTTTGGGTGAACTAACCCTTTAATGACAATGACGGCATTTTCATTACCACAAACTCAGCAAAAAAAAGAAACGTTCTCTCATATTCAACTGCTTTTTTTTTAAACAAATTTTTTAACATGTAAATATCTGTATGAACATAAAAAGATCAACATCTGAGACATAAACTGAACACGTTTCACAGACATGAACAAAGTTTCAATATAAAAAGTAGCAGTCAGTATTTGGTGTGTCCACCAGCTGCTTTAAGTGCTACAGTAAATCTCATCCTCACGGATTGCAGCAGATTTGCCAGTTCTTACTCTTGAGATGTTACCCCACTCGTCCACCAAGGCACTTCTTGAACATGTCTGGGGCGAACATATGGTTTCGTGTGATTTGGCACTGCAAAGATGATCAGTTGTCCTTCTTGTCTCCCTATAGCAGTGTCTTAGGTGTCTTACATTACGGGAGTCATTCTACAAAATGGGTGCCATTTCCACTTTGCATTTTTTTAAACAAACCTACAACTTGAAATATATGTTAATCCTCCAAAAAACATATTTTCCCACCTCAGGCACAAAATTTTCTTTATTAATATTATACTTTTCATTCAGTCAAGGAAGCTATTCTTGTACCACCCCGTCACGAACAATATGTATGCCATTGGAGTAGTAAAACAAGAAATAGATTTTTAAAATCTAATGTTTTCCTAATAGTAAAATGTCCCTGTTTTGGAAACCATCAATAGAAAGTCTGTAATTTTAGATTTTTAATCTTTAAATATGAATACGAAATATGAAATACGTTTCAATGGCCTCATTGTTTGTACTGAAAAAATGAATTCACTTAAAAAATACAAATAAAGTTACATTTATCTGATTAGTCCACACAACAAGAACATCATTCAACATTAATTTATGTAATATTTAATTTTCTTTCCATAAACTTTTAACAAAATGTCCCTGTGACAGGGTGGTAACTGATGTGTTGGGGTGGTTCACTGTGACAGTGTGGTATGGACAAAGTGTTTCTCTATATGATCTGCTGGTTTTAAACTTTAAAAACTGAGGGAGGGGGAGACATTCAAATTGAGTAAAAAGTGTGTGAGTAATATAGTGAGTGAGTGGGTGAGTGAACCAAACAGTGTTGCCATGTCTGCGTTTTTTTCTGCAGAATTGGGCTACTTTTACACTGTTGCCGCAGGTTGTTTTTCATGTCCACGGGTTGAAGCGAGCCCAAATAACATGATATTTAGCCATTGGAATGTACATTTTACCAAGGGAATCCTGCCAAAAAAAAAAAAAAAACGCTTTCCCCACCAGAATGTTATCGGGGGACATTTTGGGATGAAATTTACCACCCCGTCATCTCCCATGTGGTCAAGTCTCTCACCTAGCATACATGCATTCAATCTGAAATATAATTTTCTTTGTATTAATAATGTAAATAATGTAATAATGTAGTGTAATGTAATGTTTTCCCCATCTATTTTGCGTGACGGGGTGGTAGGTTTGAGCTTGACGGGCCCTGCCTAACATGAAAAAGCAACAAATAAACAATGTAAAAAAAAAATGTACATAGTTGCCAGCTTCTGTTCTTGGTGGCTATAAGGCTCAAATGATGTCACTTCAGCTTTGCGATGTCATTTAAAGGAACAGTGCATTATTTATAGATAAAACAAGTTAGTGTGACGGGGTGGTAAGTCAAATCGAGGGACGTGCACAAATCATAAAATATTTACAAAAAAAAAAGTTTATTGTAAATAAATATATCTTATGTAAACAGGGACACACATATAATCCTGAAAATAGCATATGTTTGGAAAAAAATATAACTTATTTGGTGATATTTTAGATATTTCACACGGACATGTGAAATTGGCTATGTAATAATGAAAAATTATTAAAAATAGCATGCTAATCTTCAAAAAAAGCATTTTATCATATATCATGTTAAAAATAACACTTGAATTAATAACTTTCAGCTTTGGAAACAGACTTTGGGACATTTTTTGTGCCTTATGCATCTGATCAAACGTTGCGGACCCAAATGGCACCTGTTTCGTAGAATAACTTATGGACATTGCAGTTTTTTCCTATTTTTCCTGGTGAGTCAGTAGAAACTGTTCCACAGGTGAATGTGCAAAAATTGTTTATGGTTCATTCAATAAGTATGAAAGGCATTGTTTAAACCCTTTCCAACAAAGATATTTGAAGCGTATTTGAATTCTACAAAATTATCTTTAATCCTGGAACAGGGACGTTTCTTTCTCTGTTTTTCCCCCTGAGTTTAGTTTGTTGCCATTGAATTTTTCATTAATTATTTATAATCAGACAGCTGTCCATTAGAACAGGTGTAATGTCATCATCTCACCTCCAGAATGAGCGGATGGGCCACAGCATCTGGTTTGACGACCGCGAGGGTGAGCTGCAGTGCCTTCACACACCGCATGCCTTCAATTTCCTGATTTCACTTCTACTTAAAGGCATTAATGGACTTGTATCTTCCCTTTTGTCTACGGATCGACCAGATGAATATTTATACGTTAACCAGCAGATCAAACACGAATGGTCGTGAACATTTCACAGCACAGACCAATAATGCGTGGTACAACAAGATAAATAAACTGATACAATGTACGCGATCCACCAAAATAAACGTTCGGTAGATAAGTTGGTGGTTAAATCAGTTTTCAAACTGAATACAGCTCGAAAAACTGCTTAATTTATAAACTGTACGTGCTCCGTGCTGTGGGTTGTATGGGCGCCGCCATCTTGCCCGGTAGTAAACAAAGGAAGTAACAGAGCGCGCAGCAAGCTCTCGTGAAAATTCTACCAACTCTGTCTGATATTAACATGCTTTGTTGTCAATAAATTTAGCCTACAAATAACCAACACAATAGCTAATATTCGATTTTTTTAAACAAAATAAACAGTACCTCGAATAATATAATATGCTTGTTTAAAGACATCTTAATATAAAAAGCATGGTTCAATTCCAAGAAATATTGGGATCTCAAAAAAGCTCTAAGAGTAAATTGTTAAATTATACATTGTTTCAGCAGTTAAAAACCAAATTCGGGTCACTTTTCATACAGCTGATACTTTTTTTTTTTTTTCATTCAAAGAGGAATAGCTGAAGATCAAATAATGTTGAAAGTAACTTGTGTGCCCTTTTATGTTTAAAAAAGTTTGTCTTTGTATGTGCAGGATCTGACATCAAGTTTTTTAGACAATACTGAATGATGCATTAAATCCATTTGATGACAACTGTTGTGAATTATTTTCTTAACACTGATGTGGCTACACCACATATATTACTTTTTATTGTCACATGTCACAGCTCCTGCAGTAAATAGACCTTAATGTAGAGTCCTTGGTTTTCACAAGGACTTTAGATTATCTTATTATCTTTTGTTCATTTGTCAGTCGGTGTAATTATGCAATTTTTGACCTAGTTACCCCAACTTTACCCTGACCACCACCATGGCTCACACGTTCATTCAGTGGCCCTTTTTTTTTTAATGAGTTTGCTAACACCAGTTGAACCAACACATCCCATTTTATCACCCTGTCTGTTTCATGTAGGTCTTTTAAGGAGTGACAGGATGGGGTCAGAGGTGCATTTCCTGCCATATGACCATTTGGTCTGCTGTTCAATAATACCTAGCCTTCAGTTACTAAAATTGAAGCCTACTTGTGATTGGAAAAATGCATGTGAAAGAGTCCAAAAGCTAGTCAGAGTTTTATTTATATATATATATATATAATATATATATATATATACACTGCCCTCCAAAAAATTGGAAACACCCCTGGAAAAGTGTGCTTTTGGACGATATCAGCATGAATCCTTATCATTTTTTGGTGCAAATACATTAAAGTAACTTGACATTACCATTGATCATAATCATTTTCATTTTGATTACATAATAATGGCAATATATACATGTCAAAGTCAGACATGCCCTTTTGCCAGCTGTGATGCCTGGTTACTGGTTTAAACTTATTTTTGGGTCGGCACACCTTAATAGCTTCAACAAGTGATTGCCAATTAAGTTTAGAATACAATGAACCAATTAGAACCCAGTTTAGGTCAGATAGCTGCTAATGGTGGATATTTTGATGAATCGAAAACTGTTTATGTAATAAAATATGTTTTCATAGTTTGTGTTGTCCCTTATCGGTGCAAAATTATCACAATTTAAAAAGGATTCATGCCAATATTGTCCAAAACCCCGCTTTTCTGGGGCGTTTCCAAACTTTTGGAGGGCAGTGTTTACATTACTTCACAGCAAGTCACATACTGAGTCAGAAATGTTTCTCACAGGAAACGTAAATTAACATCATACAAAATTTCTTCAAAGAATCATTTTGAGCATCTTTGTGGGACAGGGAATAAGCTGTTTACTTCTCAATTGCTAGCACCTGTTTTGACATCTACTGACATGCAAGTGTCCTTTGACCTTTTCTATTCCCATGCTTCACAGAGCAGCACCAGACTCCCACAGACAGCTGTGTCAACCTCAGCCGGAGCAACTGTCATACCTAAGGAAGGACAACGCTTTTAAAACTGAAGAATTATGGTGTGCCTTGGTGTGTATTGATGTCTTTCACATTAGACAAGATGCACTACCCTGAAATCACATGTATTATAAAACAATGCAATTCTGTCATCATTTACCCACATTCATCATATTCCAAAATTACTTTCTTCCGTAGAACAGTACATTCTACTTATTTAAATAAGTGTTTTGTCCTTGCAATAAAAAAATCAGTGCAATTCAAAACAACATTGGAGCCTTATTGATTCTTTATTGTATACAAAAAAACAGACCTTATAAAGTGCTGAAGAACAGAGGTTTGAATTAAAACATGAACGAACATTGTGATATTTCTTTTAATAAACTGTATTATTATTGTCATTATTACTTTACATTCTACTGTACAGTAGTAATATATTTCTCTGAAAAAATTCTTCAGTTAAACCAAACTAAGTTATCCTACACAGGACTAAGAATGAGCCTTCATCTGTCAAAAAACCTCTCGAGTAAGTGAATTATTTGTCACCAGTAGTAATGTGTGTTCATACTGTAAAAACTGTGGTTAAATGTTTAATAAGCTCCATTCAATATCATTGATTCTCTAATTAGAGCAGAATTATAACCCAAAAGGATTATGGCTAGCTACTGGTTATCTATGCTTCAAGTCCTGTGCTGTGCATCTGTGTCCTGGGAATCAGCTGTTTAAATTGCACTGCCTGAAAAATTAGATGTCAGCCTCCGGAAAAAGAGAGAGCTATATAACCTCTTAGAATAAACTTGGATGCTGCTGGCCAAATGCTAGTGACAGAGAGGAACAAAGTTATTAGCACTGTGGGGCCCATTTTGACTGCCAGTATTAAAAATAAATCGAGCGGTCGGATTTGGAGCTTACGTTCTCCTCAAACACTGAGCATTCTCTCACTCTCTCATTCTCTTTTTTCCCGTTGACCCAATTGAACACTAGCTTTGTATTGTTTCCGTAGTGCATTATAGACACACCCTTACAATTGTTTCACAGCTTCCATTGGATTAGCTATTGAAAATGACAACCAAACATGGTGGATTTTTTTCAGTTTTTATATATTTTTAAAATGTAATCAAACCCAAAGTTCATTTAAACAGTAAAACGTTTAGGATTATGGGAAATTACAACAGATTCATAGCTTTAGAAGCAAAAACATCTTCACTGACAGGTGTATAAGGACCTGACGGCACATGTTGTAATCCTCAGTAATGATGAAGATGGAAATGTCTAATTTGTTACTGTCATGTGCAGCCACAGGAAACAGTAATTGTTGAGCATGCATGGTGCTATTCCTGAGAAGAGCAATGCTGCTGGCTATTTGTGGTGGTTTAATGCTGTTAAAAGGGTGCAGAGTGTTGGGTTTCAGAGTAAGCCTCATCTCTGGCCCGAGGTCTCTGTGAATAGGGCTGGGTCTCCTGTTGCCTGCGCTTCTTTTAGAACACAGGTGCTGACTTCAGGGGTACTGGCATGCTTGTTGCAGGGGAAAATGTACCCAGACCTCTCCCATTTCCTCCATAGAACTAGGTCGGGTTCACTACATGGCTGGCTCAGCCTTAAAATCATGTGGTCATCAAGCATCATATAATGTGTAAGACTGAATTGTTAGTTTTATATAGTAATGTAAATAGGTATACTACCACTACTTAATATAGTTTTATAACATATATATGCTCAATTATCATCACTTTTGATAGAGGTGACGTTCAGTGGGTATATATATGCTTGTGTGTGTGTGTGACCCTGGACCACAAAACCAATCATAAGTCACACAGTATATTTGTAGCAATAGCCAACAATACATTGTATGAGTCAAAATTATTTTATTAATTTTATTTTATGCCAAAAATCATTAGAAAATTAAGTAAAGATCATGTTCCATGAAGATATATTGTAAATTTCCTAGTGTAAATATATCAAAAATTAATTTTTGTGAGTGGATATGCATTGCTAAGGACTTCATTTGGACAACTTTAAAGGTGATTTTCTCAATATTTTGATTTTTTTGCACCCTCAGATTGCAGATTTTCAAATAGTTGTATCTCGGCCAAATATTGTCCTATCATAACAAACCATACATCAATTAAAAGCTTATTTATTCAGCTTTCAGATTTATAAATGCATAATGATGTATAAATCTCAATTTCAAAACACTTTGACTCTTACTACTGGTTTTGTGGTCCAGGGTCACACACACACACACATTTTATATATATATATATATATATATATATATATATATATATATATATATATATATATATATATATATATATATATATATATATATATATATATATATATATATATATATATAATGTTTTCAACATTGATAATAATCAGAAATGTTTCTCGAGCAGCAAATCAGCATATTAGAATAATTTCTGAAGGATCATGTGACACTGAAGACTGGAGTAATGATGCTGAAAATTCAGCTTTGACATCACAAAAATAAATAAAAAATATTATTGAAAATTTTGTTTTAAATTGTAATAATATTCACAATTATTACATAAATATAAATTAATATTTCATAAATAAATTATTTAAATCATCTCGCTAGATAACATGATCATTATTAATACATAATTCATGTTTTCAACAGCATTTTTCATCTAAATTGTTATTTGTGAAAATTGTTTTAAGTTAGAAATATTCAGTAGGTACATTAGGCATATATATTTATATGTGTTTAATATTTAATATGTGTTTAATAATATATATATATATATATATATATATATATATATATATATATATATATATATATATATATATAGTACCAGTCAAAAGTTTGGAAACATTACAATTTTTAAATGTTTTTGAAATAAGTCTCATATGCTCATCAAGGCTGCATTTATTGACCAAAAATACAGAAAAAAAAAAAAACAGTAATATTGTGAAATATTATTACAATTTAAAATAACAGTTATCTATTTGAATATACTTTGAAATATAATTTATTTCTGTGATGCAAGGCTTGATTTTCAGCATCATTACTCCAGTCTTCAGTGTCACATGATCCTTCAGAAATCATTCTAAAATGCAGATTTATTATGAATGTTGGAAACAGTTGTGCTGCTTTAAAAAAATTTGGGATTTATTGATGAATAAAAGTTTAAATAGAACAGCATTTATACAAAATTGATTTTTTTTTTAGATAATATAAATCTTTACTATCATTTTTTATCAATTTAACACATCCTTGCTGAATAAAAGTATTAATTTCTTTCTAAAAAAGAAAGAAAAAAAATTACTCACCCCAAACTTTTGAACGGTAGTGTATATTATTACTAAAGATCTTTATTTTAAATAAATTCTGTTCTTTTTTAACGTTTTATTCATCAAAGAATCCTGAAAAAAGTATCACAGGTTATAAAAAATATTAAGCAGTAAAACTGTTTCCAACATTCATAATAAATCAGAATATTAGAATGATCTCTGAAGGAGTAATGATGATGAAAATCAGCATTTCATCACAAAAATAAGTATACTAAAATAGAAAAAAAAAAAAAAAAAAAAAAAAAAAAAAAATATATATATATATATATATATATATATATATATATATATATATATATATACAGTACAGTCCAAAAGTTTGGAACCACTAAGATTTTTTATGTTTTAAAAGAAGTTTCGTCTGCTCACCAAGGCTACATTTATTTAATTAAAAATACAGTGAAAAAAGTAACATTTTGAAATATTATTACAATTTAAAATAACTGTTTTCTATTTGAATATATTTGACAAAGTAATTTATTCCTGTAATGTCAAAGCTGAATTTTCAGCATCATTACTCCAGTCTTCAGTGTCACATGATCCTTCAGAAATCATTCTAATATGCTGATTTGCTGCTCAATAAACATTTAATGTGTACAATTGTACAAAATATTTGTGTACAATATTTTTTTTCAGGATTATTTGATGAATAGAAAGTTCAAAAGAACAGTGTTTATCTGAAATCTAATCTTTTGTAACATTATAAATGTCTTTACTGCCACTTTTGATCGATTTAATGCATCCTTGCTGAATAAAAGTATTCATTTCTTTAATTTCTTTAAAAAAAAAAAAAAAAAAAAAAAATTCTTACTGACCCCAAACTTTTGAACGGTAGTGTATAATGCTACAGAAGCTTTGTATTTCAGATAAATGCTGTTCTTTTGAACTTTCTATTCATCAAGGAATCGTGAAAAAAAAGTACACAACTGTTTTCAATCATAAATGTTTCTTGAGCAGCAGATCAGCATATTAGAATGAAGGATTTCTGAAGGATCATGTGACACTGAAGACTGGAGTAATGATGCTGAAAATTCAGCTTTGCATCACAGGAATAAATTACTTTGTCAAATATATTTAAATAGTACACAGTTATTTTAAATTGTAATAATATTTCACAATATTACTGTTTTTACTGTATTTTTTATTAAATAAATGTAGCCTTGGTGAGCAGACGAAACTTCTTTTAAAAACATTAAAAATCTTAGTGGTTCCAAACTTTTGGACTGTACTGTATATATATATATATATATATATATATATATATATATATATATATATATATATATATATATATATATATATATATATATAGTAAAGGCAGTAAAGACTAAACTGAAGCATCTTGAACACAAATCATTCAAGCCTTGAGCCTAAAGCCCGCTGGCTTACCAAATCCCAGACAGTAGTCACACTAGCTTGTTTCAGCTGTGACTACTAACCCACTTCTGTACAGAAGTCACTCGCCCACAGTTGTTTCCAGGTTTCCCTTCTCTCTCCCTAAAGGAGCCATTGAAATTCGGTGTAAAAAGGGGAGCAGTGGGTGTAGGGTGTCTCGAGGCGAGTGCGAACAGCTGAGAGGTGTGATTTCACAGGCTCGCTCTCCGCTGTCATGGCCCTGATTGGGTTGGACAGCAGGCATAGGAGAGGCCCTGGCTTCTAAAGGACACCAACAGGTGGGGGACCGCAGGGGCAGAGGGGGGAGTATAAGGGAGGCCGAGCGCTTGAAAAGGCCGGGAGCATGTGGCCATGTCTGGGCAGAATCCACCGGTCATGCAAAGAGGACGATACATTGTAGCACTCAGCAGAAGAGGAAAGATGGGAACAGAAAGGTGTGGGGAGAGTTTTCATTTATTGGTAGATTGGGTTAACTAGTCAAGGAGTGCTTTTTAGTTTTTTTGCATAATGTTAAAAAATGGTACTTTTTATATATTTGGAAAAAAAAATTCTCATTCTTTAATTAGCGAAGCAGTCGAGATTAAATATCTTCAAATTATTTCAGATTTAATGAGAGCAGCCAAACACTTGTTCCTTCCATGTCTGGGATGAACAACCTGCAATTTATCAGAATCAAAAGGATGTCTTCTTTGAAATGTTTTATTTCTTTCTTAGCAGATATGAATGAAGATATATATGTATATTATATATAGCTCCATTTTGATTTGGACTGAGATGCTGGGTGACATCTCTCTGTTTTATGAGGCAGCAAATGGAAGATTTTACACCTCTGCCACTGGAAATGGTGCTGTTAAAGGAAATGGAGGTATGAGATGGTTACTGGGTTTTCACCTGAGGTGTCATAGTGCCTCTTTGATCTACTGTAAATCAAGTCCAACATCAAGGAGAAAAAAAAGGAGCAGTTTGTGCATACTGGACTTGCGACATGGCAGAATGAGGAACCATCTGGTCTATTTAAATGTGAGAAAGATGTTCGAGTGCTAGATGTGCTAGTCCTCTTCTGCTTGGCTGGCTTTCCTCCTTATACTTCCTTGTCTACAGATACGTGTCAACATAAAGAATGATTATGGAAAGAATATCTACATACAGGTAAATGAGCTTATTATTATACAGTGTGCCATTTTTTGTTTGCTTGCTTTAGTGAAGGACAAATGTTCTTGAAAATTGCTTTTTTATCATTCTGGCCAATATTTTAAACATTTTGCTGTTACTTTTTATATAATTTAATGTAGTTATGAAGCAGAGAAAAATACGAATTGCTAAAATAAATACAAAGCTGTAATATTATCAACTCTCTGTATGACCATTGCATTTTTCCTGACAGCTTTGTCTATTGTTTAAGGGAGACTGAAATTTGCCCCTTGTGAAGACATGCTTCCTTATATGCCCATATGAATACTCAAGTTATGGAATGTAAGGAAGTGTGTGGTTTCAGGGGGAATCTATCATCCTGCAAATAAAGCACATTGTGATGGATAAAAACTGATAAATTAAACATAAATACAGTTTTTGAGCAGTTTTAACTCGAAGTTGACATACATGTGTGATTTTGTATTCTGAGATGTATACTTCATTTGAGCTGCATTATTCATGTACATAGAGTTGATCAGGTGGTAAAGCTGTTGCTTCTGTGAGTTGGCTGGCCGCAGGCCTCCACTGCTCCACACCCTGATCATCTCTCACTGACCCGTAGCTACTGAAGATCAGGGCAGATTGACAGAGTACAGCTGACCCTTACTTCACTAATCCATATGAGAGCTATACAAACCTTATGGGGTTTCCTAAAGAAGACACTAGAGGCTGAATTCTTTCCTCAGCTTTCAGCACATTAAATAAAAAGATAGTAATTAACAATGCTAAACTCATGTTCATCAATTCAATAGCGCAGGAAATAAAAATCTTATTGAAGAAACAATTTGTAAATGAGGCAATCTGTTGCCAATTTGATTCCGTTTTATTTTTAGAGTATTTAAGTTTTTTTTTCTTTGTCTTCTCAACAGGTAAGCAACAAGAAGGATTTGCTCAACATTGTCAACATAAGCTCCGTTCTCTCTTCCTGAAGCAGCACGCCTTGCTGTGGCTGGTCAAATGGAACCAAGTCAGGTGTTTCTGCGAGGTTTGGTCCCCTTCAACCAGCTACTGCGTCGTGAATACAGCCAACCAATGATTATAAGAGAGTTATTCAGTAAAGTGTGCTTTTTTTGTAACTTAAAATGTACGAACCTTTTTTAAAAATAAATAAATATAATTCAATAAACTATTTTACTTTTGCAATGTTGTGTTCATTTTCTCCTTTCTTAATAGAATTTTTTTTTTTTTCATTCAATAATGAATATTCAATCATACTGAATGTGAACTTGCAGATCTTGCAGATAATATTAATGAAATAAAAGACAACTTAAGTGACTGTTTCTTAACACGTTTAGGTTTAAAAGTGCACTTTTTTAATAATGTCAAATTAAAGTTTTTCTTTAGTCCTACATTTTAAATCTTTATGTTTTAAATCATATTTTAAATCATTGTTTTAATCTGATACTCACGTTTCAGTAAGCGTACAATATGTTATGGACTTCTCTAGGTTATTGATTTTTTGCTTATTCTTTATCTTTAGGGTTGTGGATAATAGCAGGCAGCTACTATGACAACATGAACACTTCACAGGTATTATTGTACAGATGCCCATTTGCTCGCCTTTTCTCAGGGGAACACAAATGACGTAACTTACTACGCATTATAACGTAGGATATATCATATTGTGTCATGCCGTAGCATAGAAAGTCATGGCATTGTGTACTGGTGGCTACACCATACAATAACACCATAACCATCGTATCTCTGCAAGGCCTATGCAATAATTTCAACAATAACATAAAAATCTGGATTTAGTAAACACCACTTATAGGTTAAAGGTGCTAAAGAGGATGTTTTGTTTTATACATTTTTGCAATATTACTTGAAACTGTCTTTACTAACTGATAAAAGACTATTTATTAGGTGCACTGAAAGGAATAATATTAATATACATCATCTGTGCACGAGGTAGAGCCTTAAAAACATCAGCCAATCGTTTACGTGATCATCGCGTAAACGATTGGCCCTCTGGCTTGTCAATCACTGCCGTGACATTCCTTGTGAGAGACGAGCGCAGCTGCGCGCTCCAGTAACTTTCCACACTCCACAGGCGCCGCATGCAATGTTTTTGTCTGGAGACAGGAGTAACAACTGCAGATTATGAGTTACCTGCGGTGAGTCCAACATAATGAATCCACGAACACGATACAGTGAATGCCGGTGGTAAACACTCGTGTTCCAATACTCGTGCACGAGTTTTGGGAGGCGTTCCCTCGAAACGAGCTGTGAAGAACGAGGGTTGTTCTTACGTATGCGCTCATTTCAAAAACTCAGTAACAGTCTTTGGTTTCTCAGTCGACGAAAAGATCCTCTTTAGCACCTTTAAGTAACTCAGAGTACTTCAACAGAACTTTAATGAAACAGAAATACTGTACACACTGCAATTTTAATTGTTTACTTTTAAATCAATTGAACAAAGAAATTTAATATATAAAAATATTCCAAGCATTCTCTTTGATACGTTTTAGGTGAGTAATCAAACAGGAAGTTGTCTGTGGATGTACACAGCTTCCCCATCAGTCCCACATACTAAACACTGCTCAAGCACATCAAGACTGTTGACAGACAGTGTCTGGCTGGGCAGCATATGAGTCGCCTCCAGTCTACTTTTGCTGGAGTCCCCAGCAAGCCAGGCACTGACCACAGAGTCATTCTCCCCTGCCTGCGGAACAGCACTATGCGAGATGACCCGGCTGTTCCAGCCCCCTGGAAAAAATACAATAAAATAAGTAAATAAGCAGTAAAAAATAAAGTTTCTGTGTACCAGATAAAAATTAAGAACAAAACCTTTATAGTCGTACTACAGCCTATATGTTCATAGCAACCTGTTCAGCATTGCTTCTTGTGCAACATAAGTGAAATTCAAATTGTAATAAAATTGTGCAGCAAACAATCCTTCAATAGGATTGAATCCAAGAAAGTTCATGATATAGATGTGTACAATAGGAAATAAAGTAAAAAGCAACAAAAGATACACAAACAGCTTTGCTGTATGTGAAGTCTTATGCGTCCAGGGCAATAGGTGTCAGTACAGAGTCCAAAACCACTGGTAATATTGGCAAAAGAGCCAGCAAAACATGAACAAAAACATATTGAGTGCATCTTTAAAAATAATTTTTTTTACCTTTACAAAAAAAAAAAACTGGTTCACCAAAAGCAAAAATTATTTTGATTCCAATAGCATGGGCCTGCTTCCACTTTTAAGATGTGTTTTCAGTGACCTACTCACAAACAGTCAGCCGAGATGCCGGGTATTAACATGCATGTAAAATGCATCTCCCGTGATCACTTGTGATCAGATTTCACCAAGAAAAAAAAGGAGGCAAATGAAAAGGATAAAGAGAGCTTAAATGATTGTTTTTTTAAATATTCAACTTTCTTTAGTGTGTAATGTTGCGGTTTGAGCTTGAAAAAGGTCTGTGAAGTTCCAAAGCACAAAGTCACTCTAAAGGAAGTTATTCTCTATATCAGTGCGCACTGTTTCTGAACTCCCTGAAATGCCTCCATTGTAGTCTTGAGTTTTCTTCTGGGAGCAAATGCGTCATAATATTAATATAACATTTCCGCCACATGCTCTAAATAGTAGACCTATAACAGCAATTTAGTTTTGCAGTGTAAATGCAACCTGCATTCCAAATCAGACAGTAATCCGATTTACACAAATATTTAAGATAAAAATCAGATAGGTAGATCTTTTATTATTATTATTATTGTAGATGTGAAAGAGTGTTTGTCTTACTCTGGGAGACGACTTCAGGATCAGACATGAGCACGCTCCTACAGTGTAGCAGAGACCCATCCTCTGAGCATGTAAACAAGTGATTGGGGTTTGATGGATGAAAATGTACTTCCCACACTGAAGAAAACAGAAAACCGATCAGAATCACTGCCAATGTTGTCGATTTTTTTTTTTAGGTTTATGACATTGAAGCCCAAAGTATACTCTTTTTTCTTTTTTTTTCATACGTGCACATACTCATTATGACAACCTGCACTGCCAGTGCCTGGGCAATCTCTCGCCATGCATCTTTATAATCTTTAGGCTAAAATTGTACAAATGCAGGTACTTTCTGACCTCCTCGCACAATCTCTCATCCAAACAGCCTGAGCCATTCGTTGTTGTAGCTTGCATGTGTTTCTGTCTTTTCCGTTTATTCAGTTTTTTCCAATTAGTGCAAAAAGAAATCAACGTACGTGTGTCAATACTGTGCTGAAGACGAAATTCATGTCACACGTACCCTAGTGAAGTGAAGTATTCTTTGGGATTTAAGCTTTGACATCTTCAAATATTGAAGGACAATTTCACAAATACAAGATGACACAGTCCATTTTCTTTGGTCTTCATTAATGATACGAATTCCTTGCAAATTTCAACTTTTAAACTTGCTAAGACCAAACTGAACTCATGAATAAGATCATTCCTACATTAATATCTTATAACGTTTTTTTAATGCCTAGTTTGTATGTTTACAGAACTCAAGTATATTTATTTTTTAAAAGTTAAATAATTCAAAGGGTACTGACTTTCTGCTGAATGGGCCTCTATGAGAGAGAATGGTGTATTGCCCTGTCTCACATCCCAGATACACAGCATCCCATCCTGCCCTCCTGTGGCCACTATGTGCTGCTGGTTTGGGTGTTTATCCACACAGTGCAAGGGCACTCTGTCCCCGGTGCTGCATGAACAGAAAATATTTGAAACAGAATAAGATAATAGAAAAGAGAGCAACTTACGGTCCAACTTTTAGATGTTCTAGAATAAATACAGATAAATTGTGCCACTTATTGATATCGAGATGACTGACACGAAATGCTGGCAAATAAGCTTGGGCAATTTCTTATCTTAAGAAGTTAAAACATTGCCAGAAAAAATCTGTATCAATGCTGTGTTTATTGTAAAACGTAATGCAGCAATTTGTGAAAGTGGCTAATGAGTGGCTTTTTTTTTTTTGACAACTTGGAAATTAATGAAAATGTCTCATTGGTCCTAAAAATAGGCATTTTCTTCTTGCAAAATATTTCTTTTTGTACTATGATTTTGATGTGAATGGATGTTTTCCCGAAATTCAAATGAATACAGTTTTATTCAAAGAATAATATTAATATGGTTCTTTAATCTAGTATGAGCAAATCATACAGAGAGAGAATTTGTGCAGGACTGTCGCTCTGCTGTCTGAAGTCCCACATCTTCAGTTGACCGATGGAGTTAACAGTGAGTACTTCAGTCGTCCTTAGAAATGTCACAGCATGAATCGTACTGCTATCTGCATTTTCTGTTGAAAGACAATAACACAGTGCTATAAGTCATAATCATAGGATTCAAAACACATATACATGCAGGTCAAATTTAATTAAAGGATACATTAACCCGAAAATGAATGTTCTCTCTTGATTTATTTCTTTATTTCTGTCATTCCAAACATGTATGACTTACATTCTTCACTAGAACACAAAAGTTAAGCAAAATCTCAAAGCATTTGTTCATACAAAGAACTACTTTGACAATTCATGCCATGAAGCTCAACGTTGATGAATCTGGGGGAATATTTTGAAGAATGTTGGTAAACATTGACTTCCATAGTAGGGGAAAAAATTACTAATACTATTGAAGTCAGTGACTAATGTCAACTGTTTGGTTACCAACTTTCTACAAAATATCTTCTTTTGTGTTCAACAGAAGAAAGAAACTCATACAGGTTTGAGAGAGTTTTCATTTTCAGGTTAATTATCCCTTTAAAAAACAAATCATTTCAGACAGAGGGTTAAAATGAGGGTTGATGAAAATAATTTTTCCGCATGTATATATTTGTTTTGTGCAAAAAAAAAAAAAAAAAAAAAAGATTAAAGGTCCCGTTCTTCGTGATCCCATGTTTCAAACTTTACTTAGTGTGTAATGTTGTTGTTAGAGTATAAATAAAATCTGTAAAATTTTAAAGCTCAAAGTTCAATGCCAAGCGAGATATTTTATTTAACAGAAGTCGCCTACATCGAACGGCCAGTTTGGACTACATCCCTCTACTTCCTTCTTTAATGACGTCACTAAAACGGTTTTTTGACTAACGTCCTCCCACAGGAATACACAAAAAAGGGGGCGTGGTCTTGTTGCGCTCCCACGGAGAAGAGCAAGAGTTGCGTTTGTAGAGTGTGTTTGTCGCCATGTCGTCGAAACGCTGTTATTTTCATCCCGCAGTCCAATCACCTTTGTTTGGCCTTCCCAGGGACGCTGTACTTAGAGATCAATGGTTACAATTTATGTTTAACTCGGTTCCCGAAAATTATAATTGTGGTATCCTTACTGCAATAGTTAATGTTGGACTGCAGTGCACATAATGGCCACAAGAGGGGACTATGTTTATGTATATGGCTGTTTTCCGTATGAGGTACTCTTCTGAGTGAGTGCTAACGTTGTACATTTTCTGTCGCTGCTTGTGGAGATTAAAGAGTTCAGTCTCTCGGGAATTACTGTCTTTTGTGTTAATTCGGCACAACACCACAATAATCCACATGTAAAACTATGTGCAGCACACGTTATGGTAAGAAGCGTGACCTTTCCGGGCAAGGTTCGCTAAGCTGCTGTCGAATCACAACACAGGAACCGCTGGCACAATCAGAACTCGTTACCTATTTCTGAAGGAGGGACTTCATAGAACAACGAAGTCATCAGCCCATTTTTATGACAGTGGAAACAGCGGTATACAGATAAGTAAATTATGTGAAAAATACTGTGTTTTTTTACACGCAAAACATGAACACGTTATATTGCACACTATAAACACAATCAAAGCTTCAAAAAAACACAAAAAACGGGACCTTTAACATAAGTGAACATCAAGGAACATTAAAAAAAAAAAAAAAAATCCATGTCATGACCCCTTTAAAGCAAATTGTCACCATCCACTTTCAATGTATGTAAAAGCATCTTTTGTGTTCCATGGATGAAAGTAAGTCATACACATTTGGAAGTAAATTATAACAGAATAATCATTTTAGATAAAACCATTTTTGCATTAAAATAACGCAAAAATAAAATTATATATACAAGTTCATTTTCATTTATAGCTACACGAGTAATCGTCAAAAGATTGCGGTCTCGATTCAAACACCCACACAATCCAATTCCTAAATGACGTGATTCACCTGTGTCTATTAAAACTTTGACAATCACAGCGAACATTCATATCTGCATTGGCGCTGCCACTGAGCCAGAAAGAGCAGTTATCATGTATAGGTATGAAACAACTTCAGTCTTTTCAACCACACATTTTTGTGTTACAAATATTCATATAATAACAGAAGTACTGAGCTAAAAGTTTATAGTTTGGATATAAACACTGATGTCTATGGTAGCGATCAAATTAGAGCAAATCACCTTTTGAAAGCAAGTAATAAATGTATTTGTCATTGAATCTTTCATTCAAGAGATTTGTTCGTCTGATAATTAAATAATTAAAGTCTTTATGAGTGTGTCACTGAATCATTCAATCAAACCATTTTTTTTTATTATTCATCCAGATTAATTAAATATTTTAAATAGACCACAGAAACTCTTATTATGTTTATTTGACTGTTCAGAATCGTGGGAGATTCTCAATTTATCCAGAATCGTGCAGCTCTGTCTATGCAACAAAGAAAACCACAAAACACTTACCAATAACGCGTACAACTTCAGTCTGATCTGCCTTGTAAAGAATAACTCGACCGTCCTCACCCACTGACACTATTTCAGGGCTTCTGCACACAATTGCAGTGCAGGGTGCATTATCACAGGAGTATTGATGAGCTCTCTTCCACACATGAGCCAATGACACAGCCTAAACATCACAAAAAATGCATTATTACAATAGACAGTTTTTGCTGTGCACAATTAAATTTATCAGATGATGCAAATATCATGAAACAAACAAACATAGCAAATACCTGACAGTCAGTCTGAAGCTTAAAAATCGTCACAGCCCCACTTGATGATGCAGAAACGAGCCTGTCTTGATCTAGAAACTACACAGATTATGCAGATGACAGGTTTATTAATCTCAAACTAGTCCACAAACGAAAGATATCGTTCTCTTTTCTCCCTGCATTACATAGCAGATTTAAAGGGTTAGTTTACCCAAAAATGAAGATAATTTCATTAATTACTCACCCTCATGCTGTTCCACACCTGTTAGACCTTCGTTCATCTTGGGAACACAAATTAAGATATTTTTGATTAAATCCGATGGCTCAGCGAGGCCTGCATAGACAGCAATGGTACTTCCTCTGTTAAGATCCATAAAGGTACTAAAAACATATTTAAATCAGTTCATGTGAGTACAGTGGTTCAATATTAGTATTATAAAGCGACGAGAATATTTTTTGTGCACCAAAAAAAAACTAAATAACGACTTTTTAACAATATCTAGTGATGGCAGATTTCAAAACACTGCTTCTGAGCATTGTGAATCTTTTGAGTCAAATCAGTAATTCGGCTTGGATACCAAACCACCGAAATCACGTGACATTGGCGCTTCGAACCACTTATTTGATTCGATTCGAAAAGCTCAGAAGCTTCATGAAGCAGTGTTTAGAAATCAGCCATCACTAGATATTGTTAAAAAGTCGTTATTTTGGGGTTTTTTTTGGCGCACAAAAAATATTCTCATCGCTTTATAATATTAAGGTAGAACCATTGTACTCGCATTAATTGATTTAAATATGTTTTTAGTACCATTATGGGTCTTGAGAGAGGAAGTACCAATGCGGTCTATGCAGGCCTCACGGAGCAATCGGATTTCAACAAAAACATCTTAATTTGTGTTCCGAAGATGAACGAATGTCTTAGGGATGGAGAACAACATGAGGGTGAGTAATAAATTACATTATTTTCATTTTTGGGTGAACTAACCCTTTAAAACATGGCATGGAACTGCTCCCAAGAGGGCTTGGCTTAAATTTTAAGTTTAGATTTAGGCAGATAATAAAAAAATACATGAGCATATGTGACTGAAAGAATTAGTAGAATATAAAGGTGATTCAATAATGTTCTCAAGCAGTGGTACTATTAGTCTGAGCTCCTATCTGAGATACAGTGGGTAAATATAATAATATTTGGGGATGAAAACATATTTAAATTTTACAGTGCATGCATACAATATAACGAATGAGCAGGAGTGTTTTGACACTCACCTGTAGGTCCAATACATCCCCCTCATGCTGGGAGTCACACAGTAACTGAGGCTCTTCATCAAACTCTCCATCTATGTTTGAGACTCCATGATCTCCCACCGACCAGATAGACACTTTGTTATTCTGAAAACACACAATGAATGACGATTAACAACAAAACATCAGTGTGAGACGTGATGTAACTCATCTGAAGTAACGTTAGCGCTCTTGCCTCGTTGTCCCAGGATCCTGTAGCGAAAACGTCAGGCTGCTGCAAAGAAGCCGAAGAAACGGGCCGCCACCGCGCCTTACTGATTTTCTGTGAGATGTATTTGGCGTTAATGCAATCCATTGGGTCTCACTGGTGTGGTGTTTTGTTGTCGTGATGTTGTTCAGTTTAGCGTGATTCACATGTAGCAAAATATGTCCCGCCACCTCCGACTGCCTTCGCCTAGTACGGCGGCCTCAGAAGACCAAACGCGATTGTGTTTCATAAAATCACTATTATGCTGATAAAATATGAATATATATATTTTTTATAATTATAAAATTATAAAAGAGAATTTCAAAAAGATAAAATACTTGTTCCCCAAGTAGTTTTAGCTTTGCACGGCGCATTAATAATGTAATATTTTTATTTTTAATTTATTATTATTAGTTACATTTTAAGTAAAGCTTAATAAAGTGAAGATAAACAAAGAAACTTTTTTCTTGTGGTGACCATAGACTAAAAAAAAAAGTAGTGACGTATTAAGTTACGCATAACTTCTGCGTCATATCTGATTAAATTAAAAACCAGAGAACAAAGAAGACACTCGTATGTTTACTACACTGCCTTACTGATCCCTTATGCGAATAGCTCAGCTTAACCAAAGCACTTACGTCATTCCACTACTGGTTTTAGAAATGTAACGTTATTTCGTTTCGCATTTAGAAAACGTACCAAATCTGTCACCCTGATAATGCCATACGTCACCCTGATAATGCGCTCGTGCTTTCCTTCTGCTGGCAGCGCACAGCAGAGAGAATCTACTGATAGAATTGCCAAACCCTGAAAATGCACACAAATGTGCTCATATGGGAAAACATCGTACAAAATGAATGACGCAGCAGTGAGTTGTTAAGAGCGTTACAGGACATGTCTGGTGACGTATCCGTGCTAGAAGTGGTAACCGTCGTCGGAAGAGCGGTGTGCGCAGGCGCGGCGCTGACAGCCGCACTCTACCTGATCCGCAGAGTGTGTTCAATAATGGCCTGGAAATCAGGAGGAGCGAGCCATGCAGAGCTCGTCAACAACCTCCGCAGTGAGTTTAACCCGTTTTTCATGATAATAAGAGCAAAAGCAGTCATGCTTACTGTTTTGCTTAGTAACGGGGGTTGTTTACGTCAGCGTAGTGAAGGAAAGTGCGCGTCTGTGTGAACTAGCATTGCGTTACATCTGAGGGGAAAGTGCGCTGATGCGTGTTACAATAGCATGAGATGACTTCATCTCACCGTTGTTCGTGCGTGTGTTGTTATTTCAGACAAGCACATGACTGCTGTTTAAAACTTACAGTGTGCTTCTGTGCCATTTTGTTAGCTAGCTGCTAGCAGTCTTAATATGTGATCGTCACTCTCACCACCTGCAAATTGTCTGTTCTTTTTTATATAATCGTTGTGATATATGCATTATGTCGGTACATATTTTGCATTGCTTTGACTGAACAAATACATATGGTGGGTTTTTTTCACATTGGTTATACAGTAGCAACCTTTAGCGTTTGTCTATTGAATCTAGAATGTACTCGTTCCTGCAGGTATATGCAGTTCATTTACAATAAGAAAGCAAGAAACAGTTTCCAGATGGTTAATATCCGTTTTTTAATGCTTGCATGTGCTGTTTTTATTTGGAGTTATTCAGTGGGCGTGGCACACCACATGCTGTTAATGTCACTGTATGATGACGTCACTCAGTTTAGTACTTTGAGCTCTGATATTAATGCTACACACAACATGCCTTATATAATATTTAGTTATCCTGAAATCAAGAATGTGATTTTATTTTGTTATTATAATTGTATGCTTTTGGCTCAATCTCAGTGAATGTATCTAATCTATTCATAAAACTAGTATTTTTAACTAATCTAACAGTTGACCATTGGCCTGAGAGACTAATAATACTCATCTGGCATGTAACCCGTCCTCCTGAACTCCTGGCTTTATTCTGAGGTCAAGTGGTCAGTGTGCTATATTTAGTGGTGCTTGCTAAGACAAGTATCACTGTTACTGTCGCTGATACTTAGGGTTAGCGATTTGAAAAAACTCCTAACCTAAGAATTAAACTTGTAACTGCCAGTTGATTGTTTCTCTCAGCATTATGTGCTGGAACATGTTTTAATTCTTTGTTGCACATTGCAGTTTGTATAATTAAGGTCACTTTGGATTAAAAAGGTAATTAAGTATTTGGTTAGATTGGTTGCAGATTCTCCAAGAGAATGTAGAGTTCGTAGATTCTAGCTGTTTTTCCTCTGTGGGGCTGAACGGTTCTAAGAATAGTTCCGGTTATATTTCCACTTGAGCCTGGTAAGGCACAGCAAGATTACAAACCGTTCTCGGCCCGGTTGGCTAACCACACCCAGGCTTTCCTCCCTGACCAGCATCCATAAGTGTTTAATAATGTGCATTGAGTGATGGTGGAAATGCAGTGTCACTACTGCAGCTATTGATTTACAATGCTTAAATGCCTGCGGATAATCCAGGTCAGAGGTTTAGCTTGGCATTTGACAGAGCTGCAGTGCCTAAATATACAGTTTTCACCCCCATTGGACTTTTACAAATAATTAGCCTGGCACAGCTACATTTTGTCTCCTGAGAAAGTGAATTAAGTTAAATAAATGTGTTAAAGGGTTAGTTCACCCAAAAATGGAAAATAATGTGATTTATTACTCACCCTCATGCCGTTTCACACCCGTAAGACCTTTGTTGATCTTCAGAACACAAATTAAGATATTTTAGTTGAAGTCCGATGGCTCTGTAAGGCCTTCATAGGGAGCAATGACACTTCCTCTCTCAAGATCCATAAAGTTACTAAAAACATATTTAAATCAGTTTATGTGAGTACAGTGGTTCAATATTAATATAAAAAGCAACGAGAATATTTTTGGTGCGCCAAAAAAACCGCCAAACTGCTGACTTTGGCGCTCCGAACCGCTGATTCAACACAAAAGATTCATAACTTTCTGAAGCAGTGTTTTGAAATCGGCCATCACTATATAAGTCGTTATTTAGTTTTTAGCGCACCAAAATATTCTTGTCACTTTATAATATTAATAATGAACCACTGTACTCACATGAACTGATTTAAATATGTTTTTAGTGCATTAATGAATCTTGAGAGAGGAAATCTCATTGCTGGCTATGCAGGCCTCACTGAGCCAAAAATATCTTAATTTGCATTCCGAAGATCAACGAAGGTCTTGTGGGTGTGGAACGACATGAGGGTGAGTAATAAATGACATTATTTTCATTTTTGGGGTGAACTAACCCTTTAAGGGCTCTCAACTTAGTATGAGAGTGTAAATATGTAGTATTTACTATGTTTAAATAGGCACAGACTGTTATTAATAGTGTGTAAGTTTTGAATACCAGTGTAGGATTTCTGGCGTGCCGCAAGGTTTTATTGCTCCATCATTTCCGATACCTCAAATGAATGACTGACTGACCAAAAAAAAAAAAAAAAAAGGAACAGATTAAGAACCTTTTTCC
This sequence comes from Chanodichthys erythropterus, assembly GCF_024489055.1. Classification (NCBI taxonomy): domain Eukaryota; kingdom Metazoa; phylum Chordata; class Actinopteri; order Cypriniformes; family Xenocyprididae; genus Chanodichthys; species Chanodichthys erythropterus. The sequence continues at coordinate 1,216,808 of NC_090224.1, read as the reverse complement.
GTGGAACACAAAAGGAGATATTTTTAAGAATGTTCACACTGCTTTTTTGACACAATTAAAACATACAATGACCAAGTGTTGTGAAGCTGCAAATGAATAAGAATTCACTTGGAAGTGACATTGAAAAACAATGGACATTTTACATAAATAATTATGCATATTAAACGGGTATAAACCTTCCAGTGTGAATGTGTTTGTGTTTTTTGTCCAGAGAATGGGATCATTAAATCGGACCGTGTATATGAAGTTATGTTGGCCACAGACCGCGCCCATTTCTCCAGATGTAATCCATACATGGACTCGCCACAATCTATAGGTAAGTTCCTGGTCTTGAGTTATCATTTTGTTAACGCAATATCATCTACAGCTGTATTGCTTCCAATAGTCTGCATTTCTTGCATTCAGTGTGGTCAAAGCACATTTAGACACATTTAGATGGTTTCTGTTTTTGGTGATATGCACAGCTAATCCAGATAATTTATTATCCTTGAATGTCTGAAATAAAAGCATTTTATTTAATCATTGGATTGCTTGTCTCAAGCTGATGTTCAGAGGTGATATGCAGCAGTCTTGACGTCTTTAAGCTGTTACAGTGCAGTGTGCTGTCTGTCCCTTCCAGTGTAGACACAGGTTATTCTGTTGATGTGTTTCTTTTTGGGATGAAGGTTTGTTTTGTAATTTCGTACAGGTTACCAAGCAACAATCAGTGCACCACATATGGTAAGTTAAAACAGCTTTATTTGAACAGTCATTGGCCTGTTTGAGGAAGGTGCTGATAAACCCTTATTTGTGTGCTGTAGCACGCATATGCTCTAGAGCTCCTCCATGATCACCTGTATGAAGGAGCAAAGGCTCTGGATGTGGGATCAGGCTCCGGTATCCTGTCCGTCTGCTTCGCCAGAATGGTGAGTCACTTCACTTCCAAAGGCATACATGGGATTGCTTAGGATTTTCACATTTCTGTTAAATTAATTGTATAGTAATGGAATGCAAACAATCATAGCATATAAATTACTTTCCTACATTAAAACAGTTAAAGGGATAGTTCGCCCAGAATGAAAATTCTGTCATCATTTACTCACACTCAAGTTTTTCCAAACCTGTATGAATTTCTTTCCTCTGCTGAACACAAAAGAAGATATTTTGAAGAATATGGGTAAGCAAATAGTTCCCCATAGACTTACATAGTACTTTTTTTTTTTTTTTTTTTAGTACTTCCATAGTATATATATATATATAATATTTATATTATATATAGTGTATATATATATATATATATATATATTTTTTTTTTTTTTTTTTTTTTTTTCTTCAGTGGGGCCAATCAATTGTTTGGTTACCCATGTTCTTTAAAATATTATCTTTTGTGTTCAGCAGAGGAAAGAAATTCATACAGTTTTGGAACAACTTGAGGGTGAGTAAATAGTGTTTTCATTTTTGGGTGTACTATCCCATTAAACGTGTGTGGTATGGAGGGCCAAATCTGCGAAAATAAATGAACACATGGCTAAATACCAAAAAAAAAAAAAAAAAAAGTTTTCACAGAAGTTAGTGCTGAGCTATTATATTTTTTATTATTATTAAAGTTCTTCTTATTGATATCTTTAAAAATTCAATTATTCCTGCAGTTATATATTATTGTTTTTTTTTATTATTTATTATATTATTTCTTTATTCTTTAATTTATGTAGTCTATAGTCCTTTTTATTTTCCTTTTATGTTTCTATATTGATTATTACAATAAATAAATACATACAAATAAATACATATTCATGCATATAGTGATCACGGAATCATTGTTTCTACACATTATACGATAGCAAAAACATAAAATGATGGAGGGTTGCAGAATCAGAGCTGCACTTTTGTTACTCATTATGAATGTGCAAGTTGTAAAAGCAACATGCAAATCTAAGACAATCATTGCACTTTTTTTTTTTTTGTGATCAAATGTTCATTGAGGGAAAAAAAGAAACAACAATATAATAAGGCATTACAAAATTTACAACAAAACAATAAAAAACAAAGGGAGAGGGGTGGCTACAATCAAAACCTCCATCCACCCAACCAACCCATATACTATTAGACAATTTGCACACCATAATATCCAGCCACTCCCATAATACCCACACTAATGCAATGGCGCGCACACACACACACACACACAAGCAGGAATATGCACACGTACACAAAGGAGAAAACTCAAGCCATTGCTTTTTAGGAGCTGTGAGGCCAGCTAGTACTCTATGCCTAAGCAGATTGTTGATGTTTAACTTCATTAACTTGTTTAATAAAAAGATAGTCAATGTTACAGGCACCGCTGCTGAAACCACAATTGTTGCATCCTAGCAAGTCATATTCTCTCTGGATTTGCTCCATCAAGCAAATGCTTAATAATGCTTGTACCTCACTGTCTGTCCATTTGTTGGAATGTTTCTCCATATTTAGTGGTATAAAATTATCCTAATCCTCTGAGTAACAAAGTTACACATTCTTTTTTGGAGTTGTTCACCATGTGTGTTTGACCAATCACAGGCTGCAGCCACTCCAAAAAATTTTATATGCAAAAACTGAGTAGTTCCTATGAAGTTCCTGAAATGGAAAAGGGATTCATGTAAAAATTAATAAATGTAATAATTCTTTTATTGGATATAGATGAAAAAATAGGAATTCATGCCTGTATTTTGTTAAAAAAACATTTTTTTACTTCTGGCATTTTGGATCTCCATAGTGTGACAGTAGTTTTGTTGTGTGTGCATTACAGCAGATGTGTTGTGGTGTGTTACAGGTTGGGCCGAGGGGGAAGGTGATTGGCATTGATCACATAAAGGAGCTGGTGGAAGATTCTGTAACTAATGTAAAGAAGGACGACCCTAGTTTGATCTCTTCAGGGAGAATCAGACTCATTGGTTGGTCTACAACTTTGTTTTTGGCTGTTTTACATGATGTGCTTTAAAATGTGTTAACTTTTTAGATATGCAACAATATTTAAATTCTGGCTGATATTGATTGGCCAACAGTTAATACTGTTTTTCTGTTTAAATATAAGTTCATTTTATATTATAACCTAGTTTAAACATCAGAACATTATAATGTACTACAGCTGCAACTGTACGTGTATCTGTATCCCGTACTAAACTGAACAAATACAGGACTTTTTGTATGTGGGTCAATGACGTGATGGATAATTTTTCTGTCCAAAGGCCTTAATGATAAGAACAAAACAAAAAAAAAGATATGACTTCCAAAGTATGTAAGGTAGTACAACTAGGTCACTTTTATTGAATACAAAAGGTTTTAATTATATTTTGCTACATATAAAGGTTTTTTAAAGATTTTGAAGTGTCAAAAGATCATTCGGTTTAACCTTTCAAAGGCCAATACAGCCATTTCATTTGTGATTAAAATATCTTAAAATGAAATGAATGTATATATTTTTTTTATTCTGACATATTTTATAACATCATATATTAACAAAGTGCAAAATTGTATTACAATTATGTGTAGAAGTCGTTGCTTTGTTATGAGAAAGAATGTCCGGAAAAAAATAATTTCATTCATGTCATTCGGAGTAACCAATAAGGGACCATTTTGGATCAAGGCATGCGGTCAATATCATGTGACAAGATGTGACATCATTCAGACACCTGCACAGGCACACATGGTCGTGAAACAAAGTAACTAACTCTCTCTTAACTATTTGAAAAATTAATGTTTTCACTTGCTCATACACATATACATCAGGTCATTCGGTACAACCGCTATAAAACATGGAAAATGTTGTAATATTTTAAAAACTTGTACTAAATATAAAATGTTTGATTGTTCTTTTGCTAGCTAGCAAACTAAATACAGCCTGTTAGCATTGTTTAAAAATTTTGTCATTCAGTATAACCAAAAGTTTCATTCGTTAAACAGGGTTCCTACGCGGTTTGGAAAAGTATGGAAAAGTATGGAATTTGATTTGAGTTTTTTCCAGGTCTGGAAAAGTATGGAAAAAAGAAATCAGAGTATGGAAAAATATTTGTGTTTCCATACTATTCTCTCTGTTCAGTTTTCTAATTTATTATACCTGCAAACTAGTCACTTTGTGGCGAAATTAGCAGTTTTGAATCAAAATACATCATTTATGTGAATCGTTTACATCCGAAGAGTTATTTTTTGACTGTGTGACACAAGATTCTCATAAGAATTGCAAATGGGGTTACTATTTTTCCATAGACTGGAGTTAGTCACGATCTTTCTTGGCGCTCTGTGGCGTGACAGATTGCTGTAGCGCTCGTGAACCAGCCATCTCTTTGACTAGTTACAACACAAAATGATTGAACATCTGAAGGCATGTTGAAAGATACAGTACAACTTACCAAAATCTGTCATGTCACAAGCAATCGATTAATCAGCGTTTCAACCGCAGAAAGGCGTCAATAAAACAGCTTGTAAAAATGTCACATTTAGCCTACCTCAGAAAAGCCTTACAATGTCCAATAACTCATCATTTAGCTACAAAAATGAACTTTGAGAGGAGCATTTTGCTAAATATATGCTCTATAGGCTATTACATATTCATTGTATTTGTACTTAACATGTGCTTCTATATTGAATACATAAATCTGTTTTATGACACACCATTTAAATGTTTAGGCCTACATAAAAAGAGTAGAAAAATAATTGTCACTTTTATTATAACGTTATTATAAAAACTTCCTTATGTGTAAGTTAGCCTATATGTAAGTAAATTACGATCAATTTAACCTAATATTATAATGACGTACCAGCTGTGGTTCCCTGTATTGTTTACAGCATTAGTTGAGAGATTTTTTTTCTTTGAGGAAATTTGCCATGTACTGTACCTGATAGGCCCAAATTAATCAATACTGAATCAAAGGTAATCAAATCAAAATCAAATCGCAAGCTTCTGAATCAAAATCGCATTCAATTTTTCAAAATTTGTCAATGCTCAGCCCCGGTGCCAAAATGTTTTATTTTTTATTTTTTACTTGAAGCAAATGTTGTTTTTTCCATTTATGTTCTTTTCAGAGTGCTTCCTTTACATGTTAAAATCACAAAAATCTTCTCCTGGGGGAGGATGCCCCCAGACCCCCTACAACTATCTACTTTCTACATGTCACCTTTTTCACCTCTCTTCACTTTGCAAATATGTTTATAGAGTTACGAATTTCTAAAATATTACGGAAACTGCTTGTGCTACTCATACTTGTAGGCTACTCTATAAAAATACTTTGATACATATAATATATGAAACATATAATGTTTCATATATTATATGTATATATGATATATGATAATATATGATACATATAATGTCGAGAACAGAGCAGATGGATAAATCACAGAAGGATCTCTATAAAGGAAATGTATCGAATTAATAGACAAATTAAATATTCACGCCTATGTAGCGAGTGGTATGGCCGGAAAGGGAAACAAACTAAGTCATGCCAACTTGTTAAACGGAATATATTAGTACTTGTAGATTTTATCCCCAACAAAAGTTACACAGGTATGTGGTTTTTAAGAAGAGAAGGGCCTAGACATGAATACTAAATACAAAACTTTATTTCAACAATCAGACACTAATTTAAAAATCACTAAAAGACTGTAGGACCCGGACTACAAACATGAAGCAGTGACATTTCCTCTCTCAAGATCCATTAATCAGTTCATGTACATGTACAGTGGTTCAATATTAATATTATAAAGCGGCGAGAATATTTTTGGTGTGCCAAAAAACATAGAAAAGGAGACCGAGGCTCACCAATGGCAGAAATCGTTTGGAAGGAGGTCTGGAAATTTGAGTATGGAAAAGTATGGAATTTTGAAATGGAAAATGTGTAGGAACCCTGGTTAAAACCGAAATGTTGGTTTAGTTGTTAAACTGAATGACTTTTTTGGTGACAAATTTTGTCCATCTTGTAAAAAAATGACCAAAGCAGTGATAATTGATTATTAAAAACCACATAATCTCATTGTTAAAACTTAATAAAACTTCAAAAATGAATTATATCTCCATTGTTTTTTTGCACTTTTAAAAACTTTATTCATCAATGACCCATGTACACATAAATGAATGCATATATTTTACAGAAGCAGAAAAAAAAAGGTGGACAAAAACAGTAATAAGAAAATACAATTTTAATTTGAAATCCTAAAATTTCGCTTAAACAATATACTGAAAATAGGATTTGTCATTGAAAAGTGAAAATAAGACTTGTAGCTAACAAAGAAATATAGCACTTTCATTAATTATTTCTTTTTTCATATTTGATATTTTCATTAAATCTATTCGTCAGTTTTCTCTCATAGTCATTGCAGACAATTTCAAAAACAGTGCACAGATTCAATGTGGTATTAGTTATTTATTTGTTATTTAGCAGACAGTTATATTCAGAAAGAGGCAGTACACTATAGGGCCAGAAGAGAATAATTATATGGGATCAACTATGTTGTTGTGTAATGTTGTCTGTGTGTATATGTGTGTGCAGTTGGAGATGGAAGAATGGGCTTTCCAGAAGAAGCACCTTATGACGCCATACATGTCGGAGCTGCTGCTCCCACAGTGCCACAAGCAGTATGTTTCCTTTGAATACACTTTGATACCAAGCCATATTTGTACCTTAACTTTAAAGGAATAATTCACCCACATATTAAAATTCTGCCATCATTTACTCAGCCTGCATCTGAGACATGTTCCGTAATTTTGTCTTTTTTGTTCTTCTTCGGAACAGAATTTAAAAAAAAAAAAAAAAAAGTCCATAAAATGAAAGTCAGTGAAGTCTAATGACTTCCAAAATCTTTTCTTTTGTGTTCCGCAGAAAAAAGGATGTTATACAGGTTTGGAGCAATATGAGTATGAATAATTAATGTTCATTTTTGGGTGAACTATCCCTTTGAGGTCTAGCGTATTCCAACAATATTCTAAATACAAGGTTTTTTTCTGTTTGAAATGAGTGGGTTGCTGTCTCTTTCCTGTGTGGTTAAATTTAAAGAAAAAGTATCCATTTCATATTCCACCTCAAAATAAAAAAAGAAAGAAAGAAATTTTGCATCAAGGAAATAAAGCCTTGTTTAGGACCACAACGATTTTTGGCTTTGTGATTATTATTTTTATTATTATTTTTTCTCTCTTTCCCTGTCAATTAAGCACATATTTCCCCAAAATTCCCATTTTGTAATGCCTCTGGACATTTAACTTTTTGTGTGTGAGTGTGTGTGTGTAATTTCCATTAAACCAAAGACTTTAGATATACAGTGTTGGGCAGAATTATTGGCACCCTCGGTAAATATGATCAAAGATGGCTGTGCCATAAAAAATAAATCTGCATTGTTTATCCTTTTGATCTTTAATTCATAAAATTAGCAAAAATCTAACCTTTCATTGAAGGAAAAGAATTGAAAGTGGGGGGAAATACTTTTTGCAACCTCCTTTTGCCAAGAAAACAGCTCTGAGTCTTCACCTATAAAGCCTGATGAGTTTGGAGAACACCTGACAAGAGATCAAAGACCATTCCTTCATGCAGAATCTCTACAGATCCTTCAGATTCCAGCTCCATGCTGGTGCTTCTTCTCTTTAGTTCACAACCCAACTGGTGTGTTTGCTGCCAAAAAGCTCTTTTTTTAGTTTCGTCTGACCATAGAAGCTGGTTTGAAGTTTCAGTCTTATCTGACAACTGAATATGTTGGAGATTGTTTCTGGATGAGAGCAGAGGATTTTTCTTGAAACCCTCCTGAACAACTTGTGGGGATGTAGGTGCTCTTTGATATATATTTTTTTTAAATAGACTTTTAGATTTTCTGAGACTCAAGACTCAACTAATCTCTGCAATTCTCCAGCTGTGATCCTTGGAGAGTCTTTGGCCGCTCAAACTCTCCTCCTCATCGCGCATTAGGACGCTGTAGACACATGTCCTCTTCCAGGCAGATTTGTAACATCTTCAGTTGATTGGAACTTCTTAATTATTGTCCCGATGGTGGAAATGGGGATTTTCAATGCTTTAGCTATTTTCTTACAGCCACTTTATATTTTGTGAAGCTCAAAAATCTTTTGCTGCACATCAGAACTGTATTCTTTGGTTTTACTCATTGTGATGAATGATTAAGGGAATTTGGCCTTTGTGTTTCCTCATGTTTATACTTCTGTGGAACAGGAAGTCATGGCTGGACTCATTTCATGTTCATGATCACCCTGGTGTGATAAAAAAATGTAAATATGAATGGGAATATACTTCAGAGATATTTTACTCAAAAAAAATTCTAGGGGTGCCAATAATTGTGGCCAACGTGTTTTGGAGAAAAACGTTTCTTTCATAATGTGATTTCCCCCCCCACCCAAGGGTGTCAATAATTCTGACCACCACTGTACAAAGACGGTACACTCATTTTACTGTGAATGGGAGAAAGTGCAACACACAATATGGCTAAATAAGTCCCGCCTTCTAAATAAAAAAGCCAGTCGGTCATTGGTAAAGCTCCAGTTGCTATAGAAACAGTCATTGTTCAGAGATGCACGCTTATGACTGCACTTGCGCATTGGCTGGTCCCGAGAGGCGTTTCAGAGATGGCCGCTGAGTGAAATGACTCGTCTTAAAAGAATTTTGATTATACTCAGTAGTCATTCTCATTATTTTTCCATCAGTGTTATGCATGTATTTCTTTCTTATGTTTTAAGGGTTAAATATGACTTGTTCTTGTGAGGTTTGGTGATATTCACGTGTATGTGTATTTGTTTGCGTTACAGTTGTTGGACCAGCTAAAGCCAGGTGGCCGTCTCATTCTGCCCGTCGGCCCAGCTGGAGGAAATCAGATGTTGGAGCAGTATGACAAATTGGAGGATGGCAGTACCAAAATGAAACCACTGATGGGCGTGATTTACGTGCCTTTAACAGACAAAGACAAGCAGTGGTCAAGGTGGAAGTGATTTCCTGTCCTCTGTCCCCTCTCTCTTCTAGGGCACAGGTGAAACGGTGTGGTACGGAGCAGACAGAGGATGTGTTTGCCGCTTGTCATCTTTTTTGCTGCTCCATTCCATGATGAACAGCTGCACAGTTTTTGTGTTTTTTTTTTTTTTTTTTTTTTTGTTTTTTGGACTTTAACCCTCCAGCCTGATTTGACCAAAAACCATATTATAATATTTTAAATTTCCAGTTTGCCATTAACTGCTGGAATGGGCTTGAGTTTGTTTTTGTTTTTCCCCCTCAAAAATGCTTTCTGAATGATGAGACATGAAAGCATGAACACATCAAAACCCGTTTAGACTTGGTATTATGGCTTTGTTTACTCTGGCGGCTCAAATCCGTTTAGTTTTTAAGGCAGATCAAATCTGTCAAATCTGGTTTGGTTTTTGTAGTCTGAACAGCAAAAAACCCAGAGAAATCTTTCATTAAATATAGTATTGGCAGCGTTAACACTTTAACCCAACATGACATCACTTAAATCTCAATGAGGGAAGCTACAAAAGTCTGAACATTTCTGAAATCAGTTACATTTTAATTAGATCGATTGCAGTGTTGTCATAATTTGAGACATTAGTTATTGACCCTAGCACAATTGCACAATTAATTTGGTGTTCAAATTTCCCCCCTTTAAGCCCAAAGTATACTTCACTTTTTTACGCACACGCAATTGTAGTAAGTGAAGCTGCGAGAGTGCCAATATGGCACTGACATCTTGAGTCTCGAGTCTGCGCAGTAGTGAGCGTGAAGTGGAGCCGTGATATCAAGGTCCCGCATAATCGGTTAAAGGGTTAGTTCGCCCAAAAATAAATTCTGTCATTTATTACTTACCCTCATGCCGTTCCACACCCGTAAGACCTTCGTTAATCTTCAGAACACAAATTAAGATCTTTTAGTTGAAATCCGATGGCTCCGTGAGACCTCCATTGGGAGCAATGGACACATCCTCTCTTAATTTGTGTTCTGAAGATTAACGAAGCTCTTACGGGTGTGGAACGGCATGAGGGCAAGTAATAAATGACAGAATTTTCATCACGTTGGAACAACTCATTATGTCGGTGTGAAATAAACAGTTCTGGAAATGTAGAAATTAAAGTTAAAGCTCCAATCTCCTCCCGAAGATTCAGAAAAAAGTCTGTTGTTGCTTCAGTGACTACTTCACTTAGAGAAGCTGTCAATTTCAGCTGTCAATCATGACGTCAAAACCCACATTTTATGGCATCAAATAACTAACTTAAAACTAATTTAAAGAACGAACACTTTAATCACACTAGCGTTATAAAAGACTGCCTAAAATGACAATCCATCTTTGGAAAAGAAAAAAAAATACGTGTAATTTGACTGTTTAGGTTCTCATGTCCCATTACATTACATGGAGAGGGCAGGGTTTATGACCTATACTGCATCCAGCCACCTGGGGGTGATTGAGACGCTTTGGCTTTACTTTTCAGGACCTGTGTGGCACACTTGGTATGCAAAGGTCAGCGTACAGTATACGCGACATGAATTTTGTCATTGGAAGAGTACACACGTACTGTAAATGCGCAGGTCACACATTTAATTTTTTTGCAATAATTAGTTTATCAACAAGGTGGCAATTGTGCCCTGGGGGTGTCGATTCACAAGGTAGTCAAAGAAAAACTGCATAAACAGAACACATGCAAGCTACAGCGACAATGGAGGCCTACGTAGACGAAAGATTGTGCAAGGAGGTTAGAAAGTACCCTCATTTGCACAACTCTAGCATGAAAGAATACAAAGATGTTTACATGGGTTTTAACTCGTGGCGAGAGATTGCTCAAAACTACGCATACACCGAACGCCTGTGTACGCACACAAGTTAAATGAAGTATACTTTGTAAGGCTATGCATTCGAACTGTTACTAAAAAAACGTATAAAGTATAGTATACTATGTAAAGCATACCCAGGGCTCTTAAGACATCTTTAGACGTCTTTTATATACAGTAAGCTGTAGTGTGTAGAAGTGAATGTGTAAAATATTGTGTCCTTTGTTGGATGATGCAAAAGTAGAGGAAAAATGCAATCAGTTTCTACTGTCAGCTTTTGTAGGAGGAAGTCTCTTGGCATCGCATTGTCGCCTACATCATTACCATAGCGACCAATGTAGATACACCAGTGCACTCTCTGTATCCTTTCATCAGAGTCCTAAAGATCGGATTTGAAAAACGAATTGCCTGCAGTTTGAACACAGCCTATATTGCACCTTGATACCTCCAAGATTGCTGAAACTAATTTTTGCACGAGTTGTGTTTATACAAGTATGCACATGTCAGTGGTGATGTTTTGTGTTATGTATCTTTATGCATCTTTGATGTTCGTAATAACACTTTTTTTTTCTGTTTTTTTTTTTTTTTACAGGGATGAACTTTGAAAGGATGATCTGGCAATACTCATCGCACCACATGCACGCACACACACATACACACACACACACACACACACAAACATCCAAATGGACTTCACTGAGGAGAGCTTGTATAAATGCTCTATTTCCATACCCGTGACAGTCTGACGGTCGTGAAAGATGGATTTATCGATCAGATTCTTTTATTTAAAAAGGAAAAAAGTGGAATTGGGCTTTGTGCTGAGATTTTCATGCCTGCAGTTTGAGAATTGCGTGAATGCATTTTTTTTTTCTTCTTCTTATTTGATGTGCAGGTGCTTATTCTTGTGATGACTTCAGTATTACAGTCAATTGGATTGTTCATGCATCTCAGCGTATTGTAAACGCAACACAGAGTCGGCCTTTGTGCTGAATCCAGCCTGTTATTAAAACATAATTCACTGCTACATAATGTGTAGGGATCTCTTTGCTCTACAAATTCATTTTAATAGTAGCGGCTTGTGTTTTCAGCTGAAGCATGTGCTGCCCAGGCAGAATAAACCACTGTGCACTGGATAATTCTAAAGATTCTAGAGTAAAGCAATATGCCATGAGAGGTCATGTGTTAGAATGATTTAGAAGGGATGTTCTTAGGTCTGATTCAAAGCAAACCTCTTTAACCGTGGTCTCGAATGGCTTTGTGTGGGTAATGTGCAGTCAGCTGGCAGAACTATTAATCCTGGATGATTGCTTACCAAATAAATGGACAAAGTATTGAAAAGTTGAAATTACTTTAATTAGTGAGAAGTGCAGAACATGAGAAATTGGTTGTCTGGGTCAATTATTCACTAAAATATGTAGAAACCACAGAATGCTGCCATTAACCAATCACAATCGGCTATTCCAGAGAACACAATGTACAAATTGTTTATAGAGGCAGCAACAGCAATATTGTAAGAGACACCAATGTTCAAAAAATAGCTACATTTATTAATTATATCAATTTAAAAAGAAAATAAACTCTTCTGGCAAGTAATATAATCCATTAGCTCTAAATATTAAGCTGTTTACGCTTGCCAAACAGCAACATTAATATAGACTGATCAGCTACAGGTGTGCGTTTATGGGAATTTTGCAGCGGGTGTTTGTAAAAAATATTCCAATCAGACTTCGCAGTCTGAACTAGTTTACATGTATGAACTTAAAATTTAGAAATCAACTTCAGAGTGAAAAGGGGTAGTTCACCCGAAATAACTATTTTGTCATGATTTACTCGTGTCGTTTCTACCCCGTAATATTTTCTGTTCTGTGAAACACAAAAGGAGACGCTTTTCCACATTATGAAAGTGGATGATGTTTTATACTGTTAAGATTTTAAAAGTTCTTGTTAAATTCAACATTGCAGCCTTAAATCATACCAAATTTGATGTTGTTGGCCCCAAACAACATTGGTCCTCATGCTCTTGGCAAGTATGATAAATGTGAGACTTGAGAGCTGTGGCAGAAGGGGAAGGTTACATTTTTTGAAGACTTGGATTATAGTGCATTATTTGTATGGACTGCTTTTGTGGTACTTTTTCAGGGTTTCTGCCAGTTTTATGAAGACCAATTTTAAGACCAAGTAGAGAAAACAATACATCAATATGTTCCCCAAATGTAAATGTCTTGGGAGAAACACAATGAGTTCTATTAGCAACACTTCAGAGTTTGAAAATACATCTTCCAACAGATATTAGCTACTTTTTAATTAATTTTACAAAGCGAAAGTAGCTTCTATCACTCTGCTCCCAACCACTAGAATGTATATTTTACTGTACCTTCTGATCAAACAAAAAAGTGGTGTTTTTCTATAGTATTTTTGTCGTTTTCCAGTGCAACTGTATAAAGATTCTTAAATGCAGATACATTTGCTTGAAATGCAAAATGACAAAATATAGTCTTGTTTTCTGTGAAATTAAAACAAGAACAAATATCTGCCAATTTGCTCAGAAAAATAAAGTTTTCATAACTCATTGACAGATGTTTGTTCCTGTTGTGTAAGTTTGCATCTCAAGTAAATGCAGTGCATGCAATATTTAATGCCATAACTTTATGAATTCAAGACCCGCAGAAACCCTGTTTGTCCTTTGAGCTCGCCAGCAAAAATCACCATATGGAAAACACAAGCTTGCACATTCTGCCAAACATCTCATTGTGAATTTCACAGATGCAAGAAAATCACACAGGCTTGGAATGATATGAGCAGAGTTGGGTCACAAGTGTAGCAATGCTTACTGCTCACTCTTATGAAATGCGTTTCACATCACTGCAGAACTCAAAATAAGCTTGTCTCTATTATCTAACGTGTGAAGCAAGTAAAGTACCACTCAGATCCACACTTGCATACAGGATTGAGCTAAACCTTCAGTGGTCGCTTTGATTGTAAGCGGTTTTCAATGCCAATTCTCTGTGCATGTTTGTGTGTTACCTGCACGCACAAACGGCTTTTAATGAATAAACTCACTGCTAAGCAATGATCGGTTCATTATCTTGTCTCTTCTTTCACAGAATCTCACAGTATGAAATGTTTCACGGTTTACAAACAAATGATGATTATGCTACTTCATATGATTCAGTTTTCATTGTGTTGATTGGCTTAACATGTTCCTTCAGGGTGTGTTGAACCTGAATAGAGTGCAACAGTTGGGATCAAGAAATAAAATTCTATTTGTTTTCTCCATAGAGAAGTAGAATTTTAATTATCATGTTTCACTTATTTAAAGTGCTTATACAATTCTCAAAAGATTAGTACAGAGACCTGATTCTTGGAGACTTCAAATTTCACAAAAATCTGTATTCTTTGACATCCTCAGACCCACTTATCAGCATAATTATGTTATTTCTTTATGGACTTGAGATGTTGAGAATTCAACCAGATTTGTTTTTACGTCTCAGTATGCCTTGAGGAGAATCTGTCAGATTGCCACCACAATTGTTTCTATGAAGCCAAAAAGTTCTATCTTGGTCTCATCAGCAATGTTCCCTCTAAGCAGCCGCGCACTTCTGAAGCCGAGGCCGCGCAGAAGAAATAATTGCCGCGCAGAGAACAGACATGAAAATGATTGTAAATGATTGGAACCGGTGAATGCGGTTTACAGGTTTCATAGAAAAAGAACGATTGAGCACGTGTGAGCTGGCTGGCCCTAAGCCAAATCAGTCGCGGTAAGAATACTGTAATGTTTGCAGACGGTGTTTAAAAACATCATTACGAGAGGCAACGCGAAACAAAAAGAAATGTGAAATAAAACGTCATGTTTTAATGAAAAGTGGTGGAAATAACGACTGCGGTCAAGCCAGCCGCCACCCAGAAATGAGCGGTCAATCTAGCCGCCCCTATATTTCGCGGTCCGCGCATACACTTGGTATTACGGTAAGACTGTCTGTGAACCGATCTGAACGTGATTTCACATTCATTCATTTATTCAGTCAGTCAGTCAGTCAGTCAATAAAAATAACTAAAAAAAAAATATTTCACAGCTCAATTTCACCTGAAAATGATAGTAAACCTCAAAGCCTGACATTGTATGCTGCTGAATTCCAAAATGAAAGCCCTCCAATACTCATACGCTGTTTTGTCCATACATTGTGAAACTGAATACATTTCACAGAACTATTTTACCTCGTGTGGAGAGGACACCTTATCACAGTGTTAACGGCACCGTTTCAGCAGGATATTCTGATGTTGGATTCCAAAATAAGAGCCCCCCCAAAACTCATGTTTGTGCTGTTTTGTTCATATTTTCAGAAATTCATAAAAAATAAAATCCTAGTTTCCACAGACTAATTTCACCTCAGCTGGAGAGGACACATTCTCACAGTGTCAACTGCACCGTTTCAAGGCATTCCGATGTTGCATTCCAAAATAAGAGCCCCTCAAACCTCATGTTTCTGCGGTTTTGCTCATATTTTCAGAAATTCATAAAAAATAAAATCCTAGTTTCCACAGACCAATTTCACCTCAGCTGGAGAGGACACCTTCTCACAGTGTCAACTGCACCGTTTCAAGACATTCTGATGTTGCATTCCAAAATAAGAGCCCCCCCAAAACTCATGTTTCTGCAGTTTTGCTCATATTTTCAGAAATTCATAAAAAATTAAATCCTAGTTTTCACAGACCAATTTCACCTCAGCTGGAGAGGACACCTTCTCACAGTGTCAACTGCACCGTTTCAAGACATTCTGATGTTGCATTCCAAAATAAGAGCCCCCCAAAACTCATGTTTCTGCTGTTTTGCTCATATTTTCAGAAATTCATAAAAAATAAAATCCTATAGACAAAGTGTATATATGAGATTTTGGGGGGCTCCTATTTTGGAATACAACATCAGAATGTCCTGAAACAGTGCAGCTGAAACTGTGAGAAGGTGTTCTCTCCAGCTGAGGTGCAATTGATTTGTGGAAACTAGAACTTTTATTTTTATGATTTTCTGAATGTATAGACAAAACAGCCGAAACATGAGTTTTGGGGGGCTCCTATTTTGGAATACAACATCAGAATGTCCTGAAACAGTGTAGCTGAAACTGTGAGAAGGTGTACTCTCCAGCTGAGGTGAAATTGGTCTGTGAAAACTAAGACTTTTATTTTTATGATTTTCTGAATGTATAGACAAAACAGTGCATAGATACGAAGTTTGGGGGGCTCTTATTTTGGAATACAACATCAGAATGTCCTGAAAAGGTGCAGTTGACACTGTGAGAATGTGTCCTCTCCACCTGAGGTGAAATTAGTCTGTGGAAACTAGGATTTTATTTTTTATGAATTTCTGAAAATATGAGCAAAACAGCAGAAACATGAGGTTTGAGGGGCTCTTATTTTGGAATGCAACATCAGAATGTCTTGAAACGGTGCAGTTGACACTGTGAGAAGGTGTCCTCTCCAGCTGAGTTGAAATTGGTCTGTGGAAACTAGGATTTTATTTTTTATGAATTTCTGAAAATATGAAAATATGAGCAAAACAGCAGAAACATGAGTTTTGAGGGGCTCTTATTTTGGAGTGCAACATCAGAATGTCTTGAAACGGTGCAGTTGACACTGTGAGAAGGTGTCCTCTCCAGCTGAGATGAAATTGGTCTGTGGAAACTAGGATTTTATTTTTTATGAATTTCTGAAAATATGAAAATATGAGCAAAACAGCAGAAACATGAGTTTTGGGGGGCTCTTATTTTGGAATGCCACATCAGAATGTCCTGAAACTGTGTAGTTGACACCGTGACAAGGTGTACTGTCCACCTGAGGTGAATTTGGTTTGTGGAAACTAGGAATTTTATTTTTATGATTTTCTGAATGTATAGACAAAACAGCACATAGATATGAAGTTTGGGGGGCTTTTATTTTGGGACACAACATCAGAATGTCCTGAAACGATGCAGGTGACACTATGAGAAGGTGTATTCTCCATCTTAGGTGAATTTGTTTTGTGGAAACTAGGACTTTTATTTTTATGATTTTCTGAACGTATAGTCAAAACAGCGCATAGATATGAAGTTTGGGGGGCTCTTATTTTGGAATGCAACATCAGAATGTCTTGAAACGGTGCAGTTGACACTATGAGAATGTGTCCTCTCCAGCTGAGGTGAAATTAGTCTGTGGAAACTAGGATTTTATTTTTTATGAATTTCTGAAAATATGAGCAAAACAGCAGAAACATGAGTTTTGGGGGGCTCTTATTTTGGAATGCAACATCAGAATGTCTTGAAACGGTGCAGTTGACACTATGAGAATGTGTCCTCTCCAGCTGAGGTGAAATTAGTCTGTGGAAACTAGGATTTTATTTTTTATGAATTTCTGAAAATATGAGCAAAACAGCAGAAACATGAGTTTTGGGGGGCTCTTATTTTGGAATGCAACATCAGAATGTCTTGAAACGGTGCAGTTGACACTATCAGAATGTGTCCTCTCCAGCTGAGGTGAAATTAGTCTGTGGAAACTAGGATTTTATTTTTTATGAATTTCTGAAAATATGAGCAAAACAGCAGAAACATGAGTTTTGGGGGGCTCTTATTTTGGAATGCAACATCAGAATGTCTTGAAACGGCGCAGTTGACACTGTGAGAAGCTGTCCTCTCCAGCTGAGTTGAAATTGGTCTGTGGAAACTAGGATTTAATTTTTTATGAATTTCTGAAAATATGAAAATATGAGCAAAACAGCAGAAACATGAGTTTTGAGGGGCTCTTATTTTGGAATGCAACATCAGAATGTTTTGAAACGGTGCAGTTGACACTGTGACAAGGTGAACTGTCCATCTGAGGTGAAATTAGTCTGTGGAAACTAGGATTTTATTTTTTATGAATTTCTAAAAGTATGAGCAAAACTGCAGAAACATGAGTTTTGAGGGGCTCTTATTTTGGAATGCAACATCAGAATGTCTTGAAACGGTGCAGTTGACACTGTGAGAATGTGTCCTCTCCAGTTGAGGTGAAATTAGTCTGTGGAAACTAGGATTTTATTTTTTATGAATTTCTGAAAATATGAGCAAAACAGCAGAAACATGAGTTTTGAGGGGCTCTTATTTTGGAATGCAACATCAGAATGTCTTGAAACGGTGCAGTTGACACTGTGAGAATGTGTCCTCTCCAGCTGAGGTGAAATTAGTCTGTGGAGACTAGGATTTTATTTTTTATGAATTTCTGAAAATATGAGCAAAACAATTTTTTTTTAGTTATTTTTATTGACTGACTGACTGACTGACTGAATAAATGAATGAATGTGAAATCACGTTCAGATCGGTTCACAGACAGTCTTACCGTAATACCAAGTGTATGCGCGGACCGCGAAATATAGGGGCGGCTAGATTGACCGCTCATTTCTGGGTGGCGGCTGGCTTGACCGCAGTAAATAACGGATGATGGGCACAGAATGCTAACAAAACTCTGAGACATTTACAATTAGGCCTACACTCCCACCACAGGTGTAGCTTGCAAACTCAAAATACATAAGTGATATACCTCAGTTTAAATAGATTTTTGTGTGTGGTGGTGGTGGTGTGGGTTTCAGGGATGTTTAGATAACTATAAACGAGTTAATGTTCACTTTTCTTAAAAATATTTAGCTATCAGTTTAAATGCTTCAGTTTTCACATTATAATATATTAAAACAAATGGAAGCATTTAAACTGATATAATACTGTATATCAGTTTAAATCCTTAAATATTATAGTATATTTTATTATATTATAATACAAGCCTAATAAAAAATTGATCTCACAAGGGGATTGTTTAGGGCTCCTTGCCACAAAAAATCTTAACCTCCTGGTATATAAAATCAGGGAAATTCATAAGCAATAAACATGTAATTTTGATGGTTTAACACTGTCTGTTGCTAAAAATTGACTGTACAAAAACACATTATGGTTGTCCCAAACCATCATTGTAACTGCTCTTATTATATTATTATAAAGAATTGAACTGTCCTGCAGGAGGACAGAAATTATTTTTTAATAGAATTTCTTGGTAAAGACTGGTACAGTTAATACAGCAATGTGAAAAAAATCTCAAGTAACCTAAAATGTGCTTAATTTAGTGACTGAACTGCTTGTTTTCAAACATATTATTTAATAAATCACTAAGTTACATCAAGGGTCAAATAAAATAGAAATGGCACATTGAAGTTAAATGGTACAGTTGCATGATAAAACCATTTGTGTGTGTGTGTGTGTGTGTGTGTGTGTGTGTGTGTGTGTGTGTGTGTGTGTGTGTGTGTGTGTGTGTGTGTGTGTGTGTGTGTGTGTGTGTGTGTGTGTGTGTGTTTACGTTCATTGTACAGGTCTGATATAAAATATGTTTTTTCTCAGGTGGCCAAAATGTGCACTCAACAGAGAAAAGTTTTGCTCAGCGAGAGCAAAAAATTAGAGGGAACATTGCTCATCAGACCAGAGAATCTTATTTCTCACCATCTTGGCAAACTCCATGCAGGCTTTCATGTGTCTTGCACTGAGGAGAGGCTTCCGTCGGGCCACTCTGATCCCGACTGGTGGGCTGCAGTGATGGTTGACTTTCTATAACTTTCTCCCATCTCCCGACTGCATCTCTGGAGCTCAACCACAGTGATCTTTGGGTTCTTCTTTACCTCTCTCACCAAGGCTCTTCTCCCCTGATAGCTCAGTTTGGCCGGACGGCCAGCTCTAGGAAGGGTTCTGGTCGTCCCAAACGTTTTCCACTTAAGGATTATGGAGGCCACTGTGCTCTTAGGAACCTTAAGTGCAGCAGAATTTTTTTTGTAACCTTGGCCAGATTTGTGCCTTGCCACAATTTTGTCTCCGAGCTCTTCAGGCAGTTCCTTTGACCTCATGATTCTCATTTGCTCTGACATGCACTGCGAGCTGTAAGGTCTTATATAGACAGGTGTGTGGCTTTCCTAATCAAGTCCAATCAGTATAATCAAACACGGCTGGACTCAAATGAAGGTGTAGAACCATCTCAAGGATGGACACATTCATATTCCTGGACACATCTTCCTCAGGGCTACGTTGATTCGGCCTCTGTGTTCTCTGCAGTCGTACACAAAACCCTTAGCATCATCAACCTACCACCAACTACGTGCTTGCTACAGTATGCAGAAGACCTACTCATCTCAGCTATGTTAGCACAAGACTGTGAACAAGCCTCCATTATTGTCCGCAATGTGCTGGCAGAGGAAGGGTTCAAAGCATCAAGACAAAAACTGCAGTGGGTAAAACCATAAGTATCTTATCTGGGACACATTATCTCTGAAAGTCAAAAGAGAATCTCTCCAGGCAGAGTGGAGCTGGTAAAGAGATTTACTAAACCAGCCACAATCAAGCAAATGTAGAATTTTCTGGGACTTATAAACCATACAGGGCATGGATACTGGACTGCTTTGTATAACAAAACCCTGCGTCAAGCAATTAATACAAAAACCTTTTCACCTGTATGTGCATGAGAGTGGGGGCCTTGTGTTGGGGATACTGGCCCAGGAACATGGCATGCTTTATCGTCCAGTAGCTTATCTATCTAAAACATTGGACGACATTGCACAAGGCATGCCTTCATGCCTCTGAGTAGTCGTGGCCAGGGATGGGCAGTATTTATGATACATGTATTTCAAATACGTATTTCAAATACAAAATAGTATTTTGTAATTAAGTTGGCTTGAAAAAGCCAACTTACTGATCTACTACTTAAGCTTATTATTAAGTTGGCTTGAAAAAGCCAACTTACTGATCTACTACTTAAGCTTATTATTATTATTATTCTTCTTAGACTAAATTTCTAAATGCATCTCCTCCTAGACTGTTCAAGCTACAACCACCAAACTCAGACTAGACCTTCAGACTATTCTGACTTAGTGTGCTATATCTTTTCAGACTGATCAGACTTACGGTTTTCCTAAAAAAGCTGACTAAAACTTGGAAAAATCCCATTGACTTTCATTGACGGAATGTTCAAATGAGCCAAGACTATTCAAACTCCAACTGTCAAAATTCAAATTTTGACAGTTGGAGAGGCCCATCAGACTCTATTAGATGCCATTCTATGTACTATTTCTAATCCATTGAGACTCATTCAAATTTCCATTCTATCTATTTCTCTTTCTAATCTATCTATCTATCTATCTATCTATCTATCTATCTATCTATCTATCTATCTATCTATCTATCTATTTCTCTTTCTAATCTATCTATCTATCTATCTATCTATCTATCTATCTATCTATCTATCTATCTATCTATCTATTTCTCTTTCTAATCTATCTATCTATCTATCTATCTATCTATCTATCTATTTCTCTTTCTAATCTGTCTATCTATCTATCTATTTCTCTTTCTAATCTATCCATCTATCTATCCATCTATCTATCTATCTATCTATCTATCTATCTATCTATCTATCTATCTATCTATCAAACTAAATCTATCTATCTATCTATCTATTTCTCTTTTTAATCTATCTATCTCTATCTATCTATCAAACTAAATCTATCTATCTATCTATCTATCTATCTATCTATCCCTTCTCATCTATCTATCAATCTATCTTTCTTCTCATCTATCACTTCTCATCTATCTCTCTTCTCATCTATCTCTCTTCTCATCTATCACTTCTCATCTATCTCTCTTCTCATCTATCACTTCTCATCTATCTCTCTATCTATCTCTCTATCTATCTCTCTCTCTATCTATCTATCTATCTATCTATCTATTTCTCTTTCTAATCTATCTATCTATCTATCTATCTATCTATCTATCTATCTATCTATCAAACTAAATCTATCTATCTATCTATCTATCTATCTATTTCTCTTTCTAATCTATCTATCTATCTATCTATCTATCTATCTATCTATCTATCTATCTATCTATCTATCTATCTTTCTTCTCATCTATCACTTCTCATCTATCTCTCTTCTCATCTATCACTTCTCATCTATCTCTCTATCTATCTCTCTATCTATCTATCTACCTATCTATCTACCTATCTATCTATCTATCTATCTATCTATCTATCTATCTATGATCAACTCTCATAGCAACCACCCAAACCAACCTAGCAACCACCCAGAACACCATGGCAACTGCATAGCAACCACACAAATCACCCTGGCATCATCCTAGCAACCAGCCTGGATACAATAGCAACCACATAGCAACACCATGGCAACCACCCCGAGTACCCTAGCAACCGCATAGCAACACCCTAGCAACCACCCCGAGTACCCTAGCAACCGCATAGCAACACCCTAGCAACCACCCCGAGTACCCTAGCAACAGCATAGCAACACCTTAGCAACCACCCCGAGTACCCTAGCAACACCTTAGCAACCACCCCGAGTACCCTAGCAACACCCTAACAACCACCCCGAGTACCCTAACAACCGCATAGCAACACCCTAGCAACCACCAGAGTACCCTAGCAACCACCCCGAGTACCCTAGCAACCGCATAGCAACACCTTAGCAACCACCCCGAGTACCCTAGCAACACCTTAGCAACCACCCCGAGTACCCTAGCAACCGCATAGCAACACCCTAGCAACCACCCGAGTACCATAGCAACCGCATAGCAACACCTTAGCAACCACCCCGAGTACCATAGCAACCGCATAGCAACACCCTAGCAACACCCCCGAGTACCCTAGCAACCGCATAGCAACACCCTAGCAACCGCATAGCAACACCTTAGCAACCACCCCGAGTACCCTAGCAACTGCATAGCAACACCATAGCAACCAAACAGAGTGCCCTAGCAACCAATTTGCAAAATCTATGTCTCTGCATCAGAACATCGTACAGACATGGGGATTGGTTTATATTGTCAAGCAGCCTTTGGAGTATCATCACTGGTAGCTGCCAAGTCACTCCCTAGCAACCAAACAGTACCCTAGTAACCATTTTGCAAAATCTGTATCTCTGCATCAGAACATCTTCCAGACATGGGGGTTGGTTTATATTGTCAAGCAGCCTTTGGAGTATCATCACTGGTAGCTGCCAAGCCACTCCCTAGCAACCAAACAGAGTACCCTAGCAACCGTTTTGCAAAATCTATATCTCTGCATCAGTACATCGTAGAGACATGGCGGTTGGCTCTTTTGACTCATGCTAGCAATCTGGACTTCAACATGCTAGCAGTGAATAGCTACATGCTAATAGTGATTAGCTAAGTGCTAGAGTGGGCTAAGAACATGCTAATAACTCTATAAAAACTCCATAGTATCCATCTGTGACAATTACCAATCTATCTATCTATCTAATAAAACTTAAACTTTCAAACTTCAAACTTTTAAAACTTCTTCAAACTTTCTGGCTATGCTTTTTCAAGCCAACTTAAAGTTTGTCCTCAAACTTTTTTATCTAGTTATTATTATTCTTCTTAGACTAAATTTCTAAATGCATCTCCTCCTAGACTGTTCAAGCTACAACCACCAAACTCGGACTAGACCTTCAGACTATTCTGACTTAGTGTGCTATATCTTTTCAGACTGATCAGACTTACGGTTTTCCTAAAAAAGCTGATTAAAACTTGGAAAAATCCCATTGACTTTCATTGACGGAATGTTCAAATGAGCCAAGACTATTCAAACTCCAACTGTCAAAATTCAAATTTTGACAGTTGGAGAGGCCCATCAGACTCTATTAGATGCCATTCTATGTACTATTTCTAATCCATTGAGACTCATTCAAATTTCCATTCTATCTAATATCTATCTATCTATCTATCTATCTATCTATTTCTCTTTCTAATCTATCTATCTATCTATCTATTTCTCTTTCTAATCTATCTATCTATCTATCTATCTATCTATCTATCTCTTTTTAATCTATCTATCTATCTATTTCTCTTTCTAATCTATCTATCTATCTATCTATCTATCTATCTATCTATCTATCTATCTATCTATCTATTTCTCTTTCTAATCTGTCTATCTATCTATCTATTTCTCTTTCTAATCAATCCATCTATCTATCTATCTATCTATCTATCTATCTATCTATCTATCTATCTATCTATCTATCAAACTAAATCTATCTATCAAACTAAATCTATCTATCTATCTATCTATCTATCTATCTATCTATTTCTCTTTTTAATCTATCTATCTCTATCTATCTATCAAACTAAATCTATCTATCTATCTATCTATCTATCTATCTATCTATCTATCTATCTATCTATCTATCCCTTCTCATCTATCTATCAATCTATCTTTCTTCTCATCTATCACTTTTCATCTATCTATCTATCACTTCTCATCTATCTTTCTTCTCATCTATCTCTCTTCTCATCTATCACTTCTCATCTATCTCTCTTCTCATCTATCACTTCTCATCTATCTCTCTATCTATCTATCTATATATCTATCTATTTCTCTTTCTAATCTATCTATCTATCTATCTATCAAACTAAATATATCTATCTATCTATCTATTTCTATTTCTAATCTATCTATCTATCTATCTATCTATCTATCTATCTATCTATCTATCCCTTCTCATCTATCTATCAATCTATCTTTCTTCTCATCTATCACTTCTCATCTATCACTTCTCATCTATCTCTCTTCTCATCTATCACTTCTCATCTATCTCTCTATCTATCTATCTATCTATGATCAACTCTCATAGCAACCACCCAAACCAACCTAGCAACCACCCAGAACACCATGGCAACTGCATAGCAACCACACAAATCACCCTGGCATCATCCTAGCAACCAGCCTGGATACAATAGCAACCACATAGCAACACCATGGCAACCACCCCGAGTACCCTAGCAACCGCATAGCAACACCCTAGCAACCACCCCGAGTACCCTAGCAACCGCATAGCAACACCCTAGCAACCACCCCGAGTACCCTAGCAACAGCATAGCAACACCTTAGCAACCACCCCGAGTACCCTAGCAACACCTTAGCAACCACCCCGAGTACCCTAGCAACACCCTAACAACCACCCCGAGTACCCTAGCAACCGCATAGCAACACCCTAGCAACCACCCGAGTACCCTAGTAACCGCATAGCAACACCTTAGCAACCACCCCGAGTACCATAGCAACCGCATAGCAACACCCTAGCAACCACCCCGAGTACCCTAGCAACCGCATAGCAACACCTTAGCAACAACCCTGAGTACCCTAGCAACACCTTAGCAACCACCCCGAGTACCCTAGCAACCGCATAGCAACACCCTAGCAACCACCCGAGTACCATAGCAACACCTTAGCAACCACCCCGAGTACCATAGCAACCGCATAGCAACACCCTAGCAACCACCCCGAGTACCATAGCAACCGCATAGCAACACCCTAGCAACCGCATAGCAACACCTTAGCAACCACCCCCGAGTACCCTAGCAACTGCATAGCAACACCATAGCAACCAAACAGAGTGCCCTAGCAACCAATTTGCAAAATCTATATCTCTGCATCAGAACATCGTACAGACATGGGGGTTGGTTTATATTGTCAAGCAGCCTTTGGAGTATCATCACTGGTAGCTGCCAAGTCACTCCCTAGCAACCAAACAGTACCCTAGTAACCATTTTGCAAAATCTGTATCTCTGCATCAGAACATCTTCCAGACATGGGGGTTGGTTTATATTGTCAAGCAGCCTTTGGAGTATCATCGCTGGTAGCTGCCAAGCCACTCCCTAGCAACCAAACAGAGTACCCTAGCAACCGTTTTGCAAAATCTATATCTCTGCATCAGTACATCGTAGAGACATGGCGGTTGGCTCTTTTGACTCATGCTAGCAATCTGGACTTCAACATGCTAGCAGTGAATAGCTACATGCTAATAGTGATTAGCTAAGTGCTAAAGTGGGCTAAGAACATGCTAATAACTCTATAAAAACTCCATAGTATCCATCTGTGACAATTACCAATCTATCTATCTATCTAATAAAACTTAAACTTTCAAACTTCAAACTTTTAAAACTTCTTCAAACTTTCTGGCTATGCTTTTTCAAGCCAACTTAAAGTTTGTCCTCAAACTTTTTTATCTAGTTTGTATTTGATAGGGTTGATGAAAATGGCTTTATCCAATTTTTTTTAAAGTATGTATCAAAATACTTTAGTGTTTTGTATTTTTAAAATACTGTAAAATACTTACTGTAAGATGACATCATAAAATTGCGGCCTCTGATTGGTGCCTACTCTATAATTTGCAGAGACTTGTTGCGATCAGAACAGAAAATTGATCCATATGGAAGAAGGTGGTCAAGAAACGTGCAGGCTGCCAGCTTTCCATCAATTTTTAGCATGAATTGCTATCATTTTAAACAGTTCATGTTAAGTTTTGGTGTTCATTTTGGTAGCCTAGGCTAAATAGTATACCAATTTACATAATGTTCTTGAAAACAATTATACCGAGCAGCAACCCCCTATATTTATGATTAACAATCAAATGATTAATTAGTTAAAAACTAGTTGCTATGAATACAGGTGCCGTCAGTTGTCTTCTTATGAATGACTTGTTTGTCATTGAGTCAGTGTTGCTGATGCAAAGTAGGCCCTTTATTACCAAACACCAAGTAACTAAATTAGGATACAATTATGAGTCATTTGCAAACATTATACTGTTGGTTACTTTAAAACTAACCTTCATCTGGGAGATCACAGGGATATGTGAATATTTGATCTGTTAAAGCCACAATATGTAAACTTTCGCCTCTAAAGAGCGCTAATTCAAAACAAAGGCAAAGCTTGACGACACCTTGATTTCATGGAATCATGGGATGTATTGTCTTCACGTCTACAGCCAGTGGAAAAGAATTGGGACAGGACTCAGGCAGAAATTTAGCCTGACGTGGTCATACTCAATTCTAGTTCGAATATGAGTCTGATACTGCTCCATTGGGCTTTGATTATGGGGGCGTATTTCAACCGATCCAGGAAAGACCTCGATTGGATAGACCTACAACCAATCAGAGCTACAGAGTAAGTGATGTATGTTGAGCGACGCATAGTTGTCAACAGAACTCAACTGCACACATGCTGGATCTAGTAGAAGATGAGCGTAAACAATCTTTGCCGGTGTTGTAAAAAGAATAAGTATACACATGCGCTGTCAATATCTTCTATAACGGACGCGACATCTCAGTTCTTCAACAAAAGCCATCATTGTTGTAAACTAATTCAACCCAAGCGCTCTTTGATGACGTGGCTGATTACGTTTCTGGTGATAATCTGTCAATCATCGCCCTGACAAATGTGATTGTTCCGAACATTTTCTGTTCGGGCATAATTACTCCTCTACGGATCGAGCCCAGACCGAACTCCCCGACCTCAAAATGTTGTGGGCGGGGCTAAGTTCGGCTGGCATCCAGGCTAGCAGAAATTATGTTTATGGAGAGATTATTAACGTTACTGTAGTATGAAGCAGAGCAGGACCGAATGCTGTGAGAGCTGAACGAGGCCGCTGGAGCGATTATTAATGAGAGACGAGTGCAACACGCAGCTCGACAGCAGCGGATCTTTTATTATTATGCCACAGTCACTGCTTCCGCTTCTTCCGGTCATGTGCACGTAGGGTAAAGCCAGAGCCGTTAGTAAAGCAGCGCTGCTTATCATATTAGATACATTTGTGTGTTCAAAGTTGTGACCTAAAGTCCCAGAATGCGATGCGTTGCTGACGTCACGTTCCCAGACTCTATAATGCTACTCTGTGCGTTCGCTCAGTGGCTACTATACACTTGATGCACACTGCACTAAAATAGATCAATATTAGTCATGGTAAAACATGGTACTCGCTGTAAATCAAGAAAACAAGATTTAAACAAAAAGACTTAGGGCCAGATTTACTAACAGCTTGTGCCAGAGCAAAGCCTCTTTTGGCATTAAAATGTTTTATTAGACACAACCTACACTAAAACTTAATTACTGTAATGCATGAATGGCTGACTGGATGCACTGCTGTCTCCATAAATAAGCTGCAGTTAGCTGAAAATGCAGCACCAAAAACTTGTAGGCCCAGTTTCACAGACAGGGCTAAGTCTAAGCCAGGATTAGGCTTTAGTTCAATTAAAGCATTTAAATCCTTTTTATAAACGTTCACAAGAAAAAAAAAACATTACGTGTGCATCACTCGTGTGCATATTGAGACAAAACAATGGCACTGACATATTTTAAGATATATCAGTGCAAGCTGCTTTCAGTTAAAACAGCTCAAATACTCATTTAATCTAGGACTAGAAATCTAGACTAGAATCTAATCCACGAACCCTAAACTAAACAAACTCTATTACATTCTTCAAAACTTTATGCAAATGCACATTTTATTAAGGACATGTCTATACCAGCCCAAAGAGAAGTATAAAGAAAAGTTATGAAATTTGGCACACAGATAAAAGAGTTTAGACATTTACCATAGCAAATTTGGAGTCTCTTTCTAAAACCCTCTAGCGCCTCCAACAGCTGAAACTTATTTATAATAATAAGGTAAATTTGAATGCATACCATGGTTTTAATTTAAAAAATCTACTTTTTTCAAAATCATTCTAGACAATTTATCGGCTCTTCACCAAATTTAGCTAGATGGCGCCAATCCCTGCAAGGACTTCAGATGACGCCAAATCTGAATTAACATACGTACACGACAACTGCCAAATTTTCTATATATTGTAATCATTATGATCACAACTTGTAATAATTGCTTTAATGAGATCATTGTTTCTGCCAAAATGAATATATGACATTAGCAATCTGCATGATTTGTATTATCTTAGAACTGTACATTTTTAACATATAGACATTACTTTGTCACCTCTGATAACAGATTACTCTAAATTATAATGTAGAAACATGCATTTTTCTGTAAAGCTGCTTTGAAACGATATGTATTGTGAGCAGAGTGATCAGATTGAATCATCATTAGACCATGCTGGCAAACATTGATCTGAAACTTTGGTTTTTCACAAGCATTTATGTGTGCACAGTTAAGCACGCATGTGACTAAATGCAAAACAGAAGAAAAGTCTGGATACTGGTATAGTTGGTCCACATTTTAATAGAGTTTTTTAAATGTATTTCTCCAAGATTATTCAAATATAATGTGAAATTTTTGCAATCATATATATTTTATAGTTTCAAAACATTTTAGCACAATCACACTGATTATACAGACAATTTAATATCACAGTAAGCCATACAAACCACATTAAAAGTCATTAAGTCCTAACCAGATATTCTCTGATATAAGGCCATATTTTTTAAACCAAGGAATTCTTGTCCTGGTCTGTTTTTAATTGTAAAGTTCCAATCTAGAACATTTAAGATGGCACCAATACTTCTAATAATTAAACCTGTATTCCACATAATGACAAATAATGTCAAGTATATGTTCATGTAAGGATACAGAAGGATAATGGTTTAAATGTTTATCATATTAAGGCTGATTTTTCAGACATTCTCCCAAATGAAACAGAAAAATGTTCTGTGATACTGTAAATCTCATTTAAGATCATACAGATGGAAAAGTATCATGCTTTAGGTGTATCATGCTGCATTAAAAAATAAAAAATAAAGCTAAAACCAAGTTCTCTCACTTCAACGACAAGTAAGTATGCAAGCCAGTATGCCGGCATTTGGACATACGATCATCTGCATCTTTATACCACAGTAATGTGACCACTTTATTGTGGTCACATCTGCATCACTGCAAATCCCTCATCTTCCATAATGCAATGGTTGGTGGGCAATATTAGATGCTCCCCCCACCACCAAAATAACATACAAATGCAAATATCCCAGAAATACGTTGCCATTCATGTTTGATATTTTATTTTAAAATTTTCAAGGTACCATGATTTGAGATAAACTTACCTAATTTGGCATACTATATAGGAGAGATAGTTGTGTCATTTTGCACTCAAGAGGATACCAACAGCAAGAACACTTACAAGTAATCAATAGATCACTGGTAGTCAATCCTGCTCTTAAAGAACTAAATTCCCACAGAGTTACATGCCAACCCTGCTCCAGCACACCTGCCTGTAGTTTTCAAGTAATTCTGAACACCCTGGTTGTGTATTATCAGCATTTAAGGATGGAAGCTCTCAAGGGTAGGGTTGCACCAGCCGTTCGTAATTTCTTACTTGAACCAGAACGTAAAGTCTACACTAGGGGCTAATAACATTCTTAAACTGTATTTGAATTTAATAAATGTTGCAAAACAAAGGAAATTGCATTTATGATGATTGATTACAGCTATAACACGGCACACAGAGGTCTTAAAGACAAGACATTTATTCACATAATGTTCTTTCTTTTAAAATGTAAATGAGTTTAAATGTCAATCATTTATGTCTTAAAGGATTAGTTCATTTTCAAATGAAAATGACCCCAAGATTTACTCGCCCTCAAGCCATCCTAGGTGTATACGACTTCTTTCTGATGAACACAATCAGATAAATAATAATAAATATCCTGATGCATTTGAGCTTTTTAATAAAGGCCTTTTGAAGCTAAACAATGCATTTGTGTAAAAAAAAAAAAAAAAAACATATTTAACAAGTTATGAAGTAAAATATCTAGCTTTTTGAACTGCTAGAGTTTTAGGCTTTCTTCCTAAGTAGAATACGGAAGGTGGTCTGGAAGCTAGCTATTTTACTTCATAACTTGTTAAATATGGATATTTTTTCTTTACACAAATGCATCACTTTCCTTCAGAAGGCCTTTATTAACCCCCTGGAGCTGTGTGGATTATGGTAATGATGGATGGATGTGGATGGAGACACTTTCTTTAGCTCATACTCATTTGGTAACGTTTACTGCCATTATAAAGCTTGGATGCATGAGGATATTTATTAATATTTCTCAGATTGTGTTCATCAGAAAAAAGAAAGTCATATACACCTAGGGTGGCTTGAGGGTGAGTAAAGCTTGGGCTAATTTTAATTTGAAAGTGAACTAATCCTTTAAGGATTGAAGTCTGTCAGTCTGATTTTGATGCAATTCAATTAATCTGCTGTTTTATTCTGCAATTTAATCAAAATGCTGCTTTGCAGCCTTGTCGTAGGCTGGTGGAAAATTTTGTTTATACATAGAATCAAATAAGCTTAAAGGGTTAGTTCACCCAAAAATGAAAATTCTGTAATTTATTACTTAACCTCATGCCGTTCCACACCCGTAAGACCTTCGTTAATCTTTGGAACACAAATTAAGATATTTTAGTTGAAATCCGATAGCTCCGTGAAGCCTCCATAGGGGAGCAATGGACACTTCCTCTCTCAAGATCCATAAAGTTACTAAAAACATATTTAAATCGGTTTATGTGAGCACAGTGGTTCAATATTAATATTATAAAGCGACGAGAATATTTTTGGAGCGCCAAAAAAACTAAATAATGACTTATTTAGTGATGGCCGATTTCAAAAAACTGCTTCAGGAAGCTTCGGAGCACAGATGAATCAGTGTATCGAATCTGCTGTTCAGACAGAGCGCCAAAGTCACGTGATTTCAGCCGTTGCCAGTTTGACACACGATCTGAATCATGATTCGATACACTGATTCATTTATGATCCGATGCTTTCTGAAGCAGTGTTTTGAAATCGGCCATCACTAAATAAGTCGTTATTTTGTTTGTTTGGCGCTCCAAAAATATTCTCGTCAATTTATAATATTAATATTGAACCACTGTACTTACATGAACCGATTTAAATATGTTTTTAGTACCTTTATGGATCTTGAGAGAGGAAGTGTCCATTGCTCCCTATGGAGGCCTCACGGAGCCATCGGATTTCAACTAAAATATATTAATTTGTGTTCTGAAGATTAATGAAGGTCTTAGGGGTGTGAAACGGCATGAGGGTGAGTAATTAATGACAGAATTTTCATTTTTGGTCGAACTAACCCTTTAAAAGTAGGGTAGGCAATTTGTTTTAAAAGCATTTTTTGTTTTACATGTTGAAACTCTTCGCATCCTGATTGCAATCAATAATAAAAGTGGTCTAAATTTTAAAACATGTACATATATATTCTGTGGAAATCTCAGGACTAAAAAATTTTAGTCCAATCAATGCATTCCGTCCAAATGTGCATTCATGTCTTTTGGAGGAGGCATGGCTTTGGAGAAAGGGCTCTGAAGTGAGGGTGGAATCTTATGCTTTCAAAGCTAGCTTGCTATTGCTGTTGCCTACCCCACATTTAATGACGCAAAGCAAAGATATTTAGTTGTGCGTAAGGTGTAAGTTAGTGCCCCTTAATATCACGACTAGGCTGTAGTTGTAACTTACTTACAGCTGGTGCATCCGGCCTCAGGAGCAGGGCTGGCTACTCCTGCATTAGATTCTTTTGACAACTCATGTATCCTCTACTACACACAGTCATGCACAAATAGTGCAGCAAATCGGAGAGTTGATTGGCACTGCTACAGATACATGCCATTGATGAGGTAATCAGACTCTTCTGTGGTGAGAGGCAAAGTCTTCTTCAGTCTGCGACGTACAAGCCAGAGCCTGCAGCCCACCATCAGTAAGAGCAGAGCGCTGATGATCAAACCCAAAGCCAGGGGAAGGATTGCACCTACACACACACACACACACACACACACACACACACACACACACAAACAGAGTGACACTTGAAACATCTGAGAAAATACACACATACAAGTGACGTGTTTAGTGCAGTATGTTTGGATACTCATGAAGTAAAACATACCTGATTCAGGGGGTGGGTGTCCTTCCAGTGCACGATATATTTTAGATTCTGGCAGTGCATTCTGAGACTCTAAGAAAGAATTTTGCTGTTTTTCCTTATGGACTGAGACTATGGGAGCTGCACATAGAAAATAAATTACTTTTATCATTACATGCTGCAGGCATTTAATTTGATCAAAAGCACAGATAACGCAAAGACATTAAAGAGTCTGACTACCTCACTAAAGTCACACAAAAAAACATAAATGCATTTTTGATGATAACAGCATTTGTCTGATTTTCACTGTAAGGGGATACGGTTTTCTTCTTTGAAATCAGTGAAAACACTGAGTGAGTGTGCATTAGATTTACATTGTTTAAGTCATTTGAAACAACACGTGATCTGACACCAGAGGTCTTGGAGACTATCCAGCCTTACAAACACACACACATTTTAGATGCTGATATGCAAGTTACAACTACAGCCCAACAGAAAACAGAAAATTCTATCCTAAACTGAAAACTGACATTGTTTTACATACATGTGTATATTTTCCTGCTGGGTAATGGAGTTGTAGTGGCCCGATGTTTTGTTACTGCTGAAAGATGGCAAAACAATCATTTTTAGAGTCACAGCATTCTCAACTGAATACATTTCATTTAATAAATTTAATCAGCTAATCAGGTAGTGAAGTCTCACATGGTTTCTGAATGCACTCATTCACACAATCGGACTTCTGGAGGAAGTTGTTGTGGTTTCCTTTGCAGCCACCATACTGGAAGTGCTGGCAGTCTCCGGTTTCAGAATCATAATACCAGCGTGGGAAAACACCTTTACACGGGCCGGCCACTGGGGGCGCTGCACAGGGATCTAACAGAGAGACAGAAACTTTTGTACTCTACACAGTATCAAGTGTCTAGACACACGTCCTGATATTGCAGAGTTAGATGCGTTCCTGGGTTAACATATTTTGTCGATCTTGGAACAACATTCTAGTCTGAAAATTTAGTCTTAACCCTATTCCTACCCCTAAACCTAACCCTACCCATAAGTTATCCCAAAAATCAGAGGGAAATGATAGATGAATAACACTGATCTAGAAGCACCAATTCATGATTTTAAGCCTAAACTTGACAAACTGTAAACTTGTTCCTCAAATCCGATTGGTTGATTTGAATGTTGTTCCAGGATCAACAAAAATGTTGACCCAGGAACATGTTGAACTCAGCAATATTAGGTTATGCGTGTCTAGATATAGGCCACATTTACACTGCAGGCCTTGATGCCCAATTCCGATTTGTTGACTATTTACGATTATTTTGACGATCAGCTTACATCTTTTTTGAAAGTGACCCATATCCGATATCTACATTTACACTATACATTGGAGAAACAACCCAAGGTAGACGTACTAACCCGGGAAAGCTTAGGCTGAAAAGGAAGTAAAAACGGCGTGATTTGTAATGGACACCGATGAAATGATAATACAAACTTTTGCTTTTCGCACCACTTTAAAAAGTCAACAAAACACTAGTCTATTAAAGGGTTAGTTCACCCAAAAATGAAAATTCTTTAATGAATTACTCACCCTCATGTCGTTCCACACCCATAAGACCTTCGTTCATCTTCGGAACACAAATTTAGATATTTTTGATGAAATCCGATGGCTCAGTGAGGTCTGCATTGCCAGCAAGACAATTAACACTTTCAATGCCCAGAAAGCTACAAAAGATGTATTTAAAACAGTTCATGTTCACTACAGTGGTTCAACGTTAATGTTATGAAGCGACGAGAATACTTTACTTTTTGTGCACCAAAAAACCCAAAATAAAGACTTTATTCAACAATATCTAGTGATGGGCAATTCCAAAACATCGTTTCATAAAGATTTGAAGCTTTAAGAATCTTTTGTTTCAAACTGCCAAAGTCAAGCCCCCCAGTGGTGAACCATTGAAATTTCGAAACACTTATGACATAACGAAGCCTCGTGTACTGAAATCACGTGACTTTGGCAGTTTGATACACGCTTCGAACCAATGATTAGAAACAAAAGATCTGTAAAGCTTCGAAGCTTCATGAAGGAGTTTTTTTGAAATCGCCCATCACTAGATAATGCTGAATAAAGGCTTTATTTTGGGTTTTTTGGTGCACAAAAAGTATTCTCGTCGCTTCATAATATTAAGGTTAAACCACTGTAGTCACATGAACTGTTTTAAATACGTCTTTAGTAGCTTTCTGGGCATTGAAAGTGTTAATTGTCTTGCTGGCAATGCAGGCCTCACTGAGCCATCAGACTTTATGAAAAATATCTTAATTCTGAAGTATTCCGAAGATGAACAAAGGTCTTACGGATGTGGAACGACATGAGGGTGAGTAATAAATGACAGAATTTTGTGCATTATTTTTGACAGAATTGTGCTTTTTTCCTCTTTACACTTTTGTGTGTCAGATCCCAAAAAAAATGGAATTGGGTCACTTGAACTTCTGATGAACTATTCCTTTAAATGTTTGTGTGTGTGTGTGTGTTTGTGTCTTTGAATGATGTATCTTATGCATTACCTTGGTTGTCAAAGCCATAATGTTGATGTTGTTCAGGTTTAGGGATGTCAGTGACCTGTATTTCTGAGGGCGTCTGGGCTGCTGCTTCAGTTTGTGTATCTGTTCCATGTTTAGAGGATTGGTAGGACTTAGGACCAGTATCAACTATAAAATAGACCAAACACTTTTTATATATCTTAAAATAATTAAAGTACGGAAAAGGCTTCTGAGAAGATGGTCAGAGAATGGCTTGGTGGTCTAAGCTTACAATTTTGGCAGAAATCTTCATCTGATCGGTCAGGGCAGTGTTGCTTTCCATCGCAGGCATAACCAATGTCTATACAGCAGCCATCATCACACATGAACTGATACCGAGAACAGTGACCTGTACACACTTTAGAGAAAAACACACATCTGTGTCACGTCCATACAGATCCCATACAGAATAAATGCTCACAGGGCAATTACAAGAGTTAGGAAGTGATCTGCACATAATAGACAGAATGTCAGAAAATACAACTAGCAATACATTAAGAAACCAAGACAATAAAACGCATGATATTAAAGGTGCTCTAAGTGATCCTGTGTGGAGTAACTTCCTGTTGACGTTCGAAGTGTTGTCAAACAAAACAGAGGCTAGCTAGACCCTCCCTCCTTCTCCTCCCCTCCCATCCGTGCTTCCTGAAACAGTCATGAACGCGCATTTAAAATCAATCTTGTCGGTTATTGGCTGGATCATGTTTATTATGATTCGTGGTCCAGGCTGCACCATTTTGTTTTTATTGCCGTTTTCGGAGCTTGTGGTAACTACAGAGACCGCGTTTTTTTTTTACAGTGTGTTCAGGGGACAGGCAGCTAGTGGATAGTGAGGCGATGTTTGCTGTATGTGACAAAAAATGTTTTGGCCTAAAAACGCGTGACATCGCTCAGAGCACCTTTAAGTTTACATTATAAGTGGACCTCAGATAACATTATAATTTGTTTTAAAAATGCAGTTCATAACCCCTTTAATCTTTTAAAGGGATACTCCACCGTTTTTTCATATTAAACTATGTTATTCCCTTAACTAAGACGAGTTGATACATACCTCTCTCTTTATTAGCACTTAGCTTAGCCCAGTTCATTCAATAGGGGCCAAGCAGAGAAGCTACCAAACACCTCCACGTTTTCCCTATTTAAATAGAGTTACTCGAGTAGTGTAACTCGACCTAGGACGGTGACACAAAACAAAACGTTGCGCTTTTCTAAGCGTGTAAAATGGCCGGTGAGAGGACTTTTCACGAGTGAAGATATTACTGCGCCAAGTCAAAGTGCTCCCGAGCACTTGCTATGGTATTCCGCCATACAATATAGTTATCTATTTTACACGCTTAGAAAAGCGCAACGTTTTGTTTTGTGTCACCGTCCTAGGTCGAGTTACACTACTCGAGTAACTCTATTTAAATAGGGAAAACGTGGAGGTGTTTGGTAGCTTCTCTGCTTGGCCCCTATTGAATGAACTGGGCTAAGCTAAGTGCTAACAAAGTTTCGCCGCAAGACAGAGCGATTTAGTGCACGCACTGAGATGAGAGGGGTATGTATCAACTCGTCTTAGTTAAGGGAATAACATAGTTTAATATGAAAAAACGGTGGAGTATCCCTTTAAGAATATTGTAACTATTGCACCAGTTTCTTTTGTATCTATCTGTACTGGATCTCTGTCCTCTGCACACAATAATGAATGCTTGCACATTTAGGCCTAGACCTTAGGACACTTCCTCACTGAGAATTAAGAAAATGTCCTTGACAATTATTTCAGTAGCTTTTCTAGTACTACATTATTTTGTTCATTCACAATGCCAGAGCCTTCCCGAATTGTGTGCTTTCATCCACACACATCCCGGACAGTCCCGCAAAGAGAAGCGCTCTTTCATTTCTGTGCCATCCTTTCATAAACAACTACATTGTATGTTACCGCTAGGTTTGTAGTTGATTCCATCATCTGCACTGATGGTGAACCGATCCCTAGTCTTGTATCACTCCAGTTTTATCCAGTCTATGTACACATGCATACCAACATTGTGCCGAATCTCTCAGTTTTTGAACATCTTGAGCCTTGAAAGTTTTGTTTAATGTCATGTTAAAAATAAACCTCTTTGGTCCTGTGTTCTGCTCTGTTCAATTATGCTCCTATATGTACAGCTCTTTAAACGTGTCTGATCGATGAGAAGTCGGCATGACCCTCAACCAGCCTAACTATGCTTTACACCAAATAATCATTCAATTATGCAAGGTTCCTAATTTTGTTTTAATGTCTCCTACAATAGATTTCCATGCATCAAAGGTCAATAAACACTTAAATTTTCTCACACTGTACACTGCACATCACCTCCTTTCTCAAAGAAACCTCTCCTTTCTGAGAGCCGACTGTGCTCTTATTGGTCAGACGGCCCAGTCTGTAATTTCAGCTCCAGAGGCTTCCTCAGCACTTGATACACAGTGATACGAACAGTAACAGTGCTGTCGGTTTTACCTTTTCAATTCCAGCGTGAGTATTCATTCCTTTGAAGTGGATTCGCAACAATTCCTCTTATTCAACAATTTCTTCTCTTCCCTTGTCATTCTCCTATGGAGTTTATGTTGTTGACACAATGCAGTGCTTCCAGGTTCTACGTCAGAATGCTAGCTTATTATTGGCCGCCTCCTGCGTCAGCAGCACATGCATGCATTGTGGTGCTCATGTGAACAGCGCCAATACTGAGCTGGCCTTCAGACGTAGAACTCGGAAGCGCTGCACTGTGTTTACAACATAAACAGCATTGGAGAATGACAGAGAAGAGAGCAAATTGTGGAATAAAGTAATTTTTTTGTTTGTTTTTGCCACTAAAAGTATTCAAACGAGTGTCACATGTGACTGGGTTGTATTTAACGCCACAACCTCACGGTACACATGGAGGTAATGGCAGTAATAGGGATTTTGGTTGAATACCTACTGTACATATGCTCACACACACTGTAAAAAATGACCATGATTTTAACAGTAAAAGACTGTAAAAATGCTGCGGTGAAAAACTGTCAATCGGTTTACAGAAAGTTTCCGTACTATATACGGTGAATAACTCTAATAGATCTAACGGTACATTTAATGTAATTTTACGGTAAAATACCGTTAAATT
The DNA here is from genome assembly GCF_024489055.1 of Chanodichthys erythropterus. Classification (NCBI taxonomy): domain Eukaryota; kingdom Metazoa; phylum Chordata; class Actinopteri; order Cypriniformes; family Xenocyprididae; genus Chanodichthys; species Chanodichthys erythropterus. Next base: position 1,178,674 of record NC_090224.1, on the reverse strand, counting down.
CACAGTTTTTGGAAGTGAAAAATAACAATTCATTGTAAAATTTACAGTGAAAAAACATAAATTGACAATCCCACAATTCCCTGCGTGACACTTCACATTTGATATATTTTCGTTAAAACTCTGTTTCTTCTTAGTTTTTCTCATTTTTTTCTAATCAGTTATGTACATTACGGTTCTATGTTACATCTTATATTGTTAAATTAATGTTTATTGCATTTTTTAAATTTCATGCATGTTACCATGATGGTGTTTAGTGTGTGTGTGTGAATGACACTGTGTGCACCTTCTATATGTTAGTGTTGTCCTCCTCAGCTTGTGGAAAAGCTGCTTGTGATGAACTTTGATTCATCATGTGACTCTTATCACCACTGTGTTTGGTGACTGTCAGTGTATTATAAAGGTACAAAACAGATATTAGTACTTCATTAGGTTGGTAAATTAACATTATATCAGTTAATGAAATACGTTATTTTACCGTAAATTTAACAGATTTATTTTACGTTGCTACTGTATTTTTTACGGTAAAGTTCTGGCAACCACAGCTGCCGTTTTTTACCGTAAATTTTACTGGGATTTTTTTTTTACAGTGCACACTCGCATACAAAATTACAAAAGCATTAAATTCAAGTAAAGTGTCTACTTTCATTTTTCAAAATATGGGTGAAAACGTTTCAAAGTGTAAAATTGTGATTCAGCGTAATGGTCATTTTTTTTTTTTTTCATTTTTCCACATCTTAAATATAAATATAATATATAAAATACCAAGTTAAAAATATATTTGTTTTCTTGATATTTTCAAGTTACAAAAGTAATTTTGAAGGAAAATATAAACAAATAATGTCTGACCTTCAGCGTTTGGTGCAGGGGCGAGCACACTAACGGACACGTTGTCAGAGCTCTTCTGTCCCGCTGTGTCGGTGACAGTTAACTCAAAGGTGTAAATTCCTTCTCTGAGACCACTGAGTTTCAGCAGGCCTGGATGAGTCACCTGAAAAAATCAGACAACAAGACCAGTAAAGGCCACATTTGACTTGTATCTCACAGAAGATGGATCACAGATATTTTTCACTAGACTGGACAAAACTGGAGAAGAATTCTACTTATGGTATGAATATTTAGATAATGTTTTTACTCAGGTCTACATTTTGCAGTCTCTGTGGAAGTGCATTACAATGTAACAAACACAAACATAAAACAAATTAATGTAACAGCTCGACTGGATAGTAAGCGATGGCTTTCAAGTCAACACAATCATTTGCAATATAGATAGACAGCTTTGTTAAAGGTGCAATATGTAATAATTTCTGTCCACTAGAGGTCGCTAGATGCCTATTCAAAACAAAGGCGTAGCTTGATGATGCCAAGTTTGAGCGCAGAATCTTGGGACATGTGGTCTTCACCTCACATAGGGTGGAAATAATCGGGATAGGACTCGGGAAGAAATCATGTTCATGGACGTGATTATTAACGTTACTGTAGTATGAAACAGAGCAGGACCGAGTGTTGTGGGAGCTGAACGAGGCCGCTGGAGCGATTACGCAACACACACCGTGAGCAGCGGTACTTTTATTATGTCACAGTCGCCGCTTCTGCTTTTCTGGTCATGAGTATGAGGTAACGTAGCACTGTTTATCATATTAGATACATTTGAGTGAGTTAAAAATGTTGTAACGTTACTTTGTGCGTTCACTCGGTGGCTGCTGTGAGACACTTTTTGCACATTGCACCAAGTGATGGATGGCTTGTGTTGATAAATGCCATGCAATTAAATTTTAAAACATATTGTATCATGGAGAAAATGCTGTATTACTGTTTCTAAAAATAAAGCTGCATCTGATTATGCTATGTTAGCTACTTCACAAAATAGTGTTTTTCTCTGAGGCATGTTAAAGCATGGTACTCACAAAAAATCAAGAAAATTAGATTTAAACAATAAGACTAAACGTGTTGAGCTATATAACAATAATTAGTTTTCTGTCTATAAATGTAACCAAACAGTTGTTCCTGTTAAAACATGTAATATATTAAAGCGTCTTGGTATTTTCATGGTTTATACAAAGCCTTGGTTAAAATTGCAATTTTCTCACGATTTACAAATAGTTGCAAACATTTGGGATATTGTAAGTACTCAAGTGAACAAAATATATAACACTGGCCTAGTGGTTTTTGGATATTTTACTGCAAAATTCTTACATATTGCACCTTTAATATAAGTGTTTAAATTTTGCCACATGAATCAATATGCAACAGTAAAGCAACTGGAAGTCAGATTTGGCAGTTTTAAGTGACACAAGTAACAAAGTTGATCTGAGTTTAACGGTGACTACAAATAAGAGTGCCATCATTGAAGCTCATATGCTCATATGCATAAGCTCTACCAAACATCAGTACAAAAACCAATAGAACAGCTGAGCCAATGTTGCTATATCCGACTGGTCAGGATGTTCACACAGAGCCATATTGAGTGTTAAACTCTGAGAAATGACTGACAATGACAGGTTTACCTTCATTTTAACAGAGGGGTCTCCTTTCACAAGAGCCCAGTCATGATGTATAATGTCATGATCATCAGTGCTGTCTCTGCCGTCTAGCACCGCCCAGTCCGTTGGCAGCTGAACCACCAAGTCCTGACCCGCATCACTACGGGGCGGCTCATCCAAACCTGTGAAACCCAAACCCGCACCCAAAACAAGTCAACTTCAAAAACGTTTTGTTCTAGGGTCAAAGACGAGATGTCACTATTTTGGTGTCCAAATCAAATTAAATTTACAAAAGTGATTTTATATACATAAAAAAACATTAAATTCAAGTAAAGTGTCTACTTTCATTTTTCAAAATATGGGTGAAATAATGTTTCAAAGTGTAAAATTGTGATTCAGCATAATGGTCCGGATTTTGATTTTACCATTACATCTTTAAATAAATATATAAAATACCAATTTAAAAAATATATTTGTTTTCTTGATATTTTCAAATAATTGTTGGCTGTGTTATATTAAAAGGACTATGTTTTATTGTTTTTTAAAGTATTGAAATAACCAGGGGACTTTTGTCCCGAATATCCAGTTTGTTGGAGGTCATTCAGTATAACAGGAACAAGAAGCCATTCTGAAATCATATAAAAACTGATAGGGTGTGTCTCAATCAGCTCCCTAGTTCAGTAGTCAGGGCACTGATCAGGGAATCAACCACATTAATTTACATGATATACCGATTCACGACCAAGGGAGCTAGGGAGCTGATTGAGACGCAGGGATAGTCATTCGACAGTCTGTGACAACATCAAAAAGTGCCCTGAAGACCGTGTGGTGCTCAGAGTTTATTGCTCTTAAATATTTTATCATTTCACCTCTTCCATGGTATTTGTAACCTAAGTTACAAAAACACATCCTTCAGTGAAAAAAACACATATTGTTAGATTATTTGAAAAATAAGTAAATGTTGTAAATAATAGTGATTATATTTACTGGTCAAGCTCTCTATTTGATATAGGTGGCCAGTTGATAGCCTGCAATATAAGCTGAAGTAATTTAAATTTAAATGTTAAATGTGCACTACAATTTAAAAGTTAAGATAATGCTGCATTTATTTGATCAAAAAATACAGTAAAAGTTAAATACTCTAAATATATATATATATTAATTTAAAATAACTATTTTCTATTTTAATATATGTTTAATGTAATTTATTCCTGTGAAGGTAAAGCTGAATTTTCAGTCTTCAGTGTCACATGATCCTTCAGAAATCATTCTAATTTGCTTATTTGCTGCTCAAGAAACTTTATTATTATTATAACAGCTGTGCTGCTGCCTGCTTATTTTTGTGGATATTGTGATTCGTTTTTCAGGATTCTTTAGCCCTATTCGGACAGGATTTTGTTTCTCATGTGGACCGTAAAAATAAATTTGCATGGCACCTAATTGATAATACTCATGCATTCATATGTCTACATGAGGTAAACATAAAGCTGCTTGGTTTATATTTTAATGTATAGGCCTAAATGCTGCCATAATAACAGCCCATTTCAAATGTTTACATGCTTTTCTTTTCTTTCTCCTTTGAGCGGGAAAAATATTGTTTTTGTAAATACTTACCAGCATTTCAGTCATAAAAGTGTACGCTATATCTTTAAAATGCATTCAAATTACTGTGAAGCGCAACAGGTATGGTAGTGGTCAAAGATTTTTCTTTTCTTGTAAACTCAGGGCTGTTTACATAACACCACTTTCAACTAAAAAACACTTTCGACAACAGTGTTTTGGCAGCTTGAAAAATAAAACTTTTAAAAAGGGATTCAAAGTACACGTTTTTGAAAACGACAGTTTATCGTCTCCGTGTAAACTACAAAAACGCCAATTTGTGAAGACGGTGACGTCATGTACACACGTCCCCACATCGCCTTTTGTTAAAGGATTAGTTCACTTTCAAATTAAAATTCCCTGATAATTTACTCACCCTCATGTCATCCAAGATGTTCGTGCCTTTCTTTCTTCAGTCGAACAGAAATTAATGTTTTTGATGAAAACATTCCAGGATTATTCTATTTATAATGGACTTCAATGGAGCCCAAACGGTTGAAGGTCAAAATTACAGTTTCAGTGCAGCTTCAAAACGTTCTACACGATCCCAGACGAGGAATAATGATCTTATCTAGAGAAACCATCGCTAATTTTCTAAAAAAAAAAAAAAAAAAAAAAAAATGTACATACGTTTTAACAATAAATGCTCATCTTGAACTAGCTCTCTTCTTCTTCTCTATTAGAATTCCGGTGTAAGTGTATTACTACCCTCCACAGGTCAAAGTTTGAACTAATTGTTATATACTTGCACTAGCATATTGTATATGACAATTTAGTTAAGCATTGAAGTCCACTATAAGGAGAATAATCCTGGAATGTTTTCAACAAAAACCTTAATTTCTTTTCGATTTAAGAAAGAAAGACGTGAACATCTTGGATGACATGGGGGTGAGTAAATTATCAGGAAATTTTCATTTGAAAGTGAACTAATCCTTTAAATAGAAAGTTGAGATTCAGAAGAACATCTCTTATTCGAAATAGAATTTCTGTAACAATATAAAAGTCTTTACGGTCACTTTTGATCAATTTAACGCATCCTTGCTGAATAAAAGTATTAGTTCTTTTAATAATAGACTATTTAAAAAATCTTACATGGTTCCAATTTAACTTTTGGAAAGTAGTGTAGGCCTACATTCTATAAAAGAATCTGTTAGAAGGGACCCCAAATAAGCTAATAAATCGTTATTGTTTCTCGTGGTCATTTTGGCCGGATCCTGCGGCCCATGCTATCGGAGAAACCCACCCTGCATTACGGACTCCTCCTCATCTATCCCAAATACAGGTCTCCTGGCTGAAGTGTTGGGACGGCCAGTGGCAGCGGAGCCCCGGGAGGACTCATGGGCTCTAGTGCTGTTGTCTGCCCGACTGTAGGTGCTGAATCCAGGCTGAAAGGAAAACGAGCACACATTCCTGCCTCTGTATGTGCAGTTGAACAAATAACAGCGTAAACTGTCGTCCGACTGCTTTAGGTCCTCCTGGATGATGGCAGATGTGCAGTGCGGGTGAGAACAGCAGGCATGCACGCAGTCCCTCCAGCTAAACACCCTCTGCGGGGCGGACAGGAACGCGGCGCCCTGCTCGATGGAGGCGCTGGCGCGGATGATGCGCTCCTCCACCGCCTTAAAGCCACTGACACAGCGGTCTCCATCCTCCTCATCTTCTCTCGAGTCCGACTCATCCTGCTGTAACTGCTTACGGAACTCCTCCAGCAGTTCTTCCACGCCGGATATTTTGGATTTGAGGTCAGATGTTGAAGAGGACCGCGTCATCATGACCGTCCTCGTCATACAGAGAAGAACAGAACAGATGAGCGCTCGCTGGACATGATGCGCCGAATGAAACATAATTGCGCAGTAAAAGCTCCTTCCCACGATGGAAACGATTGCACGTATATCTCACATCACATTCGAAATTAAAAATATTTGTTTACGATGTAAGAATCGCCGTTTTGCGCATTAAAGAACAGCACAAAGCACCTGCACCTGTCGTTTTCACTGGCAACTGAACTGAAATCAGTGCAGCCGTTAATGCAGCATTGTGCTGCGATGCTGGTCGTTCATGCAGGGGGCGCTCTGTGGCTCAGCAAGCCCAAACACCATTGACTGCTGCGTTCAAGTCCTCCTCCTGGGAAGTTCGAATTTACGGGTTGGGAATTGATGTTTACGACGTCAGGTGAGTTTAAGATGGCAGTATCCTCTGTTATTTAACTACACTAAAATACAGCAAGGTAACTCTTCTTCTAGAAAGTGAATTAATTTTTAATTAATTTAGGAAGCCACTTTATCACCTTAAGTGTTTGCTGCCAAAAAGCTCTCTTTTTTTTTAGAAAGTAACTTTTAAAAGTAACTGACACTACTGGAACTTCAAACGGGACAGGTTCAACGGTCAGATAAAAAAAAAAAAAAAAAAATAGCTTTTTGGCAGCAAACACTTAAGATGGGATTGGTGCACACAGGGATAAAAAGTAGCCCAATTGTAAAATACTCTGCTGGATCTTTAATGTTGTGGGCCTAATTTTCTGCAGGAGGTCCTGGACATCTTGTTCAGATACATAGTATCATAGATTCTATCAAATACTAATAGATAAAAAATCAAAACCTGACCGCTTCTGCTAGAAATCCTATAATGGGCCTTGGTTGGATCTTCCATCAGGACAATGATCCAAAACAAACATCAAAACCAACACAAAAAATGTGTCACTGGGCACAAAATGAAGGTTCTGCCATGGCCATCCCAGTCCCCTGACCTGAACCCTAAAGAAAATGAGTGGAGTGAACTGAAGAGAAGAAGCACCAACATGGAGTTGGGAATCTGAAGGATCTGGAGAGATTCTACATTAAGGAATGGTCTCTGATCTCTTGTCAGGTGTTCTCCAAACTCATCAGGCATTATAGGTGAAAATTCAGAGCTGTTGGCAAAAGGAGGTTGCAAAAAGTATTTCATAAAAGGGGGCAAATAATTGTTCCCAATGTGTTTTGGAGTAAAACTTTATTTCAAAATGTGATTTTCCCCTTTTACTTAACCCATAAGCCCCTTCGTCATACAAATATACGAGTGGTTTGAACACCCTCGAAAATTCACTCTCATTATAGAGTACCCGGACTGAACCTGGACTGGATGAACCAGTATCAAGGGTCATGATGTTACAGGCTGTGGTGGCAATACAACACTGCATCGAGCATTGAGTATTTCACAACGACATTCATGCGCTGAATTTCCTGTTCAAGAGAAGAACATCAGAGCTCAAGCTGATGGACTTTGGCGCTGGTCAGCTATTTTGTAGTGATGGTTACGAGAGTGACACATACATTGGTGAGAATTTTGGGAGTGTGGAAAACTGAATGTAGTGACTTACTAATTATTTGATGCTTAAAAAAAAAAAGCTCAACAATGTGCAAATGTCTTGCTTACAGGAGCACCGGATTACTGCACACCTTAAGTCTTGACAGAACCCCAATTCCACGCAGTCCCAGCAAATGTCTGGGCTGTAGGAGTGCTGTTATACAACATGGCAAACGCATGTCGTCCTTTTTGCAACAGAACAGAAATCACACAAGCCAAAGTTACATTTCTGAACTCCAACTTATCCAATGGTGAGTGAATATTATTGATAACACTGATAAACACACACATGAAGCAATGGCTCTGTACAGAAAAAGTTAAAGGGTTAGTTCACCCAAAAATGAAAATTATGTCATTAATGACTCACCCTCATGTCGTTCCAAACCCGTAAGACCTCCATTCGTCTTCGGAACACAGTTTAAGATATTTTAGGTTTAGTCTGATTTGATTTCATTTGAAAATGTATGTACGTTAGACTGTACGTTACCTTTCTGGACATGGACAGTCTAACGTACATACATTTTCAAATGAAATCAAATCAGACTAAATCTAAAATATCTTAAACTGTGTTCCGAAGACGAATGGAGGTCTTACGGGTTTGGAACGACATGAGGGTGAGTCATTAATGACATAATTTTCATTTTTGGGTGAACTAACCCTTTAAAGGAGTATGTAAGTGTAACACAGTTCGTAAATGGGAAGAAGGAGGCGGGAACCGGCGAACATTCAACGTAACTTTAATTAAAAAATAAACAAAGAACAAAACTAAAGTAATGCCGGCAGACCCTCGCGGACGTCTGCCGGCCACACAAACATAACAAAACCATAACATAAAGTCCAGGCCTGGTCCTCTCTCCTCTTCCACGGTCGTCGCTCCTCCTTTTATGCTCCCGGAGCTCCTCCGTGAGAGACTCAAGGCCGGTGCGCCTCCCAGGTGATGCTTGTTATCACTTGCGTCACCGGCCTCGCGCCATTCCCTCACGGTTCTCGCCCGCCCTGGTCGCCACAGTAAGATTTTATTTATATATAGCTCAACGTATAGCGAGAGTGTCTCAGAAACTACATACTTTACTTTTAAAAGATAAGGAACATTTTACATTATATTAATCATGGTTTAGATGCTGTTTTCATAGATGCCAAGTCACATGATCATGACTAACCAGCTTTCTCCTTATTAAAATTTGTACAGAATACAGAGATCTGATTAGAAAATGCCTAGACCAGGATCCAACTAAATGGCCAACGAGCAGATGTCACTTCATAAATAGTTTAGTGATGGTCTACTGTAGTTCAGGAGATTCACTCGATCAGTGATTTCAGGTGTGAGGATGTGTAACAGACAGAGTAGGATGATTATTTTTTGTCGTATCTTTCAGAAAGACCACCGGGGGACATTTATTGACATCTTTTTGGGAAATCCTGGGTCTGTGCATGATGACGGTGCTGAAGAACAGCCCTGTGTATACTGGCAGCCTGTATCCACCGCCAGGCAAGTGCATCATTGGGGATGGTGGCTATCCTTGCACCCATCTGCCCCATCACCCAATACAGAGAGCCTGTACAGAACGCTTTACAGGCTCGCTTTAACAGCAAGCACTCCTGTGCCTTGAACATCACTGAGAGAGCTTTCGGGATGCTGAAAACATGCTGGCGCTCTGTTTTCTTTAAGGCCGTGGAAGTTAGCCCTGTCTTCGTACCATCATTGCATGCTGTGCTGTGCTCCACAATATCGCTCTTCAAAATGGGGACATTGTTGAGCCAGAGGTTGGGGAGAATCATGATGATGCCCCCCTGAAGTCCAGAAACCTGAAACAAGATCAGGAGAACATGTGCGGGTCTGCTGCTGTTTCTGCTCCAAATATTTGTGTTCCTGCTCTCCAAGAGCATGACTACCTATAAAATATTTAACAGAGTAATTATTTTGCCCAAAGCATTGTGTTATATTATTTTATTATAGCTTTGTTGTATTTTTTTTCCTAAATACTATTTTTGTAAGTTTATCAGGCACAAAGTGTCAATAAACATTATTTCCTCTATAAATGTATGCATTTTCTTGGAGGGTTGTATCGTTTTTGAGCCAGGGGCCTTTATTAACCCCCTAAAGCCATATGGATTATTTTTATGATGGATGGATGCACTTTTTTGGGCTTTAAAATCTAAGGTATCATTCACTCCCATTATAAAGCTTGGAAGAGCCAGGATATTTTTTAAATATAACTCTGATTGTGTTTGGCTGAAAGAAGAATGTCAAATACAACTAAGATGGCTTGAGGGTGAATAAATTATGGGTTCATTTTTGGGTTTACTATTCCTTTAACGTTATAAAGGTGAAAACAGTTTGGAATCCGTTATGTTCCAGGCCGTGTATCACAGTGTTAAACTGGTGGCTCTCAAACAGCAGCTGGAAAACATCAGCATTGCCTCTGAGAAAACTGAAGGACCTAATCTGAAAGATGGTGGAGAGGGAGGCTGAGAGAGAACGAGAAGCAACAGAGAGGGAGGAGAGACGATGGCCTGCACCTGTTTTAATCAAACACACCTGAAAAATTTAATCAAGTTATTTTAGGATTACTTCAAGATTACAGATGGCTTGTGTTTGATCACAATTGAAACTGTGAGATATAAAATAATAAAGCTATGTTTGTGTTTGAAGTGTTTGGTGTCTTCCCTCTCCTCCATCTCCTGGATTAAGTCCTCAAACTTTTTTCTTTCTTTTTTTCTCTTTGGTTCTGGACTCACTGAGGATGAAGAGGCCACTGAAACTTTAGACGGTCACTTTATGCCTACTATATAATGGTGTCTTGATGCTGTGTTCTACAGAGGTGAAGTAAACTACCTTTTAATTTTAAGGAGGCATCATTTTTTAAACTAAATGTTGCATAAAGAGAGTTCGTATCTGAATAAATTAGTTTAAGTGCTTTTTGAGTACATTTTGAATTTGTTTAACTGTGAAAACTGTATTTGTATGTGTACATACATATATCAAGCATCTGTAGATTGAACATTGTAACAAAGTTGTCATGTGTGCTTTAAATGCAAGTCATTTTATGTATTTTTTGCCTCAGTATAGAATTGTTTAGTAATTAGTTAAACTATTTCTGGTTATCATATAACAAATATAATAATAAACATTTGTTGTTGTAACTGATAGAATCTTCATATTAGATCTCTAAATGTTGGGCTAAATAAAACATCTCAGTTGCATGAAGCAAACATATTTTAAAATTGTAGTCAAGACTGCCCCAAATAATAATAATAATAATAATAAGCAGACAAATTAGGCTATTGTCAGACACAGACGAGGACACAGATGAGGTAAGTGAAACAGTGTTTATTAACAGAGGTTTCAGACACAGGTGAAGACACAGGCAGATAATCTTGACACGTAGAACTGACGAATGGTAAAACAATGATAACTTTCCTTGGCAGAATGACAATGGTGACACAGATGATGACGGAGGACTCAGGACTGGAGATGAAGACGATGAAGACAACAGTAGGTACAATGTTCAGGAAAGACGAGGTCGAGTGACGTGTAGGGATTGGTGCAAGACCAGACAATGAGTGAATGGGACTGGTGTGCTTATATGTGGCTCTGGTGATGATGCACAGGTGTTCAGTATTCCGGTGATTGTGAACGAGTGGGCGTGGCGTAAGTGTCCGTGTTTGAAGGTGCAGATTGTGTAGCCGTGACAGTACCCCCTCCTCCACGGGCGGCTCCTGACGGCTGGGAACGACGGCGGCGACGGGGTCTACCACGGCTTCGAGGAGCGGGACGGTCGGGATGTTCCTGGTGGAACTCGGTAAGTAGACTGGGGTCAAGGATATCCTGGCAGTTGACCCAGCATCGCTCCTCTGGGCCCTAGTTCTCCCAGTCCACTAGGTATTCCAGTTGGGACCCACGTCGCCGCGAGTCAAGGATAGCTCTCACCCGGTAGATGTTGGTGTCTTCATCGATGGCAGGAGGAGGAGGTACGGCATCATCACCAGGCTCTGTGGAAGGAGGAGACAAAGGGTCAGTGAAAGGTTTGAGAAGTGACACATGGAAGGATGGGGAGATGCGGTACTGTGCTGGGAGTTGGAGATGGTAGGTCACTTCATTCAGCTGCCTCTCGATGGTGAATGGTCCGATGTACCGGGGACTCAGCTTACGGCAAGGCAGCCGGAGGCGGATGTCCCGAGTGGAGAGCCAAACTTGTTGTCCTGGTAGATATTGAGGAGTGGGTCGTCGGCGGGCGTCAGCTTGCTCCTTGTGCCTCCGGACTGCCTGCTGGAGGTGCACGTGAGCTGAGTCCCAGACCCTCTCGCTCTGTCAGAACCAGTGATCTACCGCTGGGATCTCCGAGGGCTCACCCGACCATGGAAACAAGGGAGGTTGGTATCCTAACACACACTGGAACGGGGTGAGCCCTGTGGTGGACTGCTGGAGGGAATTCTGGGCGTATTCCGCCCAGGGCAGATACTGGCTCCAACAGTCCTGGTTACGGTGACAGTAGACCCTCAGGAACCTCCCGATTTCCTGGATTTTTCGCTCAGTCTGGCCGTTGGTCTGAGGGTGGTATCCTGACGAGAGGCTGACGGATACCCCTAGGAGGCGGAAGAATGCGGTCCAGACCCGGGAGATGAACTGTGGTCCGTGGTCAGAAACGATGTCTTCAGGTAGGCCGAAGTGGCGGAAGACGTTGTGAAAGAGTGCCTCTGCCGTTTCGAAGGCCGTAGGCAGTCCTTTGAGAGGAATGAGCTTACAAGATTTCGAGAATCTATCCACCACAACGAGTATACAGGTGAATCCTTGCGAGGAAGGAAGATCTGTCATAAAGTCTATTCCAATGTGAGTCCAGGGTCGTTCTGGGATGGGCATAGGCACAAGCATTCCTTCAGGTAATCTCCTAGGGGTATCCGCGAAGGCACAGACTGAGCAACCCTTGATGTACCGGGAGATATCCTGAAGCATGGATGGCCACCAGTAACGATGTTGAAGGAGCGAGAGGGTCCTTCTCCTGCCTGGGTGTCCAGAGCCCGGAGATGAGTGAGCTAAGTCCAAGAGGGTGATCCGGTGATGAGGTGGAACATACAATCTACCCTCTGGACCTCCCGGCGGAGCAGGTTGGAGGAGGTTCTCTTGTTGGATCTGTTGGTTGATGGTCCACTGGATAGGGCTTACGATCATGGCTGGAGGGAGGATAGGCTCTGGAGGTTCAGGATCGGGATCTGCTTGATGAAGACGAGATAGAGCATCAGCACGGTTGTTCTGATTTCCTGGACGGTAGGTAACTTTGAAGTTGAATCTGGTGAAGAATAAAGCCCATCGGGCTTGGCAATGGTTGAGTCTTTTAGCGTCTCGTAGATATTCAAGGTTGCGGTGGTCAGTGATGACTTCCAATGGTTCCTTGGCTCCCTCCAGCCAATGTCGCCACTCCTCCAAAGCGAGCTTGATCGCCAGGAGCTCACGATTGCCAATGTCGTAATTCTGCTCCGCCGGGGATAGCTTCTTGGAATAGAAGGCGCATGGATGGAGTCGTGGAGGATCCCCCCTGCCGCTGGGACAGTACCGCTCCGACCCCGGTGGAAGAGGCATCTACCTCGACGATGAACTGGCGGTTTGGATCGGGATGGACCAGGATCGGAGCGGACTTGAAGGCGAGTTTAATCTGAGGGAAGGCGTCCGTGGCCGCGGGGTTCCAGGACAGAGACTTGGGCCGGTTACGGAGAAGAGAGGTGAGTGGTGAACTGAGCATGCTGTAGTTGTTGATGAAACGGCGGTAGAAATTAGCAGAGCCCAGGAATCTCTGAAGCTCCTTGATGGTGTTGGGTTGTTTCCAGTGAGTGATGGCTTCCACCTTCCCCTGGTCCATCTTCACACCATTGGAATCGATGACATAACCTAGGAACTGGACTGAGGAGGTGTGGAATTCGCATTTTTCCAGTTTAAGGTAGAGTTGGTGTTCACGGAGCTTCTGGAGGACGAGTTTGACATGGTTCACATGGTCTTCATAAGGATGAGAGTAGATGAGGATGTCGTCGATGTATACAATGACGAACTTGTTCAGGTAATCTCGGAAAACTTCATTCATATAATTCTGGAACACAGACGGACTATTGGACAACCCATACGGCATCACCTGATATTCGTAGTGCCCGGACGGGGTGATGAACGCTGTCTTCCACTCGTCCCCCTTCCGTATGCGAATCAGGTTGTAGGCACTCCTCAAGTCCAGTTTTGAGAAAATGGTGGCTCCACGTAATTGTTCCAGGGCAGCTGGGACCAGAGGAAGGGGATAGCTGAACTTAACTGTCTGTGAATGGAGATGGCGATAGTCAATACACGGCCGCAAGCCTCCATCCTTTTTGGCCACGAAGAAGAAACTCAACGCGGCAGGGGAAGTCGATGGTCGTATGAATTCCTGCTGAAGAGCTTCTTGGACGTACTCCTCCATGGCCTTCTGCTCCGGGATGGACAAGGGGTATACTCTTCCCTTAGGTAACGTGGCCCCAGGCAGGAGGTCGATGGCGCAGTCCCATGGCCGATGAGGTGGAAGTTGAGTTGCCAACCGCTTACTGAAGACATCCTGGAACGCCCGATAAGCTGAAGGAATGGTTACTTGAACTTGGGTTTCTGGACTTTCAACTGAGGTAGATTGGATCAGTAGTGGTGGTTTTCTGGATGAAGAAGATGATTGAGGAACTTTTACCGGTAAGGTGATGCAGTGTTCATGGCAGTTCTTACCCCACTTGAGGATTTCACCAGTTGGCCAATGGATGTAAGGTTGGTGTTGGTTTAACCATGGGCGTCCCAGGATAATGTCAGCGGTTGACTCCTCCAGCACCATAAATGTGATGTCCTCCACATGCAAGTGACCGACGCAAAGGATGAGTGTGGGGGAGAAGTAACGGACATGACCTCGGCCCAGCGGTTTTCCCTGTATGGTCGTTATTTTCAGGTCGACGGGGCTGCGTTGACGTTTGGCATTCAGGAGATTGAGGGTTTGTTGGCTGATGAAGTTCCCCGCCGACCCGGAGTCGAGGAGGGCTTGTACTGAAACAGAAGATTGACTATGTCTTAGGTTCACCCAGGTTTTAGTTAAGCGTGCTGTTTGAGGAGGTAATTGAATGGTACTCACCGCTGGACGAGGAGGTCGAACTGGACAGGTGGGTAGTTGATGTCCATCTCCCCCACAATACAAGCACAACCTTAAGTTGATGCGGCGTTGTCGTTCTGAGGTGGTGAGATGGTATGTATCAACTTGCATGGGTTCAGGTGCTGGAGGCGCGACAGATGGTAAGACGGGCGGAGGATTTACAGCGGGAGCGGTGTGACTGCAAGCAGCGAGTCGTTGGGAAACCCGGATGGATTTTTGGATAAGATTCTCTAACCCCAGGGAATCTTCATATACCACGATCCATTGTTTAACTTCTTCACGTAACCCATGACGAAAAGCTGTGATGAGAGCGGTTTCATTCCAGCCGCTTATATAAGCGAGGGTGCGGCAGCGCACAGCATATGAACTTACAGTCTCGCTCCTTTCTTGGCGAATGTTGAATAGCTGATCGTGAATGGATAAATCAGCTGTCTGCTGGCCGAAGACTTCCTTTAACTGGGAACAGAATGAGGAAACAGAACCAAGGATCGCAGAATTAGTTTCCCACAATGATTGGGCCCATTGCAGGGCTTTACCTGATAATAGGTTAATGATGACCGCCACCCGGCTTCTTTCGGTGGTGAACAGATGAGCATTGGCTTCCAGGTAAAGAGAGCATTGTAGTAGGAACACGCTGCAATCCTCCGCCGCGCCGCTGTATGTCGCTGGTTTGGCCATGGGACTCGCAGGGGCAGCTGAAGTAGTGAGCGGTGGAGTAGGTGTTAATGATGACGGTGCGGTGGTTGTGGTATTTTGAAGGAGTGAGGACTGTACAGCGTTGACCAGTTCCAGGAAGGGATCCGTGGTGCGGTCCCCGCCTGTGCCTGAAGAGCTCTGCATCTGGTCTGGTCTTCTGTCAGACACAGACGAGGACACAGATGAGGTAAGTGCAACAGTGTTTATTAACAGAGGTTTCAGACACAGGTGAAGACACAGGTAGATAATCTTGACACGTACAACTGACGAATGGTAAAACAATGATAACTTTCCTTGGCAGAATGACAATGGTGACACAGATGATGACGGAGGACTCAGGACTGGAGATGAAGACAATGAAGACAACAGTAGGTACAATGTTCAGGAAAGACGAGGTCGAGTGACATGTAGGGATCGGTGCAAGACCAGACAATGAGTGAATGGGACTGGTGTGCTTATATGTGGCTCTGGTGATGATGCACAGGTGTTCAGTATTCCGGTGATTGTGAACGAGTGGGCGTGGCGTAAGTGTCCGTGTTTGAAGGTGCAGATTGTGTAGCCGTGACAGCTATGTATTGTTTTGATAATATTCAGTGTTGCTAAGGCTAATGTTGCTAAGAGTCTTGCTAAGGCTATGTGTATACAAACAAATCATAATTTATAAATACAAACAAATTATCTTTTTTAGTTTTTTAAAATTTTGTTGTTGTTGCATAATGTGATAAACTTACATCATAGCAGAATAAAAATATTTTATACGTGAAATTGACCTTGTTTTTATTTATTCTGTTCACCTCATTTAATTTTGTTGGCTCTTTGGTAACTGGGAAACAAACTTTTTTTTATTAAACTGGTCAAAAATGTGCAGTCTGATGTAATTAAAATAATTGATAGAAATCATTTTCACTTAATAGGCTACAAAAATGTTAAATATTTACAACATTTTTACAATGAATTTTCATAGTTTTAGATTTAAAGTCTAGCACAAGAGTAAAACAATACAATTTACAGGTGCTGGTCATATAATTAGAATATCGTGAAAAAAAAATCATTTTTTTATTGTAAATTAATTTTAAAAATGAAACTTTCATATATTCTAGATTCCCTACATGTAAAGTTAAGCATTTAATTTTTTTTTTTTTTTTTTTTTTTTTTGATGATTAGAGGGTACAGCTCATGAAAGTCCAAAATCCAGTATCTCAAAATATTAGAATATTTCCTAAGATCAATCAAAAAATTGATTTTCAAAACAGAAAAGTTCAAGTTCTTTAAAGTATGTTCATTTGTACACTCAATGGGTCTCATTCATGAAACATTCGTAAATATACGAGTAAATATGTGAGTGATTTGCGCGTAAAGAGACCTTCCCGAAAACTCTTCTCCTGATTCACAAATACTTCGTAAACGTCAGAAGTGATAGTGAAATGTGTGTGTGTGTATGAATTCCAATCAGTCGTAAATGGGACGCGCGTGCACACTCATTCTCAATTACTTTTTGTCTAAAGTTTTAGAGAAGATTGTTTCAGAACAACTCATGCACTATCTTGAGACAAACCAGTATCTGAGTCCTCTGCTATTTGGATTCAGGCACAACCATTCCACAGAATCCGCAATCTGTCTATTAACTGAAAATATCAAACAATTACTTGACCAGGGAAATGTAGCTGGTGCTGTGTTTTATAGAGTTAAAAAAAAAAGCATTCGATACAGTAAATCACAATATATTAATTTCTAAATTAGCTAAGTTCAATTTATCAAAAAAAAAAAAAAAAACATTGTCCTGGTTTGAATCATATTTAAAGGGCTGTGAACAGTGTTGTGATTAATAGTGTGAGATCAACTTTTCTTAAAAAAAAAAACAGGTATTCCTCAGGGCACGGTCTTGGGACCCATACTTTTCAGTCTATATATTAATGACTTACCGGATGTAGTATGTCCAGATATAGGTCTACTGATGTATATGCAGATGACACAGTGGTGTATGCATCTGCTGATACATGTATCTCTGTGGCTGACAAACTTAATAGGCTACTAATTTAAAAAGAATATCATCTTGGCGGACCTCATCTTGTTAATCTTTAAATACTAAAAAATCAAACTCTGTCTGCTTTTCTATTCAAAAACTACCTCTAACACAACTTTTGAACATAAAAATTAATGGGGAACCTATTGAACAAGTACCTGAAGTGAAGTATCTTGGAGGAAATATAGATTATCAGTTGAATTTTAAAAGTGATATTAAGAAAATCTGTAAAATTATTAGGGCCAGTTTAAGCTGTTTTATGATGATAAGAAACTGTCTGACTCTTGACTGTGCTTTTATTTTTTTAAATTCTATGATTCTTTCACATATATCTTATGGTTTAACCACATGGCCCCAAGCTCATCAGTCATCAGTTAAAATCATAGAGTGTCTTTACAATCAAGCTTTGAAAGTTCTGGACAAGAAGAGAATAAGGTACCATCACTGCCAAATTCAAAGTAAATATAAGATTCTAAGTTTTGTTAATTTTATTTCTCTGCATCTGGTCAAACTGGTCTTCAAATGCTTAAATGATGCTGCTCCACTACCGCTTTGCAAAATAATAACAAGACAGCAAAGTACTAGATCCACCTGGGCTGCGTTTCCCAAAAGCATCGTAAGCCTAAGTTGATCGTAAAAACGATCGTACGAGTGATCTTAATATTAAGGTCTGTTTCCCAAAAGCATCGTAACTTAAGTTGCACTTGAAAATGATCGTAGATCTACGAGTGCTCAGGAGTAATCGTTAAGCCCTAAGTGCATCGTAAGAAGACAGAGTTATGAGGTCACCTACAGGACAACCGGCAGATTACACCTTTATTCAAGTGCAATGTGTATTACATAGCTAAGGTTTTGACTGTATTCCTCTTAAATCCTCTTTGTTGTTTAATATGAAAAGAAAACGGAAGAAAATAAAAAAATAAAAATACACATGATGTCATAAATAGTGCTGATAAAACATGTCTGCAATAAAAAAATTGTCTGTACACCTGTAGAAATTGGCTAGATGAAGTACATAATTTGTACTACTGTCACCCTATATACCCTTTATATAGGCTTTATATAGGCCTACCACCCATGGCCTAAAGCTCTATGAAATACTATAGGAGTTCTTCCAAGTGTTTCTGAAGTGACTGACTTTTTTCAACTATAAACTAAATTTTAAAACATAAACAAGTTTAGATATTAACTTCAAAAACACTGAATCACAGTTTGATTGATTTCACACACACACACACACACACACACACACACACCCACACACACACACACACATATACACATATATATACATATATATATATATATATATATATATATACATATATATATATATATATATATATATATATATATATATAAACTATATTTAATTTATGTTAAATATAGACACTATAGTTAATTTATGTAAGTGAGAATGACAAAATAAAGTAAACTGTGACATATTATGCCCAAAAATTATTCAGACACTTTGACCTGACCATGTTTTGCTAAAGTGTTATTTGAGATCTTGTCATATTTTACTACCATTAAAAAAAAAAAAAAACTATAGTGAATAATCTGTAATAATGAATGAAATGTTCAAGGTGTCTGAATAAATTGTGGTTTGACTGTGTGTGTATATATATGAAGACTTCAGATGCAAAAGTCTCTAAGTGCCATCTGAAATTTTCTTATAAAATGAACAGTTTTATCAAGCTTGTAGGCCTATGTTTATGTTCAGTTATTTCACATTAATGGAAAAGAAAATGACCTATTAATTGCCATTAAAGTGAAATTACTGAACCTAAACATACAAGCTTGATAAAAATGCTAATTTTAGAAGAACATTTCAGACGGCACTTATAGGCTTTTGCATCTGAAGTCTTCACATATATATATATATATATATATATATATATATATATATATATATATATATATATATATATATAGCTTAAAGAAATCGTCTGAAAATTACATCTTTGTTTAGCTCTCCTCCAGAAGAACATTAATTTAATCTTTTTGAAAGGTATCTTTATTTATTTATTTATTTTAAACCACATCAGGTGACGATTATTAGGTTAAACGTTAAAGGATACGATTTTATAAGGTAATATTCAGCACTTGAGAAACGGACAGCGACTCTTAAGTAGCACGTAGAGCGCGTTCTCGGGCGTTCATGTTAAGGGCATTTTTGGGAAACGCACGTGGAATTGCAGCGAGCGTTCGTAACCTCGCACTTAGAAAGCGCTCTTAAGAGCTAAGATACATCGTTATTGGGAAACCCAGCCCAGATCTGCTTCTAAAGTCAATTGTAACATCCCTTTTCGTAGAACATCATTTGCCCAGGTTGCTGTTTCAGTGAAAGGGGCAAAATTATGGAATGCTCTGCCAGATCATTTGAAATGTATCCCGACATTGGCCACCTTCAAAAAAAAAAAATCAAATTGTGGTTAATTCAGGAACAATGTTGTTCTCATATTTAGTCCTTTGACTTTTCCCTTTCTGTATACTTTTAATCCTTCTTTATTATTTTCCATTAGATTACATTTTTATCTTTACCCTTTCCCGGTCTAACTCTAGTTTTTCCTATCTAAATAAACTTACTTACTAACTTACTTACCATAAATCCCGCCCATTAAATCAGACTGACAACTATATATGGGCATCATATTATGACACTAAACAAAGGATTTTGGCCATTTTATTGGAAACAATTTCCATAACAATTAAGGGGCCATTAGTTTGCCCAGCCCTATTGAAATCAATTAATTATTTGATTAAAGTGCTCCGTTTGCAGATGCTATTACTGGCTCTCACAATAAAAGTAAAAAGAAAAAACATATGTAATTACTATATAATAATATATTTATATATATAATATATTTTTCAAAATGCTGGGTAAATATGTACCTTAAGGTGAATTAAAATGCAACCTTATTAATGAGCAAAACGTTCGGATGTTAAACGCACTATTTACGCATGGCTGGGAGCAGGTGTAGATTTCTTTCGTACCAACTAACATTTGGAAAATACGAACATTTTAATGAATCCGAAAATTTACGCCAGAAACACTTTACACACGATTTACACAAAAATTTGTTCTGCTCGTGTTTCATGAATGAGACCCAATACTTGGTTGGCAGCACATAATACAGCAAATGACTTGCTCCTAGCACAATTTCCAGTTCTTTTTCTCCTTAGCCAAAGTAAGATGCTTCTGATGTTGTTTCTGTTTCAGAAGTGGCTTGGGAGTCCTTTTCCTGAAGATGTCTGAGTGTGGTGACTCTTGATGTGCTGACTCCGGCTTCATTCGACTCATTGTGAAGCTCTCCCAAGTGTTTGAATCGGCTTTACTTGACAGTATTCTCAAGCTTGTGGTCATCCCTGTTGCTTGTGCACCTTTGCCATACCCAATTTCTTCCTTCTAGTCAACTTTGCATTTAATATGCTTTGATACATCACTCTGTAAACAGCCACCCCATTCAGTAATGACCTTCTGTGACTTACTCTCTTTGTGGAGGGTGTTAATGATTGTCTCCTGGACCATTGCCAAGTCAGCAGTCTTCCCCATTAGTGTGGTTTCAAAGAACAAGAGATACCCGGAATTTATACTGTAGGGATGGTCATTTAATGAAACTCAAATATAAATATTCTAATATTTTGAGATACTGGTTTTTGGAATTTCATTAGCTGTACGCTCTAATCAACAAATTAAAAAAAAAAAAAAAACTTTTGAAATGTTTTACTTTACATGTAGGGAATCTAGTATAAATGAAAGTTTCATTTTTGAAAATAATTTACAATAAAAAAATTAACTTTTTCACGATATTCTTAATTATATGACCAGCACCTGTATATACCTATAAAAGTCATTTGAATAGTAGCAAAAATAAATGGTAACATCATGGTTCCAAAACAGTTTTAAATGTGACATTCACACATGATAAAAAGTTAATTTATTTTACTGAAGCAACAACTATTATTCGCCACTTTAACAACCATTTAACATGCTTAGGAATTCTGGCGCCACATATCTTAAAATATTTTATGACTCGTTGAATTCAATTACTAAAAATAAGAATTGTATAAAAACATCTCTCACACTGAAAAAAAGACATTAGAATTTAATGTTTTACCCTGTACGGTATAAGATCTGCTATATGTATCCGCGATTTCTGTTTGACGTTTTTATGTTATGTGTCATTGTATGTTTTTTTTCTGAAAGTTGAATTTAAAAAAAAAAGAATTCTGGCGCCGTGGCGTCTCTATTATGACGTCATTAGCAGTCAGCGCTTTATAAGTCAGAACGTTCGATGAGTAAATGCAGTGTGCAAGAAAGGTGGTGTATATCGTGCGTCTGACATCAAAGGTAGAAAGCTGTGCATAGATAAGTTTGAGGAGCATGTCTTTATCCTACATATGACATTCTGTAAAGAGGGCGTGTCTTTATAAGATGTCCAACGTGCATCTGTTTTAGCTACAGGCAGTTTCTCTCGCATTATTAGTTGCTTCCATGGCACTCGAGATGGATAGATATTTAGATTGCAGATTGCTAGGTTGTTGATAATTTCTCTCGGTTTTATACAGTTTTTTTTTATTCGCTTTGGTACTATTTTCACAAGTCAGGTGTACCTTTTCAAAACTCTTTCAAAAATCCAAACTAGTTATTCTTTTAAAAGCTGATCCCATGCTTTCTTTCATTACAGTTATATATTTCCAGTCCACATAAATCATTGTTTCAAAACACAAGATTAATGTAATATATGTAATGAGAACATTTGGTTTATCACTGAAAAACACACATGAACATCTTTCAATTTAGAACTTTTAACAATCAGTTCATTTAATAGCAAACAATTCAAGATATATGTTTCAAATCACCCTTGTTGCTGAAACAATTACAGGAACACAGGCTACAGATGCCACATTAGAAAAGTTAATATAGATGAAACACTTATTTTGTGTTGACTATGCAGGTCAAAAGTCAAGTCACCTTTATTTCTATAGAGTTTATATAGAGTTCTATAGAGTGGTGGGGATACTTTATTTTTTGTCATCATGTTTAATATTTACAGTTGCAGATTGTCATTTGTTATATTGGAAGACTGATTGCTGATTGTTGTTATGCTTTTTTGTATTTTGTCATTTTGTTAAAATTGCAGATTATGTTATAATATATTGTCAGATAGATATATAGATAGATAGATAGATAGATAGATAGATAGATAGATAGATAGATAGATAGATAGATGCATACAGGTCAAAAGTCAAGTCACCTTTATTTCTATAGAGTTTTACACAATACAGTTTCAAAGCAGCTTCACAATTGTAACAAATTCAAATTCTGCTGTGAAGCAGCTCCATCAAACCAGTAGTGTCATTATTCAGCAAGTATTCAGCTCAGTTCAGTGCTGATTCAGTTCAGTTCAATAACTGTAAAGTTCATCAACTGTGCAACAAGTTTGAGAAGTTTAGAGAAAAGGAGACCATTTCAGAAATTGTGTAAGCAATTAAAAAAAAAAACTGTAGTACTAAGAGTTTTGAAAATGTAACGCTTGTGAGAATTGACCTAAAGCAATTAAAAATATATATATTGGCCTATATTGGTTGTTTGGCATTTTCGGGGTCAGGCTCTAAAGTGATAGATAGTGTGCTTATTTTTGTTATGCTTTATTTTTTGTCATCCTGTTTAATATTTACAGTTGCAGATTGTGATTTGTTATATTGTCAGACAGATCGATTGATTGCTGATTGTTGTTATGCTTTTTTGTATTTTGTCATTTTGTTTTGCCTTCAAATTTGCAGTTAGTTATGTGTTATAATATATTGTCATAATAGATAGATAGATCAGTCATGACCTTCCAAGTGGAAGATAGATAGTGTGCTTATTATTGTTATACTTCATTTTTTGTCATAATTTTTAATAATATAAATAGATAGATAGTGTGCTTATTTTTGTTATACTTAATTATTTGTCATCATGTTTAATATTTACAGTTGCAGATTGTCATTTGTTATAAGACTGATTGCTGATTGTTGTTATGCTTTTTTTTATTTTGTCATTTTGTTAAAATTGCAGATTGTTATAATATGTTGTCAGATAGATAGTGTGCTTATTTTTGTTATACTTGATTTTTGATCATAATTTTTAATATAATATATTGTCAGATTGATAGATAGATAGATAGATAGATAGATAGATAGATAGATAGATAGATAGATAGATAGATAGATAGATAGATAGATAGATAGAGTCCTTCCAAGTGAAGGGGGTGGTGGTGGGCATAGATAGATAGATAGATAGATAGATAGATAGATAGATAGATAGATAGATAGATAGATAGATAGATAGATAGATAGATAGATAGATAGATAGATAGATTATGACCTTCCAAGTGGAGGGGGTGGTGGCAGGGATAGATAGATAGATAGATAGATAGATAGATAGATAGATAGATAGATAGATAGATAGATAGATAGATAGATAGATAGATAGATAGATAGATAGATAGATAGTGTGCTTATTTTTGTTATACTTGATTTTTGATCATAATTTTTAATATAATATATTGTCAGATTGATAGATAGATAGATAGATAGATAAATAGATAGATAGATAGATAGATAGATAGATAGATAGATAGATAGATAGATAGATAGATAGATAGATAGATAGATAGATAGATAGATAATGACCTTCCAAGTGGAGGGGTGGTGGTGGGGATAGATAGATAGATAGATAGATAGATAGATAGATAGATAGATAGATAGATAGATAGATAGATAGATAGATAGATAGATAGATAGATGATAGTGTGCTTATTTTTGTTATAATTTATTTTTTGTCATAATTTTTAATATAATATATTGTCAGATAGATAGATAGATAGATTATGACCTTCCAAGTTGGGGATAGATAGATAGATAGATAGATAGATAGATAGATAGATAGATAGATAGATAGATAGATAGATAGATAGATAGATAGATAGATAGATAGATAGATAGATAGATAGATAGATGATAGTGTGCTTATTTTTGTTATAATTTATTTTTTGTCATAATTTTTAATATAATATATTGTCAGATAGATAGATAGATAGATAGATAGATTATGACCTTCCAAGTTGGGGATAGATAGATAGATAGATAGATAGATAGATAGATAGATAGATAGATAGATAGATAGATAGATAGATAGATAGATAGATAGATAGATAGATAGATAGATAGATAGATAGTGTGCTTATTTTTGTTATACTTTATTTTTTGTCATAATTTTTAATATAATATATTGTCAGATAGATAGATAGATAGATAGATAGATAGATAGATAGATAGATAGATAGATAGATAGATAGATAGTGTGCTTATTTTTGTTATGCTTTATTTTTTGTCATCCTGTTTAATATTTACAGTTGCAGATTGTGATTTGTTATATTGTCAGACAGATTGATTGATTGCTGATTGTTGTTATGCTTTTTTGTATTTTGTCATTTTGTTTTGCCTTCAAATTTGCAGTTAGTTATGTGTTATAATATATTGTCAGATAGATAGATCAGTCATGACCTTCCAAGTGGAAGATAGATAGTGTGCTTATTATTGTTATACTTCATTTTTTGTCATAATTTTTAATAATATAAATAGATAGATAGTGTGCTTATTTTTGTTATACTTAATTATTTGTCATCATATTTAATATTTACAGTTGCAGATTGTCATTTGTTATAAGACTGATTGCTGATTGTTGTTATGCTTTTTTGTATTTTGTCATTTTGTTAAAATTGCAGATTATGTTATAATATATTGTCAGATAGATAGATAGTGTGCTTATTTTTGTTATACTTGATTTTTTGTCATAATTTTTAATATAATATATTGTCAGATAGATAGATAGATAGATAGATAGATAGATAGATAGATAGATAGATAGA
Organism: Chanodichthys erythropterus; assembly: GCF_024489055.1. NCBI lineage: Eukaryota > Metazoa > Chordata > Actinopteri > Cypriniformes > Xenocyprididae > Chanodichthys > Chanodichthys erythropterus. Next base: position 1,153,476 of record NC_090224.1, on the reverse strand, counting down.
TAGATAGATAGATAGATAGATAGATAATGACCTTCCAAGTGGAGGGGGTGGTGGTGGGGATAGATAGATAGATAGATAGATAGATAGATAGATAGATAGATAGATAGATAGATAGATAGATAGATAGATAGATAGATAGATTATGACCTTCCAAGTGGAGGGGGTGGTGGCAGGGATAGATAGATAGATAGATAGTGTCATGATCACCGTCTGTTCCTGTCAGTTCCCGGACTACATCTCCCATCATCCTCTCTGCCACTCACCTGCACACACTTAACACTAATCACTAATCACCACACCCAGCTGCTGCTCATTATCAGGACTATAAAGGACTTCCACTCACACCACCTCACCGCGAAGTATTGTTTAACTGTTGTTGCAATTTCCGAGCGTTTATTCCCTGTTTGCCTGTCTGTTCTTGACCTTGTCTGTTCCTGTTGTTTGATCCGTTGCTGCCTGTCCTGATCCTTGCCTTGCATACTGTTCCGTGAGTGATATCTGCCTGCCTTTTGACCTACCGCCTGTACCCTGACTACGACCCTGCCTGTCCTTTGCTGCTCCTGTTTGTTCCTGATTGACCCTGCCTGTACGACCATTCTCATTCTTAATAAAACGCTGCACTTGGATCTTCTGCCTGAGTCCCGCCTTCACAACAGATTGATAGATTGATAGATAGATAGATAGATAGATAGATAGATAGATAGATAGATAGATAGATAGATAGATAGATAGATAGATAGATAGATAGATAGATAGATAGATAGATAGATAGATAGATAGATAGATAGATAATGACCTTCCAAGTGGAGGGGGTGGTGGCAGGGATAGATAGATAGATAGATAGATAGATAGATAGATAGATAGATAGATAGATAGATAGATAGATAGATAGATAGATAGATAGATAGATAGATAGATAGATAGATAGATAGATAGATAGATAGAAGTGTGCTTATTTTTGTTATACTTTATTTTT